>NC_057819.1:9557500-9857500 GCF_910594005.1 Cervus elaphus | reverse complement strand
TAAAAACTAAGAATTCCCAGGACCTGTAAGTGGCCAAGTCCCTGGTTCCAGGCCTCACCTCAGCCCCCAGCATGCCTGGTCTCCCCGTCTCCAATATATATGATGATGACAGGCGTGTGGACGTGCTAAGTTGCGTCAGTTGTGTCCGACTCTTTGGTTCTCCAGGCAAGAATACTGGAGTGGGTTGCCATGTCCTCCTCCAGGAGATCTTCCCAACTTGGGATGGAACCCGCATCTCTAATGTCTCCTGAATTGGCAGGTGGGCTCGTTACCACTAGTGCCACGGGGAAGCTGGGTGACGACAGAGTTGGAGGCAAAAGACCTGGGTTCAAGTTCTAACCCTGCTGCTTGTGACAGCCGTGTGACCTTGCACATCTCTGAGCCTCAGGGCAGTGGCCCTGGCCCACTGGGAGCTGCTGGTGTGGAAATGAGCACAGGCCTAGGAAAGCGCCATGGAACTGTGCAATGCTCCCTCAGCAGGAGGCACCGAGGTGAGCGAGATGCTCCTCTCCATCGCTCTTGCAGCTCATGCAGCGCAGACATACAACCGTCTCTCCCCGTCCAGCCGAAACAGCTGGCTAGAGAAACACTAGCCAAGGGAGAGTCCGGGTCAGAGGTGACGGAAATGTTAGAGCAGATGAAGGGATATCTGTCAAGCAGCACAGGAAATAAACATGGCACCCATTAAACTCACGCTGAAGATGTAATTAAGCACACACACTACTCCATCGCCGTGGGGCAGGTGTTCTCAGTCTGAGGCCTGACCACACTTCTCCTACAATGTCCCTCAAACATACTATTATCGGATAGGGAACGAGGCTGCTGGCCTCACCTCGGGGTCAGGTGTTGCTTTCCCCTCTGTGGTTGTTTATAACAACGACTTGAGTGACTGTTCTTCTTCCTCCAGCCTCTGTAGCTGCAAGATCTGGGTTAACTCCAGCGCTTGGAGGACAGTCAGGGAGGGGATCGCATGCAGCCTCCCCGGTTCTCTTACCTACAAAGTATCCGATGAGGGTGCAGTGAAAGTAGGAAACCTTCTGCATGCGCCCGGAGATGTTGGCGGGTCCGGAGGCACCGCAGGAGTCACCATTGGCTTGCTTCTTGTAGTTGTCGTAACGCAGGACGAAGCACAAGAGGAGTCCAGGCATCACGATGTCTCCAATGCCCAACATAGAGAAGTGGCTGCCTGTGGAGCTGGAACGCAGGGTCACACGTCAGGGGTTCGCCCTCTACAACCCCACTCCTCCTCCTGCTCAAGGTCTGTTCGCTTTTTAAGAAGCCAAAGAATTTATCTGACGGCTGATGGCGGTCGCTCCTGGTTTAACAGGACTGGCTGTTAAGAGGAGTGTGGAGACTGAACGCCACTAGAGTACTGGAAGAAGGGTCTGCAGCAGCCAGCGCTTCGGGACAGCACCACCTAAGCGGCTGCTGAAGCGTTCGCGTAGTGCTGCCGCCTCTAGAGATGTCAACTCACCACGTGTCACACATTCACTGCTGAGATTTCCAGTAAGCACCCGACTACTACCAGACATGTGAGGTGAAAGCAGCACATTAATTTTTCCAAGATTATAGTTCCACGGACTCTGTAATTTTAGCATTAACACATTTTTACAAATGTTGGAAAAGTAAAAAAAAAAGGACCCAGATCCTCCGGTTAATTCCCTCTAGCCAACTTTAAACTGCAGTGCAGCAGTAACTGTTGTTATTTGCTGTTACTGACGGCTGCTTGATACCGTCAGTCAATCATTAACAAGCTGCACCTGCACCACTGAATGACCCATCTCTGGAAGTTGGCAGTACTCCTGTCCTGTCATCTGTAAGGTGGAGATGATTCACAACCCTTTCCTGGTCCAGCATCAGAATGCTGATGACGACGACGACAAAGTGGGGACCGGAGGGGCAGAGGAGGGCGGGGTCCTCACCCTCCCGAGACGAGGCCACCAGTCCTACCTGGGGAAGACCAGTTTTCCAGGCAGAGACAGGCGCGGGACGTCGCGTCCAACGTTGGGCCCCAGGTGGAGCTTCCGGGACAGGACGTCAAGGGGATTGTCAGCCGGCTGCGTGGCCACCTTCACCATGACGTTACTATTAAAGATGTAGGCGGAGAAAAACACCTGCCGGGGGAGAGTCACCTTTACCGGAGGGAACTGGAGGCACCCCGATCTCAGCACCAGCCCTCTTTGTTCCTGAGAGCAGAGTCTCAGGACTGCAGCATCAGGCTTTTCCGACTGCACGCTTCGAGGAAAGATCTCTGCTCTTCTGTGCGCTGCAGATTTCTTCTCTCCACACCCAGAGAGGGAGCCCTGAGAGCTGAGCTGGCCATGCTCCAGGGCTGAGAGACTTGTGCTCCCTCCTCACCTAGGAGTCACCCGTGGACTCTCTACTCTGACAGGTCTCCACGCACACAGGCCCACTCATCTTCCAACAGGTGCAGTGCCGGCCCGGAGGAGTGGTTTTGGACAGGAGGTACCCTGGCCAGCAGACTTGGGGTATTGAGTACATTTTCAGGAGTGAATGTTCCAATCAGACCTGAAGGAGAGCAGCAGCTCTGGGGAAACACTCACCCAGAAGACATCGTAGATGAGAAGCCCTGAGAGAAGCAGGCAGGAGACCTTGAGGCTGGGCAGGCGGACGAAGGCGATCATGGCGACACAGAGACCCATGGCCAGTGCTGGGGAGGAGACAGTGGTCAGAGCGGCGCACAGGCACCGCCTCCCTCCACACGCCATTCAGCTTGGAAACCCAGGAGAGCTTGGAAGTCCCTCAGCCCTAAGCCCCAGGTGAGGTGTTTACACTTAACTAGTGCAACGTGCCCACCTCAGCCCATTCTGACCTCCTGCTAGTTGGGAAAACCCCTTTCCTCATGCTGGAGATGGTGGTCAACTAAGACCCATAGGGCTGTTTGGAATGATAAAGCTCTAGGCCAAGCCCAGCTCTCCCAGCTCCGTCTCCTGCCTCCCCCACCACCTCACTGCATTGCCCTTACTCCTTTAAAGCCACACCCTAGACCACATCCTCTTCACTTCCTTAAGGACGCTGTTCCAGTCAAGTCACTCCTTTATGCTCATCCTCCCCACCTGGGTCTAAATAAAGGGGACAAGGCAGAACTGCTCAATGACAGGGTTTTCCATGACTCCACACAACCATCCTATCGCTCATCTTCAAAGCAAGAAACCCTGCGCTCCTTTTCAATTATCACAGCCTTCCTCACGCATGCACAGGCTGCTGCCGCCAGCTGGGGTGCCCCTCTTTACCGTCACTGCACACCCCAGTCAGGCTTCCCCACACTGCCTGCTGTGCTATGTGTATCCGTCCCGCTCTCTCTCTCCCCCCTACTTCCACTCTTCACTGCCCTTGTCAAAAATCAGTTCGCATCATCCCCTGCCTCAAATCATGAGGTCCCCTTCTCTGTGATGGATCTCCTCTGACTGAGGAGGCGCCACTCACACACACAACAGTGCTATGCCTCAAGGCTCCTCTTGTGTTCCTATTCCTCCACCGACTCCTTCTCTCCGTCTGAGTTGAGCGATAACCTCTTTCCAACCATGCCAACCAAGTCTCCCCACCAGACTCCCAAGTTCCATGTTTGAAGAGGCAGCATGCATCCCGTCTGACTACTTCAGAGAAGGTTCTCAGCACAAGTGTGTTCAATGACAATCATTCCCACCAACCGAATGGCGCCACCAGCCGGTCACAGCCCCAAAACACACTCTCAACTATTCAGTTGGCCTTTCTTCTTCATTCTTTGATCCTTAAAAAAATCTTACCTCCTCTTCTGGGCTCTTCTAAGGAACCGAGGTGATAACTTTCCCTCACTGCATGCTGCCTAAGAAAAACCCAAGACTTTCCCTAATAGATTTACCAACAAATTTAACTTCTGGTTAAATGTAAATTAATCAAAAATGTTAGACAGGTAAATTATTAATCTCTCCCCTTTAGTTATAATTATCTTTAATATACTGTTGATAGAATCTCTATCACCTTCTCTTTCTCAACCAGGAGGGCCAGGAACAAAAAAAAGGACACCAAGCCAAGCTGCAATGTTCTCTAAAAGGACTGTGTAACCTGGAAGGTCTTAGGCAGTGCTCACATCTAAGACAAAGGCTTCTGGAAAGCTAATCCGTATGTGGACCAAGCGCCACAGTCTAGCATTTTAAAACAAAACAAAACAAAGCAAAAGATCAACTGCTAGACTTCTGGGATTGAGCATTTTCTAATCCTGGGCGAACAGCAAGTGCTATACAGTGAGTCATCCATCTGTCAGGGCTCTTCTAGGCCCTGCACTGCTCAGGGGAAGTAGAGTATGAACCTGGCTCAATGGCCTTGAACATGAGGAATGTGTGCACAAGATTCATCAGCCTTTGCAAACATGCCACACCACTTATTGGTCAAATTCTTTTAAGTCCTTCCAAATTTAAAAGGTTAATTTGTTAAGAGTAGGACACTGAGTAGGTAAAAAAGAAGCTATAGATTTAGTTCAAGAAAACTCTATAAAGTACCTTCTTAATGTTACTGCTTCTCAGAATAACTCTGAAAACAAGCTTCATGCCTCACCCTTTAAAATAACCACATTTATCATTCTGTTTTCACTGTAAATTAACTTCAAAGAAACAGGATTTAATTGAAACAACATTCATTTAAAAGAAATCCACATTATCGCTACCTACAAAATGATACCTGATTCTGCACAGAAGTCTGGAAAGACAGTTTGCATGTCAGGGGAGAACATATTTCAGAATGTTACAGACGCGTGGCTAGCAAGCTAGCTTATCTGTAACAGCAGAAAACAAGTCATATACACATCAAACAAGGATATATATGAGAAACAAACAACTAAAAGTTCAAAGCCTCTCTCCTTTTTTTCTTTTTTAGGGAAAACTGTTAAGTTTGGTCACAAGGACAATTTAACCAGTATAACCAGTAAGAGATTCTTATCATTTGGGGAAGTAGCAAAAATGATAGAAAATGATATAACTTTACAAGTTAGGGCCACTAAGGGTTTGGGGAGCCTAGATGAACAGTCAAAAGAATTTCAACTATTAGGTACATTTCACAACGGAAATTTGTTTCTGATCTTGGTCTCTGGGAAAATAAAGCTTGCTCTTTATGGCCAATTTGTACTGACTCTAGAGGCAAGAATCCCACGGTGAGACAGCCCCTATAGAACAGCATGTGGAGAGCTGCTGCCCCCGCCTTCCTATAGAGAGTCTAATAGGACTCTCCCCACCCTGCCTGCAGCCGTGTGGTGAAGACCATTCAGCTGACTGCTCTCAAAACTGAGCTTCAGATGGCTGTGCAAATCAATTTATCTGGAAAGAAAGTCACCTTCCCTCATGCCAACCTCCTCTTCTTTTTTAGAGGCACACTACTTTGGTATTTTCCTGTCCTATGTAATGCTCGAGGAGAGGAGAGAATGGAGTATGAAGGACACACTGCTTGCTGTTTTGAGAGGTACCTAATGTTTTAAAAACTGGGTCAGCAACTTAGTAAACTTCAAATCCTTAGCAAAACCTGTAACCAGTATTGTGTGTGTCTGGTTGTTGTTTAGTCACTCAGTCGTGTCCAACACCTTTGTGGCCCCATGGACTGTAGCCTGTCAGCCTCCTCTGTCCATGGGATTTCCCAGGCAAGAATACTGGAGTGGGCTGCCATTTCCTTCTTCAGGGGATCTTCCCAACCCAGGGATCAAACTCATGTCTCCTGTGCTGGCAGGCGGATTCTCTACCACTGAATCACCTGGGAAGCTCTAGTTCCATGGAAGCAGGGCCACCGACAGTCTGGAGTGGGATTACAGCGAGCCTCAGACTACCCAGGGGCTAGAGGCTCCAAGGTTGTTTAAGCATCACCATCACCGCCCCAATTCTGAGTGCCAGAATGGAGACTAACCAGTCCCAGGTAGGTGACTGTGGCTTCCAGAGTCTAGGTCAGACTGCAGTGCTTGGAGCTCTCCTCTGTGTAAATGAACTTAGGGGTGCCATTTATGGGAACGGGCTCTGTCATTTAAGGACATCATCATAGAACATTTTCTCTTAATATGTAGCTAACAATCATCCAAATTGTCACTTTAGAGGGGACTGAAATAATCCAGTTTAGATTTTAACCAACTAACCAACATTTATATCAAGTTTTTGTTCAGAAGCAGTAGAGGAGAAATGTCTGTTTGCTTCCTCATCAGGAAGCACTGGACTAGATGAGATTAAAGGGCCATAATCACAAAAGCAGCTGTGAGACTGACTGACTGACACTACTCCAATCATTAACAGGACCAACACTCCTTAATTTTCTACAATACATATTTTAAAGCGCAATTAGGTTCTATTAAAGTCTTTCAAAATCAACTACATGCTCAATTTCAATACTGCTTCTGGTTAACCATCAGCCCTTGGCAGGAATCAGGAGTTAATGTCAGGAAAAGTCAAATGCAAGTTAATGGCTACACTACTACTAACTTCTAGTCGCTACAAAACAGTTCTTACCCTTCTGCTGTAATCTGGCCAAGCCCTGTGGCGACTTTGGATGGAATTTCTTCTTCTCAACTTAATTCTTTATCAACCTTCAGAAGCACTTAAGTTATCAACCACCAATCCACAAGGATACTCAAAGCACAGATACTTGAATCTGGGAAATTTAGCAGTTCAATAAACCACTTAGAAATTCTAAACACTACACTTCAGAATGCATATTTATATGTGCAGTGGATATTCAAGTACTGAAGCAAATGATCACAGTTAATTTTTTTAAAAAATCAGGCACTATACGGCACTACCACAAGAGACCAAGCAGGTCAAGAGATCAGTCCATCACTACACAGACTGGGCCTGGTGATTGAGACTCTGACTTCCTACTGAGTCATTTAAAGGTCTGTATGTAAGTCTAAACGGTAACTTGATCTGCAACCTCAAGGAACTGCTTTTGAGTTCCCATACTTGGTCTATGGTAGGCACTATTTAAAAAAAAAAAAAAGCACTCAACAACAAGTATGACAGCAAGCATGCAGAGTCATGTTTAGGCCACAGGTGCGAGGCCTCGTACCACGGCTGCAGAAGCAGAGCCCAGAACCAAAGTCACCTCCACAGCTAATTGAGCCCCTTTGTGACCGTTGCCAAAAGCCCCTGATCATCACTGTCAGGCTTCCTGACGCCCAATTAGGCAAAGATGCCCACTCTAGTAAACACCCTATAGCGCCCCAACCTGTCACCTAATGCCAACCCTCCGGCAGGAAGTTACTTTTGTCTTCAGGCTATAAAAATTGGCTATTAACTCACGAATACTGTCAACTCTCCCTGGTCTGTCCAGAGGTCTGCCCATTGTGCTCACAGTATCTCTGCTCTTTGTTCTTAATAAACTCCTTCCCTTCTGAGATGCTCTGTGTCTGGAAATTCTTTTCCGACCCGCACTTGGACAGCCTCAAATATATACAAACAAATTATATAAAATCATAAGTACGTATATTTAACGTTTTACAGATTATCACCGGCAGAAATAGCAGTTTGGCTTTAGATGTGCAGTTCTGCGGATGTGAACACGTGCACAGGTGTGTAGAGCCACCCCACAGAAGCCCCGTGCCGTTTCTGCACAGGCACACCCTGCTCTGCGCTGAGACAGCACCGAGGGCAGCCCCGCTGCAGGCGTGCCGTCCTCTCAGCTGCAGGGATATGGTGCCTGGCAAGAAGGGGAGCCCCTCGGACCTGGCAGTGCCTTCAGAGAGCTCTGTTCCAAGGTCTGGGTTAGCCCTGTGGTTGCTTGGAATGGGTCAGAGGAAGAAGTGCCACCCACACCCATATCTCTGCTTTCCAAACTCCTCCCTTTAAAAAATTCTTTACACACTGTTGATACACATTACGACATAGATGAGCTAAAACAGCAAAAAACTGACTGTAGTATTTCAACTTCCTTCCCTTCTGAAACACCGAAAGAAAGGAAAGGGTGAACAGACTTCGTGGGGCAAGGCAGTTAGATAAAATCTCATGAGATTAGTAAAGTGAACTGTGAAAATGACAGAAGGAATGAATGAAAAAGGAGGCAAAGATGGTTACAGGGTCTTAAGAAGAGATTAAAAGTCACTTCTCTGAACTTATTTCCTCTTCTGTAAAATAAGAACAACAGTACCTAATTCAAATAGTTGTTTTCAGGATTTCATGAGAAAAATCCATGTAAAACACTCAGCAGCTCAATGTTAGCTACTATTACCCTGTATATAATGATATAGACATGTATTTATATCAATACACTATTATATATTCCTCATATTTATATATAATATGGATATTATATTACAGTATAATCCTATTTATATTAAGAAAGTACAAAAATTTGTACTCCATTTCTCACAGTAGCATTATTCACAGTCAAAAAAGTGAAAACAACTAATGAATGGATAAATAAAATTGATGCATCTATAAAATTAAACAATATCTGGCCATAAAAAGGAACAGAGAAAAATTAAAAAAAAAAAAAAAAAAGGAACAGAGAAGTACTGATGTATAGCACAACATGGATGAACCTTGAAAACAGTATGCTAAGTAAAAGAAGAGACAGAAAAGGTCATATATGATATCATTTATGCAAAATGTCCATAAGAGACAAATTCACTGAAACGCAAAGTAAATTAGGGGATATCTGGGGCTGGGGTGGGGGAACGGGGAAGTGACTGCTAATGGCTGTGGGTTTTGGAGTGTGGGTGTGAAAATGCTCTAAAGTGGTGGCTGCCCCACCCTGAACATACTAAAAATGACTGAATTGTACACTTTAAATATATAAATTGTATGATATGTGAATTACATCTCAAAAAGCTGTTATTAGAAAATAAAGAGTATGGGTTAAAACTGATACAAAACACTATCTCTGGAGACCTAATAATTCAAGGTAATCAGAAGTAATATATTACTAAAACACAGAAAGTAGAGGAAGAGAGGACAAATTTAACCATAAATGAAATTACAATTTCAACTTGTCACCCAGTAGTTACTTACCATCCATGAGAAGCCAATGGCCAGTGAGAACCCAGATGAGGACGAGCATGACAGACAGAGAGAATGACAGTAACTCAGCAGCAGTGAAACGTCCACAGCAACCAAAGGAAATCCTGGAAAACACACATTGATTGGACTAATAGACAGTAAATTATGTTCAGTAAGCAAACCCTCCTTTGGTTCTCCATGATCACAATTTATGATGGCCAGATTAAAATAGCAGGCAATACCGAGATACCCAGAAATCCAAAATACCCACATTTCTTTGGAAGAAACTACAGAAAGTTCAGGAGGATTACATTGCTAAACCCATTAGATAATGTACCTTTTATCCCAGATACCAACATGAGTATTGAGAAGTTTAAAGTGATAATATCAATATTTGAAAAATCTAAATACAGAGAAATTTCTAATTCTTATGAGGAAAACAAAATGAGGAAAGTCAACAATTCAATTCATTAAGCAAAGATGAATAAAATTAAGATAGTCCACCTATTTGGTTATCACTAATTCCTGGGAAAATTAGCCACCAGAAGCAACTGATTTCCTAAGAACATACAACATCTCCATTAGCACAGCATTTTGTTTCCATGAAGCAATAGCTTTAGGAGTTAAGTTGCGAACACTAGAATTAAACCTAAGTGGCTAGTATATATTCTAGGTCATCAGTGACAAAAGGAAAGAATGTCTGAGTCAAGCACTATTTTCATATTCTATTAACTAGTAAAGGGATAAAAAAAAAAACTGCTCATCTTTAAATAATCTAAGCAAGGAAGCATACTGCAATGACTGACTTCCTAAGATTTGTTTAGATTTCCTCTGCTATGAGAAGGTGCGAAAAGAAGTACTATTTTCCAGTTTTAAAAAATCAAACATTTCATTTTCTAGTCTTCTGGCATTTTCGTGCTTCAGTCAATATCAGAAAATGTACTCTTAATATTGCTATCAAGTACGAAGAAAAAAAAACATACACACTTAATAGTTTAGAGGAAAATCCCAAGTCCTTACTTGTTCTGAGGTGAACAAGGCCTTGTTAAATACTGGCACATCGGGAGAAGAAGAAAAGCAAAAGCTATCGTTGCAAGAACTACAGAAAGAAAATGTATGGTTAATATTTTGTTGTTTAATGTTTCACTAATCATAAGAAAAATGGCATGACTTATGGAAATAATTATTGCCTACAATACTTTCCTCAACAAGTGTATACAATATTATTAATTAACTAGAGAAAAGGAAAGTATCTTTCTTTAGCATTACACAGATAACCTCTTTGCATACCTGATTTGAGGTAGGGGTAGCATTGGGAGGTTTTCTTTCTTGTCTATCTCAACAAGAAATGATAAACAGCGGGGCCAGAATATGATCTAACAAAGCTAGCATTTTTAAAATTAATTTAATTGGAGGCTAATTACTTTAAAACATTGAAGGCTAGCATTTTGGTGTTTTATATTGATACACGTCCACCGTCAATCATCTTGAAAACTGATCAGATAGCTGACAGTCCAATTACTGTGATTAGCTCTCAGTGTTTCTATCTGCAGAAACATGCATACGTAAGGGTTGCCAACAACCACTCTACCAAACTGGACCTTCTGGTAACTTATCAGACAAGGAGTCACAGCCAGAGCAATTCTGCTCTGGTGCCACTAAGTTCTTGAGTTTTTAACCCCTAGCCTTTCGTCCAGACTGAGTTGGCGAGTTGGAACTGATGACAGAGGTATCAAGTGGTTCAGGGAGGGGTGGGGGGAGAAAAAGACAAACTTGGAGAGAAAGACGACTTAGGAAGAAAAACTTGCATGGGGTGGTGTATAAACCTTAATTTTTGAACAGTGATTTTTAAAAATGTTAAAAAATTTCCTTTTAAGGTTAAGACTAGATAGCAGAACTCATTTACCTGCTGTACATATTGTAAAAACTACTTGAACTGAGTCAAAGAAGAAGAACATTACTAGGAGAGAGACAGATGCTCCAATTGGAAGGAACAGGGCCTGGGTAGAGTCAATGGTCTGGATACCTGAAAGAGAAAGGGGCATATTAAGTTTACGTAACAGGCTCTGCGCCCATGGACTTAAATACATTAACTCATCAAAGTGCAGACAGCTCTAGGGACTGGCACATATGATACAGAATACCTAGGCCCTCGGGCTCCTTCCTAGGAAACGAGACTGCGAGCTCCCTTCACCGGGGCAGGTGCTCACCTCCTGCTCTGCGCCTGTACACCATGCTCGTCCAGTGATCCGAGATCACGTTTCACAGCAAATCCACCTTCTCCAGGAGAAGCCCTTACTAACGCAACCTACTGTTGCCCATCTTGGCTTGTGTTTCTCTCCAGTCTCTTTGTACATGGATGTCAAAATGACTTCACCACTGATGCTTACTCTGACCTGACAGCAGACGCTGGTTCAGAAGGGCTCTGAGGCTATGGTAAAGGGCCATAAGAAAAAGCACCTGCTCGAGGTCCAGGGGAAAAGGCATTTGCTGTTTCAGCACTTTACTAACACCTTGGGAGTATTCTGGCCACACTGTCTATGGGACAGCTTGAGTACTAACTCTTTTTGCATCTTTCAAAATATCTTAATAAATGTCAAATGAATGGTAGGTACTTAATATTGATCCCTTAATATTATCAACTCTCCTTATTTCTAATTTAGTACTTCCTATAATAAGCATTACCAACTTTCTAGTACAATTCACATACCATAAAATTTACCCGTATTAAGTAATTCAGTATTTTTTTTGGTAAATTATCAAGTGTGAAGCTACCCAGGTGGCACTAGTGGTAAAGAATCCGCCTGCAAATGCAGGACACATAAGAGACCGTGGTCTGATCCTAGGGTCCAGAAGATCCCCTGGAGGAGGAAACGGTAACCCACTCCAGTACTCTTGCCTGGAGAGTCCCATGGACAGAGGAGCCTGGCAGATTACAGTCCATAAGGTCACAAAGAGCTGGACTCGACTGAAGCGACTTGGCATGCACCAAGTGTGAAAGGATCACCATAACCTAGTCTTAGAATGTCCTCATCTCAAGAAGATCCCTCATGCCAGTTAACTGTTAATTCTCCTTCCCATCCCTTGCCCCAGGAAACCACTAATCTACTTTCTGTCTCTCTATATTTGTCTTTTTGGAAATTTCATATAATTGGATTCTTAAAATACACTGTTTTTCTATCTGGCCTTTTTTACTTAACAATGTTCTGCTGTGTATCTATGCTGGAGCATGTTTCAGTAATTTATTCTTTTTAATACTGAATAGTAAGCATTCCATTGCTGGACATACTGTATGCTGCTTATCCCATTAACTAGTTTACTGATCTTTGAGTTGCTTCTACTTTTTGGCTATTATGAATAATGCTGCTGAACACTTGCCATATAGCATACCTCTGTTTCTTCAAAGCAAACATCCTTCAATGTCTGAAGTACCAGAAGAGAGACAACAGTTCTACAGGTACTGCAAGTAGCTATCTTTAAGAGTCACTAAATGAATTTATGATCAACACCTACAAAATTAACAATCTCACCAAAGGACTTAAATGAAGTTACAATCAGACAGATACCCATCTATCTTGCTTGTCTTTAAGGAAATAAAGAATATTGGCTGCAAGGTTTGAGGCATGAATTAAAGGGACTTCACAAGAAATCTGTAGCTCAGATTCAGAACATAAAACTTTAACAAATTATACCATAAAGATTCAACTGTATTATTATACCAACTATAATTCTTAAACCCAGTAAATTATCAATTGGGGTTATAGAAAGAATCAAATTAAGACTACTACATGTAGACAGTTAATTGTCAAAAAATGCCTTACTATTATTGGTGCTGTTGCCATTGAAAGACCCAGAAGAACTGTTACTGTCTTTCTCCTTATCTTGGTTTTCAAAGTCCATATTAAGGGACCTGTGGGGAAAATTGTATAGGTAAGTTTTAGTTTCAAGAAAGAACTAGACCAGAAAAGTGGGTAATGAGACATAGTTTTAAATGTTAAAGCACTAGGAAAGAAAGGAAGATTTCTTTTGAACAGCTCTGCAAAGCAGGTCTCCATGCTAGTTCAAGAGTTTTCCTGACAGCAGATAAAAGCATTCCACCGTGGCCGTATCTCTGTGCACATCTTTAATTATTTCCTTATGGTAAGTACCTAGGAAGGAGAAATACTGGGTCAAAAGGCAAGCACAATTTTGAAACTTCTACATACCACACAACTGCTTCCAAAAAGGTGGATCAATTTACTCTCAGAGCAGTGCAGGAGAGTGAGAGTCAATTCCTAGGCAGTCTGATAAGAAGTCTGGGGTCCCCAAGGAGAAAGGGGTCTGGGGCTCTTAAGGAGGAGACAGGGGTCTGGAGTTCTCAAGGAGGAGAAAAGGACAAACACTTTTTTAAGCCCAGAGCTGATGACTGCACAACAAAACAACTCATCTTGCCCAAGGATGTATGTTTTCCCTTAAACTCTGTACCAATGACTATATAACAACATATCTTGCTCGAGAATTTGTTTCTCCTTAAAAAGAACCTTCTGACTAATCTTGTTATTTTAAAACTTGTATACTGTGAGAGTGGGTCTGGTAAGACCTTTCTATTGTTAGTTCTAATCTTGTTAACTTAAGATGTATGTTGTAGTAGGTCTGGTAGAAAGTATGTAAGGCCTTGCTAAGACTAGGGACGGGGTACTCTCCGTCCCCCTTCTGATGTCTGTGTCAGAAGATTTCTCTGTCCCTTTTTCACTTTAATAAAACTCTGCTACACCAAAGGTCTTGAGTGATCAAGCCTGGTCCCTGGTCCCAAAGCTAAATCTTCGGAGATCATGAATTTAACATCGTACACCGTAAGCTATCAAGAGCACTTGTTTCTCTTCACCGTATCAGCTCTCCCTCAACAGTAACATGTATTGAGTTACTGCTGTATCCGAGAGTGTTTTAGCTACTGGAGAGACAACAAGTAGAGAGAAAAACAGGCTCTCATGGATTTTATATTTGAAGAGTGGGGAGACTGACAATAAACAAGAAAAATTAAATACTGTATATGGTATGTTAATGGTAACAGCTAAGGAAAAAGGCAGGGAATGGAAAGGGTAGATCTGAAATTTTAAATGGGGCATGCAGGGCTCATCGGTACTATTTCTGAGTCAGACCTGAAGAAAGTAGACATATTCAATCTGGGGAACTAAAAATGCTGTACATGTCCTAATTTAGAATCCTTTAACCACTAAACAATTTTATGTACTGACCTTGCCCATTTCTTTCTCTTTGTTTGAACTGTTCAAGTCCTTAGCTCATTTTCTTCTACTGCCTTCATTTAAAGTATCTGTGCGTCCGAAAGAACTTCCTGTGATGGTGGAAATGCCCTGTACCCTGCATTGACCTATTTGGTAGACATGAGCCCATGAACACTTGAAATGTGTGAGTGCAACTGAAAGACTGAATTCTGCATTCCATTTCATTTTAATTAATTTAAATTTAGATAATTTGAGAGCTAAAACTATAAAACTTGGGACAAAATATTTGTGACCTTGGATTTGGCAGTGGATTCTTATCTATGACACCAAAAAACACAACTGAAAAATTGATAAATTGGACTTAAACAAAATTAAAAACCTTGTGAGTGCCAAGGAATACTTTAAAAAAAAAAAAGAGAGAACCCCAAAAGATGGGATAAAATATGTGCTCTTATGTATCTGAGAAGGACCTTACGTTTAGAATATAGAAAGAACTCCTCCAATTCAATAATAGAAAGACAACCCAAATAAAAAGTGGGCGGATAGTGAATATATCTCTTGCCAAAGAAGATAAACAAATGGCCAGTGAGAACATGAAAAGTTCTTAAACAACACTATTGATCAGGGAAATACAAGTCAAAATCACAATGAGGTACCACTACATACCAATTAGGAGGGCTGCGACCAAAGCGTCAGATAACCACCAAGGTCAGCAAGGCTGTGAAACGTCACCCGCTGCAGGTGGGGCTGCCAACCGCTGCAGCCACTGCGGAAACACTGTGGCAATTTTAAGTTTCTTTAGTGAGCACAGGCCTGTTCAGGCTACCTGTTTCTTCTTGAGTGACCTTGTGTATAGACTGTCACTTACAGATAAATCAAAAAATTTATCCATTTCATCTAAGTCATCAAATTTATTGGCATAAAGTTATTTATGGTCATCCCTTATTATCCTTTTAATATCTGTACACTCTAGTAATATCACCTCTTGTCCCTGATATTAAGTCTCTCTTCTTTTTTCCCTCAGGTTAGTCTGGCTAGAGGGTTACCGACTTTATTTTTTTTTTTTTAATCAGCTTTTAGTTTCAGCCATTTTTCTCCACAGAGAAAATCTATTTGATTTACTTTGGCTTTGATCTTTATTCCTTCCTTCTGTCTACTGAATACCGTTTAATGTGCTCCATTTCCCTAGTTTAGTCAGAAATGGTGAAAGGTCTAAGTCATTGAAACTTTCTCCTCTATCTAACCCAGGTATTTGGAGCTACGATTCCCTTTGCTTTTGCAGCAGGCCATAAATTTTGTAGGTTTTCACTTTAATTCAAAATATTTTCCAATTCCTTCTTGATGTCTTGTTTGCTACACTGAAGAGTGTTACTTTTTGTTTCAGTATTTTGTTACAGTATTTTTTAATGACTTTTATTTCCTTTGTTGTCTTATTAGCTATAACTCTTTGTTCTTTTATTTTACTGGCTGTGGTAAAGTTTATAGTGTACATCTTTAATCAACACAGCCTACCTTCAAGTTATATGGCAGTACTTCATTTATAGTATTAAAACCTGACAACAGTTTATGTTTATTTCCTTCTTAACACCTGTACTATTATTACCGTGCATTTTTACATGTCATGCTTATGAATACCATACTATATTATTATTTTTGCTTATACAATCCATTATCTTCTATAAAGAATTTTAAATTAAAAAGAAAAACAACCTTTTGTATTTAACATTGTATTAAATTTTTCTTCTTTTTTTTTTTTTTGGCCTTGCCCTGTCAAACATTACCATGGGTCGCTATTACACAAAACTGAAGTCTGGCTAAATAAGGCTGTGAGGATCCATATATTTGCTCAAACATGAAGATACATGTATTCCAGCTTTCTAAAACAAGATCCATGGACCTAGGTTTAACAGATCCCAGGCTACTGTGACGGGTCCAGTAATGGTTACCCACACTGCACAGCTGTCATTTCACAAACTAATCTTCATTCGATAGTATGCCAAGGATATATTTCCACATCAATACATACAACTCCTTTTCATTAAAAAAAAAAAAAAAAATAGGGACTTCCCGGTGGCACAGTGGATTAAGAACCCACCTGCCAATGCAGGAGACACAAGTTCAATTCCTGGACCAGGAAGGTCCCACATGCCAAGGAGCAGCTAAGCCCAGGAGCCTCAACTGCTGAGCCAGCGCTCTATAGCCCGGGAGCCACAACTACTGAGCCAGCGCTCTAAGGCCCGGGAGCCGCAACTACTGAGCCAGCGCTCTAGGGCCCGGGAACTGCAACTGCTGAGCCCATGCACCGTAAACCTGTGCTCCAAGGAAAAGCCACCGTAATGAGAAGCCAGCACACAGCAATAAGCAGTAGGCCCCGCTTGCTGCAGAGAGAAAGCCCTCAAAAGCAATGAAGACCCAGCACAGCCAAAAATAACTTAAAAAACTATTTTAAAAAAGCCAAGAATAGTTAACTCGATCTGATATCATTTTTGGCTCAATTCCTGCCTTAGGAGAGACAAACAACAAGAAAAGTAACCTTTTACAGGAAGATGATACAGTTTTGATCTTGAACTGGGTGGGGTATAACCAACAACTGAGTCTGCCAAATAAATAGTGTCAGAAAGAATGACAACTGATCAACATTCTTCAAATTTAAGTTGACATACAAGTACAAATCCCACTGTGCATTTTTGGGTCACTTCAATGTATTGGGTTAGCCAAAAAGTTCATTTGGGTTTTCCCATAACATCTTATGGAAAAACTAACAAATTTTTTGCCAACCCAATAGTTTGATTCAGATACTACATCAGGAAGTAGTTTAACATTCTCTGAGTGCTTTACTAAGGTTTTATTGAGGTGGAGGTGGAGATCTAGTGATATTTGCTCTAAATGTTCTTTCAGGCTAAAACTGAGTTAAGCTGTAAAGAATAGAACTTAAGGAAATCAACATTTAGTATCTTTAGGTACTAGATTGAATTACAGGGGATTTTCTGGGAAAGTCACTGCTTGCTCGGGACAAGGGGAAATGTGGGCTTATAGTTAGGCCGTTTCAGGCTCTTAGGTTGTGATAAAAATGCAAATGTGCCGTGAGAACTGTTAAGACAAAGAGGCCTATATTCAGCCAGCCATAGAGTACATGTCTGGACCACTGCCCACGGTTATCACAAGATCAATAATCAGTTGAAGAACTAATAACCCATTGATTTCTCTGGATACCATTAGATCACAGTAAGCTAGCAATCTAGACAACTTTCTGCTACTGGTTGTTGTCTCCTCAATTTTGGCAAAACTGCTTTTGCTGAAATCTAATTTCATGAAATGCCACCAGGTTATATTGAAGAGCACTATAATTCAGTCAACAAAACAACCAATGTCTGTTATGAAATGCTATGAAATAAAATGTTGCATCTTCTTTCTGAGGGTCTCTGGGATAAACCTATGTCTGACCTTAAAAGCAAGAATAACTAACTCACCCGCACAATCTGGTCTTTTATCAGGACACTGTGAAGTGTTAAGTTTCCTCCTCTCTTCTGAGAGCTGGCTGCTGGAAAGCTTACCGTGTGCCGTGGACGACCAGGGGGGCGCGCCCGCCATGGGAGGCATCTCTGGGCTTGTTTTTGGCTTCACTTTGTTTCCCACCCGTACCTTTTCTTTGGCCCCATTCTGTTACCTTATCTCATCACAGCTTGTGAAAACTTAATGGTCTGAAATACTTTTGAACAGGGCAGAGTGAAAATAAACAATTGACAATTGCAGGAAGCAAAAGGGAGCTGAGAATACATTTACTGAAAGTTATACTTGTTCACCTGTTTGAATTCTGATAATGGAATACAATTATGAATACTGGAGAAGAAAGGCAAAATGGAATTTTTATTTTAGTATTTTAAGAATACCATGTTTTTTGACCATTCTAATATTGGAAGGAAGCACAATGAAAGGGAGCATTCACTTGGTCAAGGTAAACACTATATGGCTGAACTTTGCTGTAAGCTAAATGTGTGTTCCTAAAAAAATTAGAATGGTTTCCTTTTGGATTGACTGGTTTGATCTCCTTGCAGTCCAAGGGACTCTCCAGATTTTTCTCCAACACCACAGTTCAAAAGCATCAATTCTTCGGCACTCAGCTTTCTTTATATAGTCCAACTGTCACATCCATACACAACTACTGGAAAAACCATGCTTTGACTAGACGGACCTTTGTTGGCAAGTAATGTCTCTGGCTTTTTAATATGCTATCTATGACCATAACTTTTCTTCCAAGGAGCAAGCATCTTTTAATTTCATGGCTGCAGTCACCATCTGCAGTGATTTTGGAGCCCAAGAAAATAAAGTCTGCCACTGTTTCCATTGTTTCCCCATCTATTTGCCATGAAGTGATGGGACCAGATGCCATGATCTTAGTTTTCTGAATGCTGAGCTTTAAGCCAACTTTTTCACTCTCCTCTTTCACTTTCATCAAGAGGCTCTTTAGTTCCTCTTAGCTTTCTGCCACTACGGGGGTGTCATCTGCATATCTGAGGTTATTGATATTTCTCCTGGCAATCTTGATTCTAGCTAGTGCTTCATCCAGCCCAGCATTTCGCATGATGTACTCTGCCTACGAGTTAAATAAGGAGGATGACAATATCCAACCTTGATGTACTCCTTTCCCTATTTGGAAGCAGTTTGTTGTTCCATGTCCAGTTCTAACTGTTGCTTCCCGACCTGCATACAGATTTCTCAGAAGGGAGGTCAGGTGGTCTCGTATTCCCATCTCTTGAAGAATTTTCCACAGTTTGTTGTGATCCACACAGTCAAAGGCTTTGGCATAATCAATAAAGCAGAAATAGATGTTTTTCTGGAATTCTCTCGCTTTTTCTGTGATCCAAGTTTGGCAATTTGATCTCTGGTTCCTCTGCCTTTTCTTAATCCAGTTTCAACATCTGAAAGTTAACGGTTCATGTACTGTTGAAGCCTGGCTTGGAGAATTTTGAGCATTACTTTGCTAGCGTGTGAAATGAGTACAATTATGCAGTAGTAGAACATTCTTTGACATTGCCTTTCTTTGGGATTGGAATGAAAACTGACCTTTTCCAGTCCTGTGGCCGCTGCTGAGTTTTCCAAACTTGCTGGCATATTGAGTGTAGCACTTTCACAGCATCATCTTTTAGGTGAAATAGCTCAGCTGTAATTCCATCACTGCCACTAGCTTTGTTCATAGTGATGCTTCCCAAGGCCTGCTTGACTTTGGACTCCAGCATCTCTGGCTCTAGATGAGTGATCACACCATCGAGATCATCTGGGTCATTAAGACCTTTTTTGTTTTTATTTTTTAATTTCTTTTTTTCATTTATTTTTATTAGTTGGAGGCTAATCACTTTACAATATTGTAGTGGGTTTTGTCATACATTGACATGAATCAGCCATGGAGTTACATGTATTTCCCATCCTGATCCCCCCTCCCATCTCCCTCTCTACCTGATCCCTCTGGGTCTTCCCAGTGCACCAAGCCCGAGCACTTGTCTCATGCATCCAACCTGGGCTGGTGATCTGTTTCACCATAGATAATATACATGTTTCAATGCTGTTCTCTCGAAACATCCCACCCTCGCCTTCTCCCACAGAGTCCAAAAGTCTGTTCTGTATATCTGTGTCTCTTTTTCTGTTTTGCATATAGGGTTATCATTACCATCTTTCTAAATTCCACATATATGTGTTAGTATGCTGTAATGTTCTTTATCTTTCTGGCTTACTTCACTCTGTATAATGGGCTCCAGTTTCATCCATCTCATTTGAAATGATTCAAATGAATTCTTTTTAATGGCTGAGTAATATTCCATGGTGTATATGTACCACAGCTTCCTTATCCATTCGTCTGCTGATGGGCATCTAGGTTGCTTCCATGTCCTGGCTATTATAAACAGTGCTGCGATGAACATTGGGGTGCATGTGTCTTTTTCAGATCTGGTTTCCTTGGTGTGTATGCCCAAAAGTGGGATTGCTGGGTCATATGGCAGTTCTATTTCCAGTTTTTAAAGAAATCTCCACACTGTTCTCCATAGCAGCTGTACTAGTTTGCATTCCCACCAACAGTGTAAGAGGGTTCCCTTTTCTCCACACCCTCTCCAGCATTTGTTGCTTGTAGACTTTTGGATAGCAGTCATCCTGACTGGCGTGTAATGGTACCTCATTGTGGTTTTGATTTGCATTTCTCTGATGATGAGTGATGTTGAGCATCTTTTCATGTGTTTGTTTTAGCCATCTGTATGTCTTCTTTGGAGAAATGTCTGTTTCGTTCTTTGGGCCATTTTTTGATTGGGTCATTTATTTTTCTGGAATGGAGCTGCAGGAGTTGCTTGGATATTTTTGAGATTAATCCTTTGTTGCTTTATTTGCTATTATTTTCTCCCAATCTGAGGGCTGTCTTTTCACCTTGCTTATAGTTTCCTTTGTTGTGAAAAAGCTTTTAAGTTTCATTAGGTCCCATTTGTTTATTTTTGCTTTTATTTCCAATATTCTGGGAGGTGGGTCATAGAGGATCCTGCTGTGATTTATGTCGGAGAGTGTTTTGCCTATGTTCTCCTCTAGGAGTTTTATAGTTTCTGGTCTTACACTTAGTAGATCTTTAATCCATTTTGAGTTTATTTTTGTGTATGGTGTTAGAAAGTGTTCTAGTTTCATTCTTTTACAAGTGGTTGACCAGTTTTCCCAGCACCACTTGTTAAAGAGGTTGTCTTTTTTCCATTGTATATCCTTGCCTCCTGTGTCGAAGATAAGGTGTCCATAGGTTCGTGGATTTATCTCTGGGCTTTCTATTCTGTTCCATTGATCTATATTTCTGTCTTTGTGCCAGTACCATACTGTCTTGATGACTGTGGCTTTGTAGTATAGTAAGACCTTTTTTGTATAGCTCTTCTGTGTATTCTTACCACCTCTTCTTGATATTAGGTCAAGGATATTAGAAATATTAAAAATCAAGGATATTTCTGTCCTTTATTGTGCCCATCTTTGCATGAAATGTTCCCTTGGTATCTCTGATTTTCTTGAAGAGATCACTAGTCTTTCCCATTCTATTGTTTTCCTCTATTTCTTTGCACTGATCACTGAGGAAGGCTTTCTTATCTCTCCTTGCTGTTCTCTGGAACTCTGCATTCAAATTGGGTATATCTTTCCTTTTCTCCTTTGCCTTTTGCTTCTCTCCTCTTCTCAGCTATTTGTAAGGCCTCCTCAGACAACCATTTTGCCTTTTTGCATTTCTTTTTCTTGGGGATGGTCTTGACCCCTGCATCCTGTACAATGTCACAAACCCCCGTCCATAGTTCCTCAGGCACTCTATCAGATCTAATCCCTTGAATCTGTTTGTCACTTTCACTGTATAATTGTAAGGGATTTGATTTAGGTCATACCTGAATGGTCTAGTGGTTTTCCCTACTTTATTCAATTTAAGTCTGAATTCTGCAATAAGGAGTTCATGATCTGAGCCACAGTCAGCTCCTAGTCTTGTTTTTGCTGACTGAATAAAGTTTCTCCATCTTTGGCTGCAAAGAATATTATCAATCTGCTTTTGGTGTTGACTATCTGGTGATGTCCATGTGTAGAGTCTTCTCTTGTGTTGTTGGAAGAGGGTGTTTGCTATGACCAGTGCGTTCTCTTGGCAAAACTCTGTTAGCCTTTGCCCTGCTTCATTTTGTACTCCCAAGGCCAAACTTGCTTTTTACTCCAGGTATCTCTTGACTTCCTCCTTCTGTATTCCAGTCCCCTATAATGAAAAGGATATATTTTTTGAGTATTAGTTCCAGAAGGTCTTGTAAGTCTTCATAGAACCGTTCAACTTCAGCTTCTTCAGCGTTACTGGTCAGGGCACAGACTTGGATTACTGTGATACTGACTGGTTTGCCTTGGAAATGAACAGAGATCATTCTGTCGTTTTTGAGACTGCATCCAAGTACTGCATTTCAGACTCTTTTGTTGACTATGATGGCTACTCCATTTCTTCTAAGGGATTCTTGCCCATCGTAGTAGATGTAATGGTCATCTGAGTTAAATTCACCCATTCCAGTCCATTTTAGTTTGCTGATTCCTAAAATGTTGATGTTCACTCTTGCCATCTCCTGTTTGACCACTTCCAATTTGCCTTGATTCATGGACCTAGCATTCCAGGTTCCTATGCAATACTGCTCTTTACAGCATCGGACTTTACTTCCATCACCAGTCACACCCACAGCTGGGTGTTGTTTTTGCTTTGGCTCCGTCTCTTTATTCTTTCTGGAGTTATTTCTCCACTGATCTCCAGTAGCATATTGGGCACCTACCGACCCGGGGAGTTCATCTTTCAGTGTCCTATCTTTTTGCCTTTTCACAGTGTTCATGGGGTTCTCAAGGCAAGAATACAGAGGTGGTTTGCCATTCCCCTTTCCAGTGGACCATGTTTTGTCAGAACTCTCCACCATGACCCTGTCCATCCTGGGTGGCCCTACAGAGCATGGCTCATGGTGAGTTGGTTTGTGAACCATAATAAGACTTATTTTGGCTAACCTGGTCTAACTTTACAGTTACATGCATTTGGTATGAAGGTCAAAAAAATCATATAAAGTACATTCCTTATCATCTCTGCACTGTCTTCCTAGAGTAGGTTTGAGTATAAGCAAATAAACTACCCTCGAAATGAAAGAAAGCACAGGGAGGTGCTTGCCTTAAAAAAAGGTAGTAGTTACTCTATAATAAAGTTCCACTGTTCCCTTGTATAGTAACTTTACATAAACATAAAGAGATGCATCTGTATTATATTTACGTATTACCTTTTTATCAATTATAAAGTATATCTTCCTTTTGATTTCCTTTTAGATCTGCTTCAAACCTGCTGTTCTTTTGTCTGTGATTCATGTGGGGACAGAACTCAAGTGTCCTGACAGTAATAAGCTGCCTAAAAAATTCTAAACCATCTCACACTGTGATTCCTAAGTCCCTCTGCCCATCTGAATGGCCCTTTTCACCTCCCCTGCACCTCCATTAATGTTTTCCTGTTGGTTTGTCAAAGGCTGTGGGGAAATACTTATTACATGAGTAATTATGCTATTTTCTCCCCCCCGAGCAGCTGGAAAGATTAAGGAGATCAGGTGTCATCTTGAAGTAACACAGGAAGTCTAGCAAGCAGAGCTCAGCCAAGGGATGGCAAATATAAGGGCTCTTAGATTGAGGATTTGTTTGGGGTTTTAAAATCTAGTTTTATTTGGCACAGTTCTCCCCTCTGTACTTAGAAATGTGAAAGCCTGGGGGAAAATAACCAGTACAGTGCACAAACCTTTCACCTTGTGTTTTATGATTTTCTCCATGTCTTCAGAGCTCTAAATAAAATGTATTATTTAAATAAGCAAATAATGTATTTTTTATGGTCCTAAATCAGAAGAGGTAAGAACATTTGGCTGGGCATCGGGAGAGACAATATGGATAGGGCTAATCAAATTCAAGAGGCATTTCTTGTGCAAGTCCTATATGGAAGGCTACATGAAAGCAGAGGCCAAGGGAGGAGAAATCTGCAGTAAGAAGCGGTGGTAAAACCATCAAGGCTTAGCAAGGATGAAGACTGAGAAGAAACGTTTTTAGACTTGGCAAAAAATGGAGACTCTGAGAACCTCAGGAGAGCTTCAACAGAACTGTAAAAGGTTACAAACATATCAATGAGTGGGTCCATAAAGTGCCACCAGCAATGAAGAGCCAACAATGTGCAATAATGGAAAGATTATCCAGTGTGCAGGTCACCTGAATGAGGCTGGAGTATAGTGCTCCCATCCTAAGCCTACTGAACAACCTTCCCTAGCTGATTCTTATGGTCGGAGAACCACTACTGAAGGAAAAAAAAAATCACAAAAAGGGGTTTTTAAGAAACTTCTCATTTCTTCTGACTTTACTATCAGATCAACTTATTTGCTTCACAAATGAAATGGTATTGTTCTCAATAGCCAGCAGCAGTAGAGTACTGCCTGAGTTTAAATCCCAGCTTCATCACTTAATACTTGGGTGAGCTACATAACATTTCTGGGCCCTAGTTTCCTCCTTTATAAAATGGGAATAACAGTATCTATTCTGTTGAATTGAGACAAGGATTAAATGAGACTTTAGGTAAAGCATTTAGCACTGTATGTGGAACATAAATGTTCAGTAAAACATTAGCTATTTTCTTCATCAGGTTTCTTTATAAAGTCAATGTCTAACCAAAAAAAATTCTAGTAGCCAATTACAATCATACATCTCTAAACGACCCCCTCAGAGTAACAAACAGAAGTCACTCACAACATCTGAGAAGCATCCAAACTGGTAGAAACAGCAGAAGTCAGACAGCAAGACAGACTAGTAAGCATCATTTAGCACCCTAGGGTACCCAGAAGAACTATACAAAAAGATCTTAATGACCCAGATAACCACGATTGTGTGATCACTCACCTAGAGCCAGACATCCTGGAGTCTGAAGTCAAGTGGGCCTTAGGAAGCATCACTATGAACAAAGCTAGCGGAGGTGATGGAATTACAGCTGAGCAACTGCAAATCCTAAAGGATGATGCTGTGAAAGTGCTGTACTCAATATGCCAGCAAATTTGGAAAACTCAGCAGTGGCCACAGGACTGGAAAAGGTTAGTCTTCATTCCAATCCCAAAGAAAGGCAATGTCAAAGAATGTTCAAACTACCGCACAATGGCACTCATTTCACACGCTAGCAAAGTAATGCTCAAAATTCTCCAAGCTAGGCTTCAACAGTACATGAACTGAGAACGTCCAGATGTTGAAGCTGGATTTAGAAAAGGCAGAGGAACCAGAGATCCACTGGATCATAGAAAAAGCAAGAGAATTCCAAAAAAACATCTACCTCTGCTTCACTGAGTATTCTAAAGCCTGATTGTGTGGATCACATCAAACAGTGGAAAATTCTTCAAGATATGGGAATACCAGACCACTTGACCTGCCTCCTGAGAAACCTATAATGCAAGTCAGGAAGCAACAGTTAGAACTGGACATGGAACAATGGACTGGCTCCAAACTGGGAAAGGAGTACATCAAAGGTATACACTGTCACCCAGCCTGTATAACTTATATACAGAGTACATCATGTGAAATGCCAGGTTGAATGACTCCACAAGCTGGAATCAAGACTGCCAGGAGAAATATGAATAACCTCAGATATGCAGATGACACCACCCTAGTGGCAGAAAGCTAAGAGGAACTAAAGAGCCTCTTGATGAAAGTGAAAGAGGAGAGTGAAAAAGTTGGCTTAAAAAAAAGAAGATCACAGCATCTGGTTCCATCATTTCATGGCAAATAGATGGGGAAATAATGGAAACAGTGACAGACTTTATTTTCTTGGGCTCCAAAATCACTGCAGATGGTGACTGCAGCCATGAAATTAAAAGATGCTTGCTGCTTGGAAGAAAAGCTATGACCAACCTAGACAGCATATTATAAAGCAGAGACATTACTTTGCCAACAAAGGTCCATCTAGTCAAAGCTATGGTTTTTTTCAGTAGTCATGTAGGGATGTGAGAATTGGGCCATAAAGAAGGCTGAGTGCCGAAGAATTGATGCTTTTGAACTGTGGTGTTGGAGAAGAATCTGGAGAGTCCCTTGGACTGCAAGGAGATCAAACCAGTCAATCCTAAAGAAATCAGTCCTGAATATTCATTAGAAGGACTGATGCTGAAACTGAAACTCCAGTACTCTGGCCAACGGATGTGAAGAACTGACTCACTGGAAAAGACCCTGATGCTGAGAAAGATTGAAGGCAGGAGGAGAAGGGGACGACAGAGGATGAGATGGTTGGATGGCATCACTGACTCAACAGACATGAGTTTGAGCAAGCTCCAGGAGATGGGGAAGGACAGGTAAGCCTGGCGTGCTGAAGTCCATGAGGTTGCAAGGAATCGGACACGACTGACTGACTGAACAACAACAGGGTACCAGCTGGCTGTGCCCTAATGAATTCCCTGTATTTTCATCAAGCAATCCATGTCCAAATAAGTAATAGGTCAGTTCTTCATTCAGCTATCCCTCGTTTACATTAAAGCAAGAATCTAGGAAATCACTCTAGCAGTTTTACTTACTGACTACTGCAATTTTTGTTTCTGCTACCATGAAAAGATTATTTTTTCTGGCTGCACTGGGTCATCACTCCCATTACCACCTGACTCCGCCTCCTGTCTGGTCAGTGGCAGCATTAGATTCTCGTAGGAGTGCAAAACTTATGGTGAACTGTGCATCTGAATGATCTAGGTTGCACGCTCCTTATGAGAATCATCCAGAAACCACCCTCAGCCCCCTCACTCTGCCAAGGTCTGTGGGAAAATTGTCCTCTATGAAACTGGTCCCTGGTGCCAAAAATGTTGGGGACTGCTTAGTATATAAGTACATGCCAAATAAAATGTCATGTGAACTAACAAAA
Organism: Cervus elaphus; assembly: GCF_910594005.1. Taxonomy (NCBI): domain Eukaryota; kingdom Metazoa; phylum Chordata; class Mammalia; order Artiodactyla; family Cervidae; genus Cervus; species Cervus elaphus. Next base: position 9,830,915 of record NC_057819.1, on the reverse strand, counting down.
GGACTTTCAGAGTTGTGACTCTAAAGTTTTTTTTTTAATTATAAAAACTTCTGAAATGTTATTATACACTCAAGAAGAAAAAAACAAAAATTTGTCTAAAGCATAGAGATACAAAAAGTACAGGATCATGCTGATGAGGTTCTAAGCTGCTCTGGCTTGACTGATGTTTCCTAAGGGTGGCTAGGAACCTAGGATTCTCAGCAGAAGTCTCAATGAGTGAAACATTTATCAACTGATACTGGAATTATCAACAGTATTTTACTTGTTCTACTCAATGCTGAGATAAAGCCTGGAAGTCTGTAATTTTACCAAATACTCATTAAAATCCAAATATAATACTGACTAATTCAAAACCTTAAGCTTATTTCCTTTATCACTGCTGCTCCCTTTCAAGTTCTCAATTTAAAATTTCCCAGGCAGCCTTCATTCTTAAATGTATCCACCACAAAACTATCAGTTATACAACCACTAAGATTTCTCTAAAGTAAGAATAGTGAAAAGAAGAAGGGAGTGAGTATCTAGCTTCCTTATCTTTGTATTTCTATGGCTGTCTGCTAGGATGGGAACTTCAAGAAGATCCAGTCTCAGCATTCCTAAGGTCAGCAGAGAGAATACTTGGTAAACGCAACAGTGCACAGTTCTCGTCATAGTAGCCTGAACCTTATGAAATTACATGTGTATGTCAAAAAAGTTGACTATCTACTGGCAATTTCATATATGGCTCAACATAGGTCAATGCCTTTTTTTTTTTTTTTTTTTTAAATTAAGAAGAACATTCTGTCCCTTTGAGACACTGCAGAATCACTGTCAGGGACTCTCTCCTTAACTCTCTCAATGAATATACTTAATGTGAATCATTTTTCCCCCAGAACCAGAATTTAAGTGATTAGTTTAGTTTTCACTTATTTGCATTAAAATGCCAAAGCCATAAGCAAAACCAAGAAGTGTTTTAACAGCCAACCAAAGAATAAATATCAGAATTATCCTGTTCAACTAAATTCCTGTTAAAGTCATGTTTCTCTTCAAAGAGGCAATAAATTCTGGTCCCAATGCCCAGAACAACGCGCCTTCCACCTCGAACAGAAGACCCTTTGAGAGCATCTTACCTGAAACTACCATAGACTATAAGTAGAATGGAAATCAGAAAAGTAGACACTTGACTGGAATCCACCAGGGAATAGGCCCTAGAGAAAAAAAGAGGAAAAAAAAAATTAATCACATGGCAGCAAACTAATGGAGTTTACAGTCTAATGGAGTTCTATAAACTCCACTAAGTTTTATTTTTGTCTAAGAAGGAAAAAAGGTATAAATTGGCATGAAGAAAATATTAATTGAAACACAGATCTGGAAGTTTAGCATAAAAAGTAAATGTATAGATTCAGAGTTTTTTTTTTTTTTTTTTTTAGATTCAGAGTTTTTATTAGTTAGCCTTCACCGGGGGTTCAATGGTATCAATGTAAAAATCCCGTCTCAGTATAATACACACATGTGCTTCCACTCCCAAGTACCAAAATACCTACCAACTCCTTCCTTGTGAATTATCAGTAGCATCTTAGTGATTTTACTCAGTAATAAAAGTAAAGCTCATGTCTCTCCTGGATTCTAGTTTCATTTTCTTTAACTGCCTATTGGTTCTCTTCATGTGGGTATCCCACAGAGGGTTCTTGAAAGTCAACAGGTTGAAAACTTAAGTCATTGTTCTTCCCTTCATACCTGACCCTCTCAAGGCATATCATGATTCCTTCAGCATTCCTGACACCCTCTTCCCTTCCTTCCCACATTATGACAACAGTCAGAAAGTCCCACAACTTCCACTTCCCCAGATAACCTCCCTTTCACGGATCACAGCCCTGTGATGAAGAGGCTTGTGTAACTCCGTGAAACTAAGAGCCATGCTGTGCAGGGCCACCCAGGACGGACGGGTCATAGTAAAGAGTACTGCCAAAACGTGGTCCACTGGAGGAGGCAATGGCAACCCACTCCAGAGTACTCTTGCCAAGAGAACCCCACAAATTATATGAGAAGGGAAAATGATATGACACCAGAAGATGAGCCCCCCAGGTCGGAAGGTGTCCAATATGCTACTGGGAAGAGCGGAGGGTAATTACTAATAGCTCCAGAAAGAATGAAGCAGCTGGACCAAAATGTAAATGATGCTCAGTTGTGCATGAGTCTGGTGGTGAAAGTAAAGTCCGGTGCTGCAAAGAACAATATTGCCTAGGACATGAATTTGAGCAAACTCCAGGAGACAATGAAGGACAGGGAAGCCTGGCATGCTGCAGTCCATGGGGTCACAAAGAGTTGGACACAACTTAGCGACTGAACAACAAAAATAAATACCCTATTTCTCTTAACTGTAATGCCAATTCCTTAGCTCCCTTCTATGGCTTGACTATCAGAGTAAAAAAAATTTCTTTTTGGTCACACCATGTGGCATGCAGGATCTTAGTTCCCCAACCAGGATTCAAGGCTGGATGCCCTGCAGTGAAAGCTCGGAGTCCTAACCACTGGAATGCCAGGCAAGTCCCAATGTTTTCAAGTCTGTCTTCAGAAATTCACCCTTCCGAGTACCCATTCATGTTAGGGATTTTCCCAGAACAAATTTTTCTTCCTCTTTTCATCCATCAAATATTTAATGATTCTGTGCCTGGCACTCTGCCAGTCCCCAGGGATGGAATAAAAAATAAGGCTGTGTTGGTCCTGTCTCTTAATGTCTTTTTAAAGGAATTTAAAAATTAAAGTTTGGTCTAAAAGGAATGAAAACAAAAAGCTAACATAAGCAAGTGAATGTAACTGCTGAAATGTTATAAAGGGGAGGAAGACAAGTGCAGGATACCCTGAGAATGTGTAACAGGTGGCGCCTACCGAACTGGGGGTGGGGGGCTTCCTTAGGGAGGTAGATGAATGAGAGAGACACTAGACTCAATAAAATAGGATTTGGTGACTGTTTAGGAGAGCTGAGAGAAGACCCCAGGTTTCTGCTAAGCAGCTGGTGGATGGCTGCACCATCTGGCAAAAAAGGAAACAACAACAGGAGGAGCAGAGTCAAGTTCCCAATGTGCCGAGGAGCAGCTGGCTCTCTGGGTCCAGAGTTCAGAAGCAGCTCTACGCCAAGGACACAGACCGGGAGCTCATGACCCTCCACATGGCAACTGAAGCCACGGGTGTGCGCAAGAGGAGGACCCAGGATGGAAGCCCGAAAAGCCAGAAATCTAAAGATCAGGAAGAAGGAGGAGCTGCAAAGAAAACATGGTAAGACTGAGACAGAGGAGGAAGACCCAGGATAGTAAGGTTGAAGTGCTTCCAAACAGGCATCAGATGAGATGGTGCCAGAACTTAAAACTGCTCTACCCCTGACCTGCAGTTGACCAGTTAACCTCTCTAAGCTTTAACTAGTTCCCATCTGTAAAATGAGGATAATGACAACACCTCACTCAAAGAGCTGTCAAAGGATTAAATGAGGCTTTCCCTGGTGGCTCAGCGGTAAAGAATCCGCCTGCCAACGCAGGAGACGTGGGTTTGACCCCTGACCGGGAAGATCCCACATGCTGTGTGGCAATTAGGCCTGTGCCACAACTACTGAGCCTGGGTCTAGATCCCGAGAGATGAGCTAATGAAGCCCCGGCGCCCTAGAGCCCACGCTCCACAACGAGAGGCCACTGCAATGAGAAGTCCGCGCACCGCAACGGAGAGCAGGCTCTGCCTGCCACAACCAGAGGAAGCCTGCACGGCAACCAAGACCCTGCGCAGCCCAAAATAAATAAACAAATACAATTTTACAGAATTAAGATTAAGACAAAGTTCTACATTAATAAAACAAATTGCTTAAAAACAGAATGAAATGAGAACTCACACACAGAGCTGAAGCCAGTAATTACTCAGTGCTCACTGCTTGTATTAGGAGGGAGAGGTCCTGAGTGCTGAAGGTGGCTGAGACGTCAAGATGAAAACTGCAAAGTCACTGGGTTTATTTAATGTGTGAGTCACTGATGACTTTAGCAAGAACAGTTTTAATGGAGTGAGTGGTGGGGACAGGAGTCAGGTTGGAACTGGCTGAGAAGTTAAAGGCAAGGAAATGGAGATAGCTTTTTGAAAAGTACAGTTTCAAAGGAAATAGCAGCTAGAGAGGAATGTACGGTAAGGGAAGTCTTATTTTTAAAGACAGGAGATACTCAACCTTTCTTGTATGTTGACTGGAAATTATACCAGTGAAGAGGAAAAGACGGATGAACACAGAGAAGGATAAGTTTCCTTTAACCTTTCTAAAAAAACCCAGGACATAAGATGAAGTTTCATAGTAAGACACTGTGGCCTGTACTGTCAAATTTTTTTATATTTAGTTATTAAAGATACATGCTGAAGTATCTCTGGGTAAAATGATATAAGGCTTGCTTCAAAATATTCCAGGAATAACAAAAGGCAGGAAGGATAGTTGTGTTTTTTTTTTTTTAAGGTGAGATTGTTTTTAATTATTGAAACTGGAATGACAGGTACATGGGGGTTCCTTATACTCTTCTGCTTTTGCATATTTTCTGAAAACCTCCACACACACAAAAAAAGGAAATGTTCTTTTTTTACAGCAGTCTTTTGAGAAGTTGAGACAATGAAAAACATGAGAGGTGAATGAATACAGCCATTTATTTTCTGGGTCACGAGTTCTGTCCCACAGCACCCCACAGTGGGCACCCACAATTTCCTAAAATTTCAGTCAGCAAAGGGGATGCAAGATGCAGCAGACAGTGGACGGCCGCTCTAGTCCCTTCGCTAGCTTCTGTCCAGCTATCAGCTCTCTTACCCACTAAGAGATACCTGGAACAGTACATTTCCTATATTAGGAAAACTGATTTCAATTTCTCTTTACTCTAAAGTTAGCTCTTGCTCTGCCATAATCTTTGCACACATCTTTCAAAATTCTCAAAACAAATGACTTCTGTTTAGAGGGAGTGTTTTCCAGAAGTTAAAAAATATCTTCGGGGGGAACAGGTCATATGCTCACATGGCACAAAAATCATAACTACGTATAGTACACATTGATAAGTCTCACTTCCACCTCGCCTCCTCCCCCCATAACCTCTTTACATAACCACTTTTATCAGTTTCTTCAGGAGCCTTCTAAAACATGTAATATAAACATACTACTTCTTACCATTTCTTCACACAAAAGAAAGGCCGTTAAACACACTGCTCCGTACTCCCCAACCTTTACCATACAGCCTAGAGATACTTCCATATCAGCATACGGATATCTTTATTTTTATTTTCTTTAAACATCTGCATAGTATTCCACTGTGTGGACATACCACATTTTTTGTTTTTTTCAAAAAGCAAATCCCTTGTTTCTAAAAATTCTGCTACAATTCTGTTATAAAGAGTTTTGTAAGTTATACTCACAGTCACACACAAGAAATAACACATCTAACAGAGAATAAAGTTCCTGAAAATAAGGCTGTGGGACGGAGGAGGAAATGCAGCGTGATAAATGTGGTCAAGCTGCCCACCAGAGAGGTTTTATCATTTTGCACTATGACCAGTAACAGACCAGCGTCTCTGTTTTCCAAAGTCTTGACAACAGTGAGTGTTGTCCAACTTTTGAATTTTTTTTTTTAACCAATCTAACAGATGAAGATTCATATTTCAATATGGTTTTCATTTGTGTTAATTATTTTTGTGATGCAATTAATTTCAAAGTGAATTAAAGTGAGATTGAGTAGCTTTTCATATGATTAAGAGCCTGATCTATAAAGCATGAAACGAGTGTGCGTGCGTGCGTGTGTGTGTGTGTAGGAGGAGGAGGACGTGACTTCTCTTTTGCTAGTGTTTTACTTGGATGACTTTTTTCGTACCCTTCACATTCTGAAGCATACTGTCATTCCCTAAAAGGTAGATTAAATGTTTAAACTTGTCAAACTCCATGTCTTAAGTCTGATACTATTGTTTCCTTGCTATAACTGTCAAATCAATACAGACTCTCCAGAGACATCACTTAAGACTTCTGTAAGTCTGGGGTGAAGTTTTGTTAAACCAGCCTTCCCTCCTCCACAGATTCCCTGTGCTCTGCTCTGCGTGACTGACTATACTGAGTCACTGATGTTCTTCACAATCCACTTTTCAAGGTGAAGTCTTGGCCATGTGCAAAATATCTTATGAAGAGGCTGATTAGCACTACCAGTTCTCATCTCCATTTCCTGGCCCTGCACACTACCCACTAGAGAGCTAAATGCATGGTTTCATTTAATGCTTTCTTCTATACTGGACCATTTTATTTTCCAAATAAATCTGTACTAAGGAAATCTGGTTAAAGCTGACTCGTAATATAGTTCATGGCATAATTTATAATAAAACTTCAAAAAACTTTTAACAACTTTGCAAACTGTACCAAATTTCACATAATTATAAGTTATGATTTATTTCACAGTATTATTTGAAATTTCATATACTTTCAACTCAACCTACCACTATGGCAGTTTTACATAAAGCCTTTAACAAAAAGTATTATAAAACACAGAACATGAATTAAAATCGAAGTCCAGTGGTCTACCTTACTTTACAGTCTATCCTATAGTTCAGATTCCACCAAAGCATCAACAGGCATGTATCATTTCTCAGACCCTCCAACAAGGTGTCTGTTTCCAGGGACTCTGGACTCACATTAAAGACAGGAATTATTCTACACTCTGAAGTAAAAGGAATTCTTACAGAAATGCAAATAGAAACTAAATACATGCATCTGAAACACACTGAGATCAGGTTAGCCAAACGTACTAAAAACAGACTCGAAGACTTGGCCAAATGAGGCAGGGGTATAGGTCAGCTGTTGAGCTGCAATATTTTATGTGGTTATTATGAAAACCATTAATTCTTTAACTACATTCCCCCAAGCCTTAATAGACAAAGACAAAGAGCTACCAGAAAGTTCTCGCATGTGTAAGGTTATATTCCACACCCTAAGATTTTTAGAACCATACTGGATTTTAGTAGCTGCTCTAGAGTCAAGCATCTATTTCTAGCTGCTTTACCAGCAAGTGCTTAGACACATATCCTGCTAAAAATCATGCCAAACCGAGACACAGAGAGTACTGTTCTATAACGTGTCCTGTGTGTCAGCCTTCCAGCTATACAATGAAAGCATTCTTGTCCACCCAACAAACCAAGTCACTACTATTCCAACCCTGCACAGTGACCGAGAATAGCACTTGGCAAATTTTTTTGGTCTTGAGACCATCTACACTCGTAAAATTAAGGACCCTGAGAACTTCTGTTCCTATAGGTTACATCTACTGATATTTATAACACTAGAAATTAAAAGTGAGAAAAGTTTTAAATGTTTATTTACTAATTCACTTAAATATAATAAAACCATTACAACATGAGCACATAAATTACCTTTCTAAAGGACAGATAACAGTTTTCCAAAACAAAAAATTTAGATGAGGGGCATCCTTTTACGTTTTCATAAACCTCTTTAATGTCTGATTTAAGTAGAAGTCAGCCAGATTCTCATAATTGCTTCTGCATTCAATCTGTTTTGTATGTTACTTCAGTTGAACTTTATGGGGGGGAGGGGGAAATCTGGCCTCACATAGATGGGTAGCTGGAAAGGGGAAGAACATTGGAATAATCTTTTCAGATAACTAAGGATACTCTTCTTTGATACTACCCTAAACTTCAACAAGTCGTCATTTCTTACAGGTTACTTGAAATGTGAAATCTGAAACCTTGTCCGTGAATTAAAAAAAAAAACTATTACATTAAAATCTCATGGACTATGCTATCAAATGGTTCTTTAACCATGGGTGATTCTGTAACATCACACACTGGTCACTAAGTCATGCAGCTCCTCCAGATGTTGTCACATTTCATTACACAATATCTCAAAAACCTCATTTGTTAATTTCACTCTTGAGGCTAATGATAATGGGAGCAAAATTTTCAAAATGCCTATTTTCATGCAAATTTTATCACTGGCAAAAATAACTTGGCCCCCCCCCCCCCCCGCTCCCCGCCGAAGTGACAGGCTCACTTTATCCATTTGTGAGAAGCTGTCAGCCACACACTGAAGTGTGAATAACTCCATAGTTTATCTACTATTTATTCTTCAAGTGAAAATGGTGTCCCAAGAAAACAGTAGCTAGTTCAGCTAGCATTTTAAATGACCCCCCAAAGTTTGTTTGTTTTTTTAAAGAAAACTAATGATACTTTTACTATATAGCTGAAGTGCTTAACAATAACTTTTTGGGTTTTGTTTGTTTTGCTTTGCTTTAAGTTGAAGTATATAGTTGACTTACAATATATTAGTTTCAGGTGTTCATAGATCACACGCCATACACAGTTATAAAACACTGACTACATTCCCTGTGCTGTATATTACGCCTCTGTGACTTATTTATAGCTGCTGGTTTGTACCTCCTAATTCCCTTCACCTATCTTGCCTCTTTCTCCCTGTGCTAACCACTAGTTTGTTTTCTGTTTTGTTACATGTGTTTGTTTGGTTCTTTATATTCCACATATGGTATTTATCTTTTTCTGTCTGATTTATTTTACTAAGCAAAACACCCTCCAGCAGGTCCATCTTTGTTGTCACAAATGGCAAGATTTCATTCTTTTTTATGGCTTAGTAATATTCCACAGTGTGTGGGTATGTATGTATACACAGGTCCCCACATCTTCTTGACCCATTCATCTATCAGTGGGCACTTAGGTTACTTCCACATCTTGGGTACTGTTGATAAGGCTGCTATGAGCATTAGGGTGCATTACCTTTTCAAATTAGTTTTTTTGTTTTCTTTGGATGAACAGCCAGAAAAGGAACCGCTGGTTCATATGGTAGTTCTATTTTTAATTTTTTGAGGAACTTCCATACTGTTTTCCAAGGTGGCTGCATCAATTTACATTCCTACCAACAGTGCGAGAGAGTTCCTTTTTCTCTACATCCTCGCCAACTCTTGTTATTTCTTGTCTTTTTGATGACAGTGATGCTGACAGGGGTGAGTGGTATCTCACCATGGTTTCAATTTATATTTTCCTGATGATTAGTCTCAATGAGCATCTTCTCATATGCCTGTTGACCATCTGTATATCTTCTTTGGAAAAGAAGGTCCTCTGACCATTTTTTTTTAATAAGGGGAAATTTTGCATTTTATTAGAGAAAAACAAGTGTACTCAAGCACTGAGATTTAATAAAAGCAATTTTCACTGCTTCACCCTAAGTGAAACTTTTCTCTGTTTAAAGCAGTATGTGCATGGTGGTGAAGAATACAACGATTACTAGTTCAGCTTGATTCGTGTTACAGCATCGCAGTCATTTTTTTTCCTTTTTAACCCACCACTGCTTTTCACCGTAAGGAAAAAAAAATGTCAAAATGAAAAAGACAAATAAGTAGCATTATAAAAACAGTCTGACCCTGTAGATTCCCTGATATGGTCTGAGTAAACCCTAGTGATCCACTGGTCACAATCTGAGAACTGCTGACTATATAAACTACTCCTTTTTCTCATATGCAATTCTAACAGATCACAAGACAGCAGGGTAGCTACAATTTGTTTTCTGTTTTGCAAAATATCCGACTTCAAACACAACATGCAAAATATGACTTGCATTCCAGCACTAAGAAACAGTACAATCTTTCCCTTAACAGTGAAATACACTGAAACAGAATTTAATTTGTATTTTTATCTAAAATATTATCTATCATAATGTACACAGTAATGGTCTTTCACATTTTTTTCTTATTTTCAGGGAAAAAAAAGCCAAGCATGTATTCTAAACATAGTAATGGAAGAAGGATCTTATCAGATGAAATTTTAACAAATCCTCATGTGTAAGATACAAAACAAAGAACAAAGCTAGTGCAGGTGATGGAATTCCAGCTGAGCTATTTCAAATTCTAAAAGATGATGCTGTGAAAGTGCTGCACTCAATATGCCAGCAAATCTGGAAAACTCAGCAGTGGCCACAGGACTGGAAAAGGTCAGTTTTCATTCCAATCCCTAAGAAAGGCAATCCCAAAGAATGTTCAAACTACTGCATAATTTCACTCATCTCACATGCTAGCAAAGTAAAGCTCAAAATTCTCCAAGCCAGGCTTCAATAATACATGAACCAAGAACTTCCAGATGTTCAAGCTAGATTTAGAAAAGGCAGAGGAACCAGAGATCAAATTGCCAACAACCCACTGGATCACTGAAAAAGCAAGAGAGTTCCAGAAAAACATCTATTTCTGCTTTATTGATTATGCCAAAGCCTTTGACTGTGTGGATCACAACAAACTGTGGAAAATTCTTCAAGAGATGGGAATACGAGACCACCTGACCTCCCTCTTGAGAAACCTGTATGCAGGTCAAGAAGTAACAGTTAGAACTGGACATGGAACAACAAACTGCTTCCAAATAGGGAAAGGCATACGTCAAGGTTGGATACTGTCACCCTGCTTATTTAACTCGTAGGCAGAGTACATCATGCGAAATGCTGGGCTGGATGAAGTACAAGCAGGAATCAAGATTGCCGGGAGAAATATCAATAACCTCAGATATGCAGATGATATTCCTCTAGTGGCAGAAAGCTAAGAGGAACTAAAGAGCCTCTTGATGAAAGTGAAAGAGGAGAGTGAAAAAGTTGGCTTAAAGCTCAACACTCAGAAGACTAAGATCATGGCATCTGGTCCCATCACTTCATGGCAAACAGATGGGGAAATGATGGAAACAGTGACAGACTTTACTTTGGGGGGCTCCAAAATCACTGCAGATGGTGACTGCAGCCATGAAATTAAAAGATGCTTGCTCCTTGGAAGAAAAGCTATGACCAACCCAGAGAGCATATTAAAAAGCAGAGACATTACTTTGCCAACAAAGGTCCATCTAGTCAAAGCTATGGTTTTTCCAATAGTCGTGTATGGATGTGAGAGTTGAACTATACAGAAAGCTAAGCACCAAAGACTTGATGCTTTTGAACTGTAGTATTGGAGAAGACTGTTGAGAGTCCCTTGGACTCCAAGGAAATCAAACCGGTCAATCCCAAAGGAAATCAATCCTGAATATTCACTGGAAGGACTGATGCTGTAGCTCCAATATTTTGGCCACCCAATGTGAAGAACTGACTCACTGGAAAAGACCCTGATGCTGGGAAAGATTGAAGGCGGGAGGAGAAGGGGACGACAGAGAATGAGATGGTTGGATGGCTGGCATCGGTGACTCGATGGACATGAGTTTGAGTGAGCTCTGGGAGTTAGTGATGGACTCCAGAGAGAAGCCTGGCATGCTGCAGTGCATGGGGTCGCACACAATTGGACGCAACTGAAGATACAGAAAATAAGACAGTCATTTAGGACGGTTACAATCTAGTAAAGAGACACTGTACAAGGCAAGGTGGAAGAATTTAACATTTAATAGAGAAATTTGGAAACTTGGGTTACTTTCCAAAAGAGGGTGAGATGGGGTTTGGGAAGACTGGAATTCAAATATGATCTGTATTTTTTTAGCTGTCCTTTCAGATGAATTAAGGTATGGAAGTTAGCTGCTGTTTCCTATGTGAAAAGCAGTATTAGTAACCAAAATAGCAGCATTTACCTGCAATAGTGTTTAGTGCTGAATCAAGACTCTCAATTGATGTGATGTGACTAAATAAATCTTAAAATATATATATATGTAATTGCAATGTTGTTGATGCTTAGTTTTAGAAAAACTTCATCTTTAATTGTGGCTCTTTGAAATAAAATCCTACTATAAAGGAATGTTATATTTAATTGTAAAACATAAGCTTCTAGCATTTGGTTAAAAATAAAAAAGTATAGCCAAATCAGAAATCACAAAAACTTCGTCCTTTTCTTAACATGTACACCACAATCTTAAACACAATTTTTAAAAAACTTACGTGTTATTTTAAAAATTCAAATAATAAAGAAATGTGAAATACTGAGTCCCATTTTTAATAAAAGGAGGATTATGTGATATATTGGTCTTCAGGATGCTTCTTCCTGTAACAGTTTTCCAAGCTGTTCTTTTAATTTCTTCATAGCAGAGTGAATTATATGTGCATGTTTACAGCAGCTTTATCCAAAACTGACAAAATCTGGAAACAATCCAAATACCATCAACTAGTGAAAGGATAAACTGTGGTACCTTTATACAGTGGAGAAGTACTGGGCAATAAAAAGCCACCAACTCTTGAGCGATGCACTATGGATGAATCTCTAATGCATTATGCTTAGTGAAAGAACCCAGACTCAAAGCACTACAAATATACCTTATCTATATGACATTCTAAAAAAATCTCATGAGAGAAAAGAGACAAATTTCCAGGGGCTGGGAGGAAGGGATGATTACAAAGGAGCATAAGGGAACTTTTGGGGGCAATGGAAACATTCTATTTCTTGACTATGACGGTTGGGCCAAGACTGCTTGTTGTGAAAAGCCACAGAACTCTACAGCTACAAAAAAGTGATTTTTACTGTTTGTAAATTGTACCTTAAGAAATCTGACTTTAAGAAAAGTAGGGAGAAAAGGGATGACTGGTTGATGTATTAAGAACAGATTACAGAAGCAATCTAAGTGTTCATCAACAGATGAATGGATAAAGAAAACATGGAAAATATATATTTTATATAAAAATATATAAACAAAATGACTACTCAAACATAGAATGAAATTTTGTCATTTGTTAACAACATGAATGGACCTGTATTATGCTAAGTGCAGTAAGTCAGACAGAGAAAGATAAATACTGTAATGACATGTAAGTGCACATGTGGAATCAAAAAAATACAGCTAGTGAATAAAATATAAGAAAAAAGAAACACAGATATAGAGAACACACTAGTGGTTAACAGTAGGGGCAGGGACAGGGAAGGAGAAGATGGTAGAGGATTACAAGGTACAAACTACTATGTGTAAAGTAGGAAGCTCCAAAGATACACAGTGCAACACAGGGAATACAGTCAATTTACAGTAATTGTAAGTGGACCAAAACCTTTAAAACTGTGACTCACTATGTTGTACACCTAAAACTTACAGAAATATTGTACATCAACTATACGAAAATAAATACGTATCAACCTGGAGGGTGGGGAACAGACTCTAGTGGGGTAAGGCAGAAGCAGAGAGGATGGGCTACTGTGGTAATCCAGGCACAAGTGACAGAAGGTGGCTGGCACAGGGTGAGTCACGGTGGTGATGAGAAGTGATCTGATTCCAGTTCTGTGTTGAGACAAAGCTCTGCAGAATTTCCTGGTAAGAGTGAACATGGAGCAGGAGAGAAAGAGGAGCAAAGGATTTGATTACCATGGTTTTAGTCCAGTCAAGTGGAAAGACGGAGCCACTGTCAAGGGAGATGGGAAGGCTACAGATGGAACAAGTGTGTGTGTCTGCCGAAGTGGGCACAGGAGTTGTGAAGCGGGGATCAGGAACTCAGTTCTAAGTTCTAGTCTGCTATAAAACAGACATAATGCCATTACTTAAACTCATGGTTTGTTTTTTCTGTAAACACCACTGCATTCTCCATTTCAGTTGGAAGTCCTACTATGTAGACTTTGTTGTGACTCTACAGGGAAGCCCAGCCACCATACAGTTCTGCTCACTGCAGCTTGAAGAATTTACCAGTTCTCACCCCCAAGTTAAACCTGCTCCTCTTACAAAAGGGATAAATGGGTTCACGATCTTTGGCTCCTTTAATCAGGTTCCACTCACACCCCTGTAGAAGAAATTCCTCCATGTTACTATTTCTGTATTTCACTCCTTATGTTAAATGCTTACCCCACCAGTTTATGTGAAGGAGAGGTTGTATACTTCGAGAGTTCGTATCTGAATCACTTATATTTCTCATACAGTTTTTCCTTCCTATCATGGAGTTTTTAATTTCCACTAATAAAGTGCATGCTTAATAGAGACAAAAACAGCTTCTCATTTCTGCCATCTCTTAGCAATTCCTCTGAAGTTCTGTAGCTCCAGATCCTTTCTGCAGGGGCTCTCTATTCTCTCCTTTACACTGACTATCATTTTAACCTGAGAGCTGAAAAGACAGAAAAAGCTACTATAGATTCCTACTGAAAGGTTTCTTCTCTGAAGGGATGCCAGTCCTGTCTCTGATGGTAGCACTGTCACCTAGAAACCAAAATTCTCAGCTGACATAACATTTCCAGGCTAATCTAATTCCTAGGAAACTACTGGGCACAGTTCAATCCATAAACACCAGCAGCACACTTGCCTTTACACCACCACCAATCCTAACTCTCCAACTGTGAATTCCTCATCGTAGTTACAGCTGCTTGGTTTCACTGACCACTTAGTATGTCTAGGGTGCTGTGCTGTGTGCTTTGAATAAATCAGTCCATGTAACACTCAAAATAATTCTGTGTCAAAGTTATCATTACTGTTAATCCTATTTTACACATGCCAAATTAGCTTTCAATTTACAGTAACATTCATAAAAACAGGAGGTATTAAGCCAACCTTAGAAATAAAATAGGCACCAAGTACTTAAAATTTGGTTTGAATGTCCAATATTTAGGCCGTATTCTAAGGAGTATGGCATTTAATTAATCCCCAAAGGATCATGAAAGATCGGTCTCTGCCTTAGACTATTATTTCCTGGCTCTAATGTTTGAAAGGAAAAAAGAAAAATAGAGGTATGCCCCCTCTTAGAGAAAACAGGTTGTGTGAAAACGTCAAGCTGCTCTCACAGCAGTTCAGGGCTCACCATACTGCACAGGCAGCTTGTTTCCACACTGCTGCTTAATATAAGAGATCTGACTGCAAGGAAGACTCTTAAAAAACAGGGCTTTGGGACAGATGTTTTACTGAGCCCTTCCGAAGTACAAGGGGTACTTTATGAACGTCAGCCCTGTGGCAATATGGTGATGCCTCTCGGCTCATGACCTCAAGACTACCTTCTAAATGGGAAGAGAAAACACACATCAACAACTCAGACTCTAAGTGACCCAGCAAGAGAGCTAAAATTCAGTTAAAAGGAACAATACACCAACGACAGGAGAGGAGGAAGAGACTACTTCCGACCGCAGAGTTCAATTTAGCCTCTTTTAAAGAGGTAATATTTGAGTTTTTCTCGAAAGATGAGTGGGGCCTGGATATGCGGAAACCAACGGGGAGAAGAACATTGAGAAGCAAAGGCTACAAGAGGAATGTGGCAAAACGACAAGGAAGTGTGGAGTGTGCTAAGTACTTGGAGGTAACCTGGAGCAGAGGGACCAGAGGGGAAACAGAGAAAACAAGACCAGTTAGGCTGTGGCCTGACAGGCAACAGGCCTTAGAAAAGGGGGAGTGACCAGGAGACAGGGTGGACAGAAGACTATGAATCACTTTAAGAGGTAGAGGACAGGCAGAAAGGACAGCACTTGGCAGCTGACTTGATACAGTGGAGTAAGAGAGAAATAGGAGCAAACCGGGTAAATAAGAGGGTGGTAGTACAGTAACAAAAATAAGCATGAAGCAAAGGAGGAGAAACAGATACATGTGAGAAGGACAGGGAAAAGAGTGTTTTTCTTTATATACTGAGCTTCAAGTGACAGACAGCGAAGGAAGTGGTGAGATCCACTTCTATTTGTTTTATATAATTCAAGTGGGCTGCCAATGTGGGGCTACAGCTCAAAACTGAGATTTCATCTTAACATACACATATGAAAGGTGATTATAAATTTGCAGAGCCCTGACCTATGAAGGATGAGATGGTTAGAGAGCATCACCAACTCAATGGACATGAATTTGGGCAAACTCCAGGATGCACTGGAGGACAGCAAAGCCTAGATGCTGCAGTCCCTGGGGTTGCAAAGAGTCAGATGTGACTCAGCAACTAAACAACCACCTTTGAAGACTCAGAATAAACATGTGTCATGGATTAGACACTTTCACTTACATTCTCCTTTAATCCTAATGAGATAATACTTATCTCACAAGATTACTTATCACTATTTCCTGAAATTTTCATACTTGGCCTATCAATTCTTCCTAGCTCGTGAGTTCACAGTTAGAACTTGTTTATGTTCCCCACAGTCTGGAACGCAGAAACAAAGCAAACCCCACCAGGCTGAGTTTTAAAAGTATTCAGTCCATAACGGGCAGACAAGCTAGTGTATGCGAGTCTGAGTCACTTTTACTCCTCCCAGCTCCCTGATCTCTTTAGCGCCATCACGTGCACTACCCAATTTCAAGCCAAGTGTGCCACGCATGGTTAATAAGGGGCCGCAGTAGTGAGAGGGGGGAACGCCGCCCTCTGCAGTACCCTTTGAGACTGCAGAAAAGATCAGAGGTGGGGCCATGACAGCACCCACCTGGACACCTAACATTCAGGAGGTGGGCAGCAAAAGAGGACCATGGATGTTGCCACAGAAGGAGAAGTCTACTTCTCCTTCTCCTTTGCTGTAGCAGTCTACTACAACAAAGGAAGACATTTCTCCCGATGGCTTATGTGACACTGCCTTCTGCAATTTTAAAACTATAATTCTCTTTTCCTACCAGAGTAAACGGGGATAAGTTGTACTATTCTCACCATTATGAATGGTATGAAAAGCAGTAAATCAAGGTCTTAAACTACTCTGGTTTAACCAAAGATAAAAACAACCTTTTGGGTCTCCCTTTCCATAATTTTGTGTTTCATTAATGAATAATAAAACAAGTATTTATCTGTGTACACGGAGGGTAAAACATGCCAAAAATACACAGCAATAAATCTTCCACGTCATCACATGGATCTGATGTGTCTTTAAAAAAAGTACAAGCCTCCAATAACTGAAACATACATTTCAGAATTACAATACTTTAGAGATGGAAGAGAACTGGTCTACAATTATTTTATAGCAATGAAAAATGAAGTTCAGGCAGCTTACTTAGCTTGTTGCTTTAATATTTTCTTCTGGTTTTGCACTTCAATGTTATCACCATAGGGGTTTATATACCAGTTATTAGTGAATATCTTTTCTGTTCTGTTGGACACAATATCCTGGAAAATAGGGACCCTGTTCTAATTTTCCTTTAATGATATCCAACAGAGTGTCTTATACATACAGAAAGAAAGTGAAAGTGAAGTTGCGCAGTTGTGTCCGACTCTTTGTGACCCCATGGACTGTAACCTACCACGCTCCTCCGTCCATTGGATTTTCCAGGCAAGAGTACTGGAGTGGGTTGCCATTTCCTTCTCCAGGGGATTTTCCCGACCCAGGGATCAAACCCAGGCCTCCCACATTACAGGCAGACGCTTTACTGTCTGAGCCTCCAGGGAAGTACAGAGTGCACAGAAAATGTCCATGAAATCAGTCATCACTCAGAAAGGACGGAAGGAAGGAAACTCTCAGCCAAATAACATATTTTTCTAAAGCTCAGAGTGAAAAACTCCTTTCTGTAACGGCAACCACACTACTTAACCAACCTCCTGATTCACAAAGGCTAAGCATGTAGTCCTCACTGAGCAGTAGCTCTGGTTCTCTCTCATTTCACAAATTCTATGGAAGCTTACTCCTTACAGTTGAGTACATGATAGAGAATTCTTCCAGTGAAGTCCAGAATCTCTAACCTTTAACTTACTCCGCTGCCACTCACAGCAAAACAAAGGAAGCGTAACATGTGACAGTCAAAAAAAACCTTAAGAGAAAACGCTTTTCTGGTTTCAAATCCTCTCATGAAGTGAGGGTCTCTTTCCTTCTACAATATTATTCCCTCTTAAAAGATCTTTTATGGGAAGCTGAAAATACCCTGGGGAAAAAAAAAACAATTTCCTTACGTCCTACCCAAAAAGCTTAATGAAAAAACAAAATTCTGTATGGTCTCTTAAAGTAAGTAATATAGAAAGCTGGCGATGTATACAAAAAGGCCCTGGTATTTTAAGATCACAAGAAAACAGCTAACCTGGGAAAATAAAGAGAGGTGAACCATTCCTAACATCTTAACAGCCACTTCAAGCAACCACTTGTTCTGCAAATACCACAGACCCCCTGGGAATTCTTAGATCTGGTTGGTAACTTGAACTTAGCAACTTGTCTTGCAAAGGAACTGTTTTTGTATTTGAAACAGACATTAATGGAAGAATATTATGTAATCTTACCATATTCTTTGCACTTTTTATGGAATTCAAACGAATTCATGACTCAAAACGGAGATAACATTTACTACAGATCCAAGCAGACACATGCGCTGTCACTTCTAGAATGCAACTGTCTTATCTGGAGCTCACAAAGCCGGCCACCAGCAATGCTGCTCATCTCTGCACAAGCCTGAAGTTCCTCCCACCAAGAGGCAGAGTAGATTTCCCCTCCCCGTGAGTCCTGCTTACCCCTGTGATCGCTCCACCAACAGACTGCTACAGAAGTGAGTCTGTGCCAATTTGGGGCCTAGCTCAAAACAGACTTGGCAGCTTCCATTTTTGCTCTCTTGGAGCCCGAAGCTGGCAAGTAAAGAAGTCCAGGCTCTACTGCAAGAAGCCAAGAAGCCATGTGGACAGGGGCCCTGTAGCAGAACAGACTACATGAGAGGCTGTAGGGAGGAGCATCAGACACCTTAACGGAAAGCCAGCACTGAGGCTCCAGGCATGTGGCTGACCCAACCTTGGATTCTCCAGTCCCAGTAGAAGCCAGCAGATACCACATGGAGCAAAGACAAACCAACTCAACTGAGACCAGCCCCAACTGCAAATCCACAGAGCAAACACACTCTTTCTGAAAGGACAGAATTTAGAAATGGTGGACAGTGGTTGCCAGTGGTTAGGAATGGAAGCGAGGGTAGCAGATCAGCATCAAGGAGGAGGTGGGTGTGGGGTATGCTCGTAAAAGGGCCACATGAGGGGCACTTTTTAATTTTTTAAACTATTTAAAAAATATTTCTTTATTTATTTGGTTGCTCCAGATCTTAGTTGCGGCACGCAAGATCTTCAGTTGCGGCATGGGGTGATCTAATTCCCTGACCAGGGATTGAACCCCTGAGCTCATGGTGTGAAGCCACTGGTCCACCAGGGACAAGGGTACTTTTTTAGTGTTAGTCCTGCTCAGAACCTTGGCTTGGTGGTGGCTATACAGACACAGGTGATAAAACTGTGCAGACCTTAACACATACACATGTGCACACATACCTGTGCAGATAAAACTGATAAAATCTGAGTAAGCTCAGTGGATTGTATCAATGCCAATATCCTGACTGCGAAACTACACTACAGTTTTACAAAACTTACCAATGGGAGAAACTGGGCAAAGGAGACATGGGATCTCTCTACATTATTTTTTTATTTTTTTTTTTTAACAACTGTATGTGAATCTACAATTATCTCAAATTTAATGCCAATTAAAAACGGTTATTTTAAGCTATGAGATTTTGAAGTGGTTATATAGTAATAGATAAGTGACACAGAGCAGTAAACTTTAAAATAACTAACAGCTCAGCTTTATAAGGGAGAAGGCAATGGCAACCCACTCCAGTACTCTTGCCTGGAAAATCCCATGGACAGAGGAGACTGGTGGGCTGCAGTCCATGGGGTCGCTAAGAGTCGGACACGACTGAGCGACTTCACTTTCACTTTTCGCTTTCATGCACTGGAGAAGGAAATGGCAGCCCACTCCAGTGTTCTTGCCTGGAGGATCCCAGGGACAGGCGAGCCTGGTGGGCTGCCGTCTATGGGGTCACACAGAGTTGGACACGACCGAAGTGACTTAGCAGCAGCAGCTTTGTAAGAGAAAACTTAAGGGCGTGCTCAGTTGTGTCTGACTCTGCAACTTGCAACTCTTTGCGACCCTATGGACTATAGCCTGCTAGGCTCCTCCTCTATGGGTTGCCACTTCCTTCTCCAAGGAATTTTCCCAACCCCGGGATCAAACCTTCATCTCCTGCATTGGCAGGTGGCTTCTTTACTACTGCCACCAGGGAAGCCCCAAGAGACTTACTGGGTATAAAACTAACGTCCCCAAGTGCTATTAGTAGTAGTAGTATAGTGCATTATGTTCACTTAGTTTATTTGCCTTTAACCAAACAGCTCTCAATTACACACAGTAATGTTCCCTCCAACTGGTTAGAGAGACATGGGAAGAGACAAAAGTCACACATGAAAATGTTTAATACTGTCAATAACACACTTTCCCCACATTTTAACATCTCTGAAGTTAAAGTGTTTTAAAATTGACAGTTTTTAAAATTTTTTGAAATATTTATTTGGCTGCTCCAGCTCTCAGTTGTGGCATGCGGGATCTTTAGTTGCGGCGTGCGGGATGTAGTTCCCTCATCAGGGATCGAAACTTGGCCCCCTGCATTGGAAGCTCAAAGTCTTAACCACTGGATCACCACCGGAAGTTCCCCCCTCCACCTTTCTTCTTTTTTTAGTGGCACAAACATAATGGGGTCATTTTAAGTTAGCAGTCTTAGGTTAGCTGAAATACATTAAAATATGAGCTTTTTTGAAGTTCAAAGTATATTTAGCTGCATTTTAAACACAAACACTTGTGTTTTTCATAGCTGTTTCCTGTTTTCTAAGTCACTATTATCTTGAGTTTTTACTACACATGTTGTTCAGTGGCCCAGTCTGACTCTTTGAAACCCCCTGGACTGCAGCACACCAGGCCTCCCTGCCCCTCACCATCTCCTGGAGTTTGCCCAAGTTCATATTCATTGCATCAGTGATGCCGTCCAGCCATCTCATCCTCTGATACCATTTTCTCTTTCTGCCCTCGATCTTCCCCAGCATCAGGGACTTTTCTAATGAGTCTTCTGTTTGCATGAGACAGCATCAGTCCTTCCAGTGAACATGGAGGGTTGATCTCCCTTAAGATTGACTGGTTTGACTCCCTTAAGATCTCCTTGCTGTCCAAGGGACTTTCAGGAGTCTTCTCCAGCACCACAATAGGAAGGCATAAATTCTTTGGCGTTCTGCCTTCTTTACCGTCCAGCTCTCACAAATGTACGTGACCACTGGGAAGACCAGGGGTCTTGTTACATATCACTTATACTTCTTACATATAGTTAAACTTATGTATTACATAAATATGGTCTACAACAGTATAATCCAAAATGTATCTCATGGAATTGTAGTTTTTCAAAATATCCTTTTCTTGTGGAAAAGGGTTCCATAGTTCCGTTAGTAGGGAAAACACTGTCCTAGTCATTAAAATCTAGATTTCTGCAAGTCTGCAAAAGTCACTCCTCTGCCAGCACTGAAATTGGAAACTCAAAAAAGACAAAAACAAATTTATAATTCTCTCTATGGGAACTGCATACAACATTCCTGAAATGTTCCTTAGATGACCTGGATGTTTCGAAATATAATTTTAAATGCCCCATCTTTTCATTGATTCTATATTCTAGCAGTTACGAAAGTCTTATAACAACTGATGTATTATATATATAAACTGGGGCTTCCCTGGTGGTTCAGTAGTAAAGAATCTGCCTGCCAATCAGTGCATGAGACACAGGTTCGGTCCCTGGGTTGGGAAGTTCCTGGAGAAGGAAATGGCAACCCACTCCAGTATTCTTGCCTGGGAAATCCCTTGGCCAGAGGAGCCTGGAGGGCTACAGTCCACGGTGTCGCAAAGAGTCAGACACAACTGAGCGACTAAACAACAACAGAAGCAATTTAGTAAAGGTCTTCAGACACTGAGGTGAGGAACTGAACGTGGTACCACCATGATTGCTTTCTCAGAGGCAGCAGTAAATAAAACATCATTTAATAATTCAGTCTGAGTATTATTAATGGTTTTAATCACACTATTAAAATGTACCCAAGTATATTCTTACATAATCCTAATCTACTCACTCTACAGAGAAATCTGTTTTTGTCACAGTTTTACACACCTTTATTCCTACAACAATACCTATGACTAAACAGATTATAATTCTCAGTTCTTCACACCATCCTTATTAGAATTATACACCTGTGTTTGCTGTCATGTGACTTTGCAATCTCCCTCTGTGGAAACAGTGTATTCCTGGCCCCACTGATACTGGGCTTGGCCATATAATTTACTTTGGCTACTAAAACTGGGAGAAGTTATCAGTTCCCAGATGAAGCCTTAAGAGACAACGCATGTTTCTAGCCACTATCTTAAACTCCTGCAACCCTACGTGAGAAGAACATGTAGCCACATGCCCAGGGAGCCACTGCTCTCAGCCTAGGCTCCAGAGCACAAACTAAGGAAAGCGAGCTGAGGCTGGCCAGAAGTTCAAGCCCAGCCTGGCCTAGACAAGCAAGGCCTAGATCAGCAGAACTACACCAACCTGAATACCCATAAACAAAAACAAATGTTGGTTGTAATCCACTGAGGTTTTGAGGCTGTTACCCAGCAAGGGGGGAAAAGACCACCAGAGCCATATCAGGAAATTAACTTGGATACAATTCACATGAAATGCTGAAACCCACTCAATGCTCATCTCATTCTCCTCACTGATGCCCAGAGGAGGATTATTCACTTCTTTGTCCTGTTACTTATCAGAATTAACTGGAAGGGTCATATAGAGATGATGTTTCAGACAAAACTCAAGTTACCCTGGTCACTAAAAGCCCAACCCTTGTGTCAAACAAGACTATCACTGAGCAAAAGTAAAAACAATCTTCACCATCTCTTTAGAATGAAAACTCAGACAGTGATTATGAATACGGCCCACGCTTATTATTTAAAACAAAGGAATCAGTTTTACTTTAAAAAAGCTCCAAATATTTTACCAACAGAAATACTTAAGAATAAAAAGGCATAGGGCTTTCCTGGTGGCTCAGTGGTAAACAATCTGTCTGCCAAGGCAGGAGACACAGGTTCAATCCCTGGTCCGGGAAGATCCCACATGCTGTAGAGCAACCAAGCCCGCGTGCCACAGCTATCGCGCCTGTGCTCTAGAGTCTGTTCTCCACAAGAGAAGCCACCTCAATGAGAAGCCCACACACTGCGACCAGAGAAAAGCCCGTGTAGCAACAAAAACCCAGCACAGCCAAAAGTAAATAAAACTATTTTTAAAAGAATAAAAAGACATAGAC
Source organism: Cervus elaphus (assembly GCF_910594005.1). Classification (NCBI taxonomy): domain Eukaryota; kingdom Metazoa; phylum Chordata; class Mammalia; order Artiodactyla; family Cervidae; genus Cervus; species Cervus elaphus. The sequence continues at coordinate 9,807,979 of NC_057819.1, read as the reverse complement.
ATCCAAAGGATCTGCAGGGAAGTCCAGAAAAAGAATAGGGCTGGTCTTCTGAGGAAAGACGGGCTTTCTGAACTCAGCAGGTCACCAAATGCAGACTCATGTGTGGGGAATACACACTTATTTTTTCTGTAACAGCTCTACAGAGAGAGGGGTGACTCTGCAGTGGGTCCTTGTTGGTATCTCTCTAGCACATGCTTCCTTTCCTAACAGAATGCTGACCTGGGTTGTACCCGAGAAGCTCCAGCTCATACCAAATCCTGACCAAAGATAAGCATGCAACCCAAGACAGATCAACAGAATTAATAAGATTCAACTGGGCCTTCTGTTTAAGCCACCAAGGAATTCTAAGAGTGAAGAAACAAATCTTGCCCAAAGGCAGTGCTACCTGGACTTTTCAATTACTGTTCTAGAAAAGCCTCAGTACTGCTTAAGCCACTGGACTTTCTATTTTATTATTTGCTTCCAAACATTCAACTGATAAGACTTTTAGAGTTACCAAGGAGCACATGAGTACCAAAATACTGTACATCAGCCACCAGTCCAAGAAAGTAGGCAGACTCAAAACATTCAATGAGCTATCTTCAACTCATCTTTAAGAGTCCTTCTCTTTCAATAACCAAAGGTGGAAAATAGCATAATACTACTCCTAACTCCATGGCTACATCATATGTAGATACATCTGATAATTCCATTCAATGAACTAGTCAACAACTATATTACCTAACAGTAAGATTATGAAATGGGGCAATTCTATTCCTAGGTATATACTCAAGAAAACTGGGGGAGAAAAAAACAAAAACAGAAACGTGTTCACACACAGATAATTCATAATTACTCAGGAATGGATAAACAAATTGTGGTATATTCATGCTACGGGCTAACATGAACCATAAAAAGGGATGAAGTACTGACATATGCTACTACCTGGATGAATCTTGGAAACCCTAAGCGAAGTGAAAGAAGTTAGGTACCTAAGGCCACATACTGCATAATTTCAATCACATGACACGTCAGAAGAGGCAAGTTAATAGAGACTGAGAGTAGATTAGTGGCTTCTTAGGGCTGGGGGCGGGATAGGAGAATGGAGTGGCTGTACATGCAAGTTTCTTATGGGAGGAATAAAAATTAGAACATGATGGTGGCATAACTAAACACCAGAGAACTATGTACTATGAAAGGATGAATTTTACATCTCAATAAAGCTGTTATTTTAAAAAACAATAAAAGCTTTGAACTGTTCGCATCTTTATTATTCGCTGGTTTTCTCGGCTATGCACTTTTAAGTAAAAACAACAGATCACTTATATGCAAAACATCTGGGCTGTCTCCTTCCTGAAACTCAGTCTTTTATTATTATAGATTCCTGAAACCTTGTTGCAAGAGGATAAATAAAAGGCCACGTTACATATTTTCCTTAAAAGAATGAAAACAGAAACTGCCTCATTTGTTCCTTCATGTGAATTAGGTTAAATTACTTGACTGTATAAGTCAGAAGTTCTGGAATATGAAACAAAATGTGTTAATTGGGCAAGTCCCAGTCTGTGCTTTATACAATTAGCCCAATGTTACAAAAACAACTACCCCTTGTTATCTAAATCTATTCAGTTTCTGAGTTTGGAAAGTGAAAGGTCAGACACAGAGTGATAACTGAATTTTCCTTCAGTTGCAGAGTCTCAGTATCTGACTGCCTCACAATTACAACTTCTTTCTTCAAAGCAAAATAAGCATCAACATAACCTCTCTTTCTCCTCTGACTGCTAATCAATAAACAGCCTGAATCACAGAACTATTGGCTTGCACATTTAAATATGCACCAGTACTATCAGGCATTTAAGGAAACCATGACATAGTAACTATGACATCCTAAGCTTCTACCACACCACAGAGACTGCCTTGAATCTCTGCTACTGGACTGCAGCAGTACAGAGAGAAAACAAGTGCAGCTGTTAAGCTGTGGCAAAAAGAAGGGTAGAACTCGATTTTTGAGAGAGTGCGTCAGAAGCACACACAGCAAGTTGATCCTTAGGTAGAGTAGTAAGAGAAAATAGTCATGAAATGTCTCTAATGGTCTATCTGATAAAAGTAACAATGCCAATGCATACTACAAAGTTAAAAGCATCTATTAATACAAACAAGTATCAGAAAACTTTTGTTCCTCAACAGAACAAAACATATTACACTCCAAGTTACAGAGGGCGGGCGGAACCTCACTGATAGCTTAGAAGATGTTCCTGTGAAAAATGTTTCCGAACAGATTATTTTTCAAAAATAGAGAAAAGGAAAAAAATACAGTATTAAAGACAGAGTGCTACTGTTTAGTTAATGGAAAAAAACACCAAGGCATTTTTTTTTTTTTTAATGCAAAAGAACAGGAGCTGATCAGTGACCTGGAAGCTCCAACAGGCAGTACACACAGACACACAACTACACATTTTGCACTATTTCTAGCTTGAAATATATTAAACTATAGCCTCAAACTAGTAGAGTGAATTCCTGAGCCAGGAGTGCAGTTACATGAAGGACCACTGAGCCCGTGCTCCATTCAAGAGCATTCACACCATGAGGGCTCACAGTTCTACTAATCTATGTCTGGGTCCCCAGGTGGCAGATACATAGATTATATAAATTACACAGGGACATTTTTGTTGACTTGTATTAGGAACAAAGTATATGTTTGGTATACCGTTCTCTCTTAGCATTAATTACCTGTTCTATCTATTCTTGATACAACTCTTTTTGATTCAAGAGTTGTGTATAACCACTGTCTCCTTCCTCACTTCTAACCCCTGACCGCCGAGAATGCTCTCGTCAAGATCATGTGTGGCTCTCAAAACCAGTGTCACTGTCATTCTTATTTAACTTGACCTCTGAGCAGCATGTCAATTTCTACCCCTCCTTGAAACTCCACTTTCGGTTTCTCTGACACCACAATCCACTGGCTCCCTCCCACCTCAATGGTCATTCTTCTTCAGTCGCCTTTGCTGGCTCTTTCTCTTGGAGTCCTCAGGGTTCTGTCACCTACAAACTGGCATTTGCCATTTACCTCCACAGGGCTTCCCTGGTGGCTCAGTGGTAGAGAGTCCACCTGCCAATGCAGGAGATGCGGGTTTGGTCCCTGGGTTGGGAAGATTCCCTGGAGAAGAAAATGGTAACCCACTCCAGTATTCTTGCCTGGAAACTCCAGGCAACAGAGGAACCTGGTGGGCTGCAATCCATAAGGTCCAAGAGAGTCAGACACAACTGAGCTATAACAACAGTTTACCTCTACAAGGATAAAACGAAGAGCCATTGCAGCTGCTGACCTTCAACGCCCCCTGAAATGAGCTCAGGGTGGAGGTCAGAAATGAGGCCCCCTGGGCTCTGGGAAAAACTGGCAGAAAAGGTCTTCACATAGACATTTTCAAGAGATGACTTTATGAATGTAATTCTTGCATCTCCTCGTATCTTGAAAAGCACTAAAATCCTTCTTGGTGAAGTCCGATCCTAGTGACTAGCAGAAACTTCTCCCAAAAATATGTACTTGATTGCATGTACTCCCCCTTCACCAAAATCACATATATACTGACCTTCCCTTCTACCTCTAAGCAGTTTCTCAGCGCTATCTGAGATGCTGTCTCCCAGGCTACAGTCCTCATTCTGGCCCAAATAAAATTTAATTCGTTAAGGCTCACACTGGGCAGTTTTTTTCGGTCGGCAGCATTAAGTCTTCCTTTCTCGATCTACAATTTCCCTAATGATCTTACAAAGGCCAGCAGTTTGAAACAGCACTTGCTCTCTACTGCTTAGTCCTAAATGTGTACTCATAGACCTGGCCTCTCCTGGGAACTCCAGAGACATACACCCAATTGCTCTTCTGCGATCTCCAGTTGACTATCCAGTAACAGATATCTTAAGCTTAAAACAGACAAAACAGAAACACTTGATTTTTCTCCCAAAGCTGCTCTCCCCCCAGTTTTACCGTATCAAGTAAAGGGCACCAGGCACCCTGCTACTCAAAATCTATAACACAAATGAATCAACCATACTTCCAAAGACCTATTCCAAATCCTTTCACTTTAATCTCCAGTGTAAGCATCCTAATCCAAGTCACCACCATGTCTACCCTGAACTACTGCAATAGCTCCAAACTGGTCTGTCTTCCATTCTCATTCTCCCAACCCACACAACCAATTCTTTATGCCTCTGTTAAATATCCCCCCATGACATGCCACTGTCTCAATAAAATCCTCACTCCTGTCTGCCTACCTGACCTCAAACTTACCCTTATTCCCTAAAACATCCCCTCCCTCACCCCATACTATACCAACACAAACACTATCATTCGGCCTCATCGCCCATCTTTCTGTTTTGAATATCTGACTCATTCCCACCAGAGAGACTAGGCCCTCTGCTTAGAACATGCTGCCTCTGATTGTGGCATAGTTGGCTCTTGTTAGACATCAGCTTAAATATCACCTTCTCAGACAGGCACTTCCTGCCCACCCAATTTTGGGGCCAGCCCCATCACTAGATAGCATTCTCTATTCATTCTCTGCTTAGAATTCCTTCTTGGTACCTTTCTTACATTAGTTTACTGCTCCCCACGAGCAGGGAAGCTCCCCCGGAGCAGGGGCTTTGATTCTGTGACCACTGGGGCATCCCTACCACCTACAGCAGTGCCTCGCACACACCCAGAGTTCTGAAAACATTCTACATAACTGAAAAGGAGGGACATGCTACAGGGACTGATACAATAATTTTCTAATTTCATAATGCCATTTGCAGCAACATGGATGAACCTAGAGACTGTCATACTGAGTAAATTAATTCAGAGAATGAAAAATATCATATATTGCTTATATGTGGAATCTTAAAAAAAAAAAAAAGGTACAAATGAACATATTTTCAGAAAAGAAATGGAGTCACAGATGTAGAAAACAAACTTTTATGGTGACCAGGAAGAAAAGCGCAAGGGGTGAGGGGATAAAATTGGGAGACCAGAACTGACCTATACACACTACCATATATAAAAATATAACTAATATGTACTGCATAGCCCAGGGAACTCTCCTCAAGACTCTGTGATGACATACAGGGGAAAAGAATCTAAAGAAGAGTGGATATAGGTGTATGTGTAACCGATACTCTTTGCTGTACATCAGAAACCTATGCAATACTGTGTATCAACTATAACAAAAGCTTTGTACATCAACTACACTCTAACAAAAATTTTTTAAAAAATGAAGTGAAAACAGTCTTCAAATTTCATAAAATCATTTCAAACGCATGCAGAGTATGACCATTTGTTTAGTGTATCACCATTTCATCAATGGTATATGTCAAGTTCTTCAAATAAGATTTTTAATTGTAGTAAAGGCACTATTTTACTGTTTTAAATTGATGAAACATGAACTATACTAGTTTCTGGTTTACTCCCACAGCTGTGATTTCACTTTAAAATAGCCGTATGAGAATCCTAAAGCCTGAGCATGTTTTATCCTATGAAGGCTTTGGAGAAGAAACTAGTGAGCCAAGGATGTTTTGCTTATTTAGTGTATGCTACGTAAGACTTGAAAGAGAAACAAGTTTTACAATTGGAGTTTAAAAAACGTGCAGCAAAGTAGGTGAAATACAGTAAGTTTTCAAGAAAAATAACCATTTCTTTTAAACTAAAAAAAAAAAAAAGGGCTTGGAAAAAGCTGGCAAAACAGAAGAGAGGCAGAGTTTTAAGCATTCAGTTGAGTAATTTATAAGGTTTTAAAACCAGTTTCACAGAAGCTCTTGGAATGGATTTCACATTTTTGTTTGCCAGACAGAGGGCAGGATCAGGAAAGCCAGAGAGTTCATGGGGGTGGAAGTGTGGCGGCATCTCCCCAGGTTTCATCTGGGTATTTATATTGTGACAGCAAACTCTGTGGTTAAGCCTATGCAGTAATTAAGTGCGGTGTTTATAACTTAAATCTCAATGGACTTTCTGAGATTTCCCCTCAGGCTCAGGAAGAAGTCAAACAGGATTCTGACTTAAAAACATCAATAAATGGAAGTTTTATATCACTGAACACCCGAAACAACAGCCTGGAGCTTCCCTATGCACAGTACCAAGCATCAGGAAAAAGGAGATTCAAACAAAGGAGACCCCTCACTCTCACACACACACACACACACATGACTTAACACTGATTTCAACACTAACTTGAGAGAAAGAAAACAAGAAAGGGGGAAAAAAACACCCACCGAATCTCCTTAGTCCTCTGGGAAGGCAGGAAATACAGATTAGGTTTGTTTTTAAAGTAGCCATTTGAACCCAATTTTAATCTAATTAAAAATAGTGCCAATGTTCATAACTAATGTTCCATAGCAGAGCACTGGTCTTCCTGTTCTTCTGTACTTACATGCCATAATCAGTTTGGGTGTGTACCCTTACTTTCTAAATGCCACAGTGAATGTGAACCTGTAGGCATCTTAACTGCAAAGATAAATGGGAAAATCTCTATTTGGATAGAGTCATTTTTATAGGCAGTTGAATGTCTGATGACAGAAAAGTAGTAAGCATTTTGCAACAAAACTAAACTAGTCTTGTTCATAAGCACTGGAGTGGAATGGAGAGGTGGTCTATGTTTACAAGGGTAGATTCTGACCTGTAAGTCCAATGCTGTAAAGAACAATACTGTGTAGGAACTTGGAACGTTAGGTCCATGAATCAAGGTAAACTGAAGTAGTCAAACATGGACATGAGCTTGAGCAAGCTCTGGGAGTTGGTGAAGAATAGGGAAGCCTGGCGTGCTGCAGTGCATGGGGTCGCAAAGAGTCGGACACGACTGAGAGACTGAACTGAACTGAAACAGGAGATGGCAAGAGCAAACATAACATTTTAGGAATTAGTTTGGTTCAGTTCAGTCGCTCACTCATGTCCAACTCTTTGCAATTCCATGGACTGCAGCACGCCACACTTCCCTGTCCATCACCAACTCCTGGAAGCCTGCTCAAACTCATGCCTATCAAGTCAGTGATTCCACCCAACCATCTCAACCTCTGTCATCCCGTTCTCCTCCCGTATTCAATCTTCCCCAGCATCAGGATCTTTTCCAAGGAGTCAGTTCTTCGCATCAGGTGGCCAAAGTATTGGAGCTTCAGCTTCAACATCAGTCCTTCCAATGAATATTCAGGACTGATCTCCTTTAGGATGGAGTGGTTGGATCTCCTTGCTGTCCAAGGTACTTTCAAGAGTCTTCTCCAACGTAAGTTCAAAAGCATCAACTCTTCGGCGTTCAGCTTTCTTTATAGTCCAACTCTCACATGCATACACAACTACTGGAAAAACCATAGCTTTGACTAGATGGACCTTTATTGGCAAAGTAATGTCTCTGCTTTTTAATATGCTGTCTAGGTATGGACCAGAATGGGCGAATTCAATTCCGATGACCAGTATATCAACTACTGTGGGCAAGAATCCCTTAGACGAAATGGAGTACCCCTCATAGTCAAAAAAAGGCCAAAATGCAGTACTTGGGTGCAATCTCAAAAACAAGAGAATGATCTCTGTTCCTTTCCAAGACAAACCATTCAATATCAAGTAATCAAAGTCTATGCCCCAAGCATCAGTGCCGAAGAAGGTGAAGTTGAACAGTTCTATGAAGACCTACAAGACCTTCTAGAAATAACACCAAAAATAGATGTCCTTTTCATCATAGGGGACTGGAATGTAAAAGTAGGAAGCCAAAAAATACCTGGAGTAACAAGTTTGGCCTTGGGAGTACAAAATGAAGCAGGACAAAGGCTAACAGAGTTTTGCCAACAGAATGCACTGGTCATAGCAAACACCTTCTTCCAACAACACAAGAGAAGACTCTACACATGGACATCACCAGATGGTCAATACCAAAATCAGATTGATTATATTCTTTGCAGTCAAAGATGGAGAAGCTCTATACAGTCAGCATAAACAAGACTGCGAGCTGACTGTGGCTCAGATCATGAACTCCTTATTGCCAAATTCAGACTTAAATTGAAGAAAGCAGGGAAAATCACTAGACCATTCAGGTATGACCTAAAACAAATCCCTTACGATTATATAGTGTAAGTGACAAATAGATTCAAGGGATTAGATCTGACAGAGTACCTGAAGAACTATGGACGGAGGTTAGTGACACTGTATACGGGGCAGTGATCAAAACCATCCCAAGAAAAAGAAATGCAAAAAGGCAAAATGGTTGTCTGAGGAGGCCTTACAAATAGCTGAGAAAAGAAGCTAAAGGCAAAGGAGAAAAGGAAAGATACACCTATCTGAATGCAGAGTTCCAAAGAATAGCAAAGAGAGTTAAGAAAGTCTTCCTAAGCGATCAATGCAAACAAATAGAGGGAAAACAATAGAGTGGGAAATTTTAAGAGATCTTTTCAAGATAACAAAGGAACAATTCTTGCAAAGATGGGCACCATAAAGGATAGAAGCAGAAAGGACCTAACAGAAGCAGAAGATAGTAAGAAGAGGTGGCAAGAATACACAGAAGAACTATACAAACGAGGTCTTAATGACGTAGATAACCATCATGATGTGATCACTCACCTAGAGCCAGACATCCTGGAATGTGAAGTCAAGCAGGCCTTAGGAAGAATCACTACAGACAAAGCTGGTGGAGGTGATGGAATTCCAGCTGAGCTATCACAAATCCTAAAAGATGATGCTGTGAAAGTGTTGCACTCAATATACCAGCAAATTTGAAAACTCAGCAGTGGCCACAGGACTGGAAAAGGTCAGTTTTCATTCAAATTTCAAAGAAGGGCAATGCCAAAAAAAGTTCAAACTACCACACAATGGCACTCATTTCACAAGCTAGCAAAGTAATGCTCAAAATTCTCCAAGTCAGTCTTTAACAGTACATGCACCGAGAACTTCCAGATGTTCAAGCTGGATTTAGAAAAGGCAGAGCAACCAGAGATCAAATTGCCAACATCCGTTGGATCACAGAAAAAGCAAAAGAATTCCAGAAAAACATCTGCTTCATTGACTGTTACTAAAGCCTTTGACTGTATGGATCATGACAAACTGGAAAATTCTTAAAGAGATGGCAATACCAGACCACCTTAGCTGCTTCCTGAAAAACCTGTATGCAGGTCAAGAAGCAACAGTTAGAACGGACATGGAACAACAGACTGACTCCAAACTGGGAACGGAGTACATCAAGGCTGTATATTGTCACTGTGCTTATTTAACTTCTATGAACATGTGAAATGTCAGGCTGGATGAAGCACAAGCTGGAATCAAGATTGTCAGGAGAAACATCAATAACCTCAGATATGCAGATGACACCACGCTAATGGCAAAAAGAAAAGAGGAACTAAAGAGCCTCTTAATGAAAGTGAGAGAGGAGAGTGAAAAAGTTGGCTTAAAGCTCAACATTCAGAAAACTAAGATCATGGCATCTGGTCCCATCACTTCATGGCAAATAGATGGGGAAACAATGGAAACAGTGACAGACTTTCTTTTCTTGGGCTCCAAAACCACTGCATATGGTAACTGCAGCCATGAAATTAAAAGACGATTGTCTCTTGGAAGAAAAGCTATGGCAAACCTAAAGAGCATATTAAAAAGCAGAGATATTACTTTACCAAAAAACGGTCCATATAGTCAAAGCTATTGTTTTTCCAGTAGTCATGTACAGATGTGAGAGCTGGACCATAAAGAAGGCTAAACAATGAAGAATTGATGCTTTTGAACTGTGGTGTTGGAGAAGACTCTTGAGAGTCCCTTGGACTGCAAGGAGATCCAACAAGTCCATCCTAAAGAAAATCAGTCCTGAATATTCATTGGAAGGACTGATGCTGAAGCTGAAATTCCAATACACTGGCCACCTGATGCAAAGAACTGACTCATTGAAAAAGACCCTGATGCTGGGAATGATTGACGGTGGGAGGAGAAGGGGACGACAGAGGATGAGATGGTTGGATGGCATCACCGACTCAATGGACGCGAGTTTGAATAAACGCCAGGAGTTGGTGATGGACAGGGAAGTGTGGCGTTCTGCAGTCCATGGGGTCGCAGAGTCAGACACGACTGAGCGACTGAACTAAACTGAAACTACTTTAATCATATTTAGAATCGCTATATGACTTTACTCATCTACTATCTCCCCACTCCATCCCTTTGGGTTTTCCCAGAGCACTGGCTTTGAGTACCCTGCTTCATGCATTGAACTTGCACCGGTCATCTATTTTACACATGGTAAAATACATGTTTCAATGCTATTCTCTCAAACTATCCCACCCTCATTTTCTCCCACAGAGTTCAAAAGTCTGTTCTTTACATCTGTGTCTCTTTTGCTGTCGTGCATACAGGGTCGTTGTTACCATCTTTCTAAATTCCATATATAACCATTAATATACTGTATTGGTGTTTCTCTTTCTGGCTTACTTCACTTTGTATAATAGGGTCCAGTTTCATCCACCTCATTAGAACTGACTCAAAAGTGTTCTTCTTTATAGCTGAGTAATATTCCATTGTATACATGTCCCCCAACTTTCTTATCCATTCGTCTGCTGATGGACATCTAGGTTGCTTCCATGTCCCAGCTACTGTAAACAGTGCTGCGATGAACACTGGGGTACACGTGTCTCTTTCAATTCAGGTTTCCTCAGTGTGTACGCCCAGAAGTGGGACTGCAGGGTCGTATGGCAGTTCTGTTTCCAGTTTTTTAAGGAATCTCCACACTGTTCTCCATAGCGGCTGCACTAGTCTGCATTCCCACCAACACTGTAGGCGGGCTCCCTTTCCCCACACGCTCTCCAGCATTTACTGCTTGTAGACTTGTTAACGGCAGCCACTCTGACCGGCGTTTCACAGGTGTTTTAAAACACTGCTGTTGCAGTGTATCTTATTACATCTAAGAATACGGAAATGATGAAGTAAGCAAACAGTAAGGAAAAGAATTTTTAAAAAAAACTGCACAAACTATTCTTTATCACTTCTGTTATAACACCAATGAAAAAAAATGAGCACATCAAAGATGATCCAAAAGACATTCAGTTATTTATTTATTTTAACCATCTTTCAGGGTACAAGGTGTAATGCAACCTTGATTAGGGTATATAAATGTTTTTACATTAATGAAAGCAAAACTAACATTAAACTTACATATACCACCCCCCATCCCCTGCACAAGTACTCTTCCCCTAACAGTTACCACAGATGGGATCATCAACTCTAAATAGCTTTATCGTTGCTGTTTAGTGGCTAAGTCAAGTCCAACTATCTGTGACCCCATGGACTGCAGCATGCCAGGCTTCCCTGTCCTGCACTATCTCCCAGAGTTTGCTCAAACGCACGTCCACTGAGTCAGTGATGCTATCCAACCATCTCATTCTCTGTCGTTCCCTTCTCCTCCTGCCTTCCACCTTTCCCAGTATCAGGGTCTTTTCCAAAAAGTCAGCTCTTCGCATCAGGTACCCGAAGTATTGGAGCTTTAGCATCAGTCCTTTCAATGAATATTCAGGGTAGATTTCCTTTAGGATGGACTAGTTTGAGTCCCTTGCAGTCCAAGGGACTCTCTAGAGTCTTCTCCAGCACCACAATTTGAAGGCATCAATTCTTCAATGTTCAGCTGACTACTGGAAAAACCATAGCTTTGACCATATGAACCTTTGTCAGCAAAGTGATGTCTCTGCTTTTTAATATGCTCTCTAGGTTTGTCATAGCTTTCCTTCCGAGGAGCAAGTGTCCTTTCATTTTATGGCTACAGTGATTTTGGAGACCAAGGAAATAAAATCTGTCACTGTTTCCACTTTTCCCCCTTCTATTTGATATGAAGTGATGAGATCAGATGCCACAATCTTAGTTTTTTAAATGCGGAGTTTTAAGCCAGCTTTTTCACTCTCCTCTTTCACCCTCATCAGTTCCTCTTCACTTTCTGCTATTAGAGTGATACCACCTGCGTATCTGAGGTTGTTGACATTTCTCCCGGCAATCTTGATACCAGTTTTTGATACATCCTGCCCAGCATTTGGCATGATGTACTCTGGAGGTAAGTTAGATAAGCAGGCGCAGGGTGACAATGTCCCCTGTGTGACGGCCCAGGTCACCCTGGCTGACTCGATGCTCTCCTTTCCCAAGTGTGAACCAGGCAGGTGTTCCGTGTCCCGCTCTGTCGCTTCCTGACCTGCACACAGGTTTCTCAGGAGACAGGTGATCTGGTACTCCCATCTATTTAGGAATTTTCCACAGTTTGTAGCTTTATGGCACAATATATCAAACCACTTGGGCTTCCCAGGTGGATCAGTGGGTACAGCATCTACCTGCAATGCAGGAGATACAGGTTTGATCCCTGGGTCAGGAAGATCCCCTGGAGGAGGGCATGGCAACTCACTCCAGTATTCTTGCCTGGAGAATCCCATGGACAGAGGAGCCTGGCAGGCTTCCACAGGGTGGCAAAGATTCCATAGGGTCAAAAAGACCATTCGGTCCACAGGGTCACAAAGAGTCAGGCAAAACTGAAAGGACTGAGCACACACCGCACACATCAAACCACCTGAGTCAGTTTCCTAAAGGTAAAAATTCACGTAGTTCAGAGCAACTGCTACAAACCTGTGGCCGACCGGCAGGACATCTCCTAAGCTACTGCTTACCTAGCTAAATCACGACTTTTACCTAGAAAATCAAAACTGCTGTAAAAAGGGAGACCAACATACTGTGTATGAGTTTTTCATATGGCATCTGAGAAAATCTCCAAGGAATGATCTGGCTTTGTCCAAGGCATTCGAGGACTGGGCAAATGCTATTTAGCGAGAATTTTTATTGGAAAATTTAAGACTGAAAAAAATGGGGACAAGGACTCAGTAAAAACAACCATTCCTAACAGTGTTACAGACATATTCAGGCAGGCCCTGATCAGATGCTCCCCTCAGCTGAATCACCAAGCCATGGAAAACCCCAAGTTTGCACTTCAGAGGTTCTGAAATACTACCCTCTGGTGTACACATGTAAAATACACTAAGCTTGGAGAAGCTGTTCTAAAGTAAGTTCCTAGACCAAACTAAACTTGGAAATAGGATGGATGATCAGTAAAAAAACAAAAAAACCCAGCTCCAGAAGCTTCCAGGAGAAAGTTCGAGAACCCTCTTCACTAAATTAAGCCTTCTGGAGACACTCTTATCACAGATGCACCAGAGGTTTAGGAGTCCTCCCCAATGCCCCTTTCCAATCTAATCACTTACTCGGTCTCTAGAGCCAAAGGCAGTCCTCCACATGTCCACACCACAGAAGTTTATGCCACAGTAGGAAAGTCTGAAAAGCTGACTGCTGCTATCCCAGACTTCACACTACGAAAAAGAATGTTGAATAATGGACTAACGACTTCTTAAAATTCCCCCTTTTCAACCTGAGTAATACCCTGTTAGCTTTCTATTACTCCTGCAACAAATTACCACAGACTAACTTAAAACACCAGAATTTCTTCTGGAGGTCACAGACCTACAAGGAGTCTTATGGGGCTACCGATCAAGGTGCTGGAAGCGCTGGTTCCTTCTGGGGGCTCTGAGGGGAAAATCAGGTTCCTTGCCTTTTTCAGCTTCCAGAGGCCTGCCCTTGAACACACCACTCCAACCTCTTGTTTCTGTCATCAAATCTCATCTCCTACCTCCCCTTTCTAAGGACCCCTGTGATTATATTGGGCTCACCAGTATAATCCAGGCTAATCTTCTCATTCACAAAGATGTGAACTTTAACTTAATCACATCTGCAAAGTCTCTTTCACCATATTCACACATAAAAGGAATTAGGATGATTAGGATGTGGACCTCTCTGATGGCCATTATTCAGCCTACCACACACCTGTACAGAGATTTTAAATTCTATAAAGTATATCAACCATATTTCACTCAAACCTTATAAGGTGTTGTCATAAATTTTTTTTGGGGGGGGGGGGTGCTGCACCTCAAAGCATGCAGAACTTCCCCAACCAGGAATGGAAACCACACCCCCTTCAAAGGAAGCACAAAGTCTTAACCACTGGACCACCAGGGAAGTTCCCCATTACTTTTTTTTTATTAAGGATCAAGTGGGTCTAGAAAGCCAATCTCTCTGGCATCATAAAACTGGCCAAAGAACCAGGACTCAAAACCAGAGCCACATACTGCCTTCTCCATGCTGCTGTTTATAATTCCCTGGCTTTTCTCCTCTTGTTTTCAACAAATTTTTAACATAATGAAAGTCCAAACTACAAAGTATCAAAAAAAACTCAGGCCACACCAAAAGTTCCTACACTGTCCCAGGTCATTGCTCCCTCAGAATGTCACTTACTCATGGCACGCCCAAGGGCAAAAGAAATGCCTAACAGTCTGTTGGGTCCAAACTTCATAAGCTGCTGCTGTTTAGTCTTTAAGCTGTGTCTGACTCGTTGCAACCCTACGGACTGTAGCCCACCAGGCTCTTCTGTTCATGGGATTTCCCAGTTAAGAATTTTGGAGTGGGCTGCCATTTTCTTCAGGGGATTTTTCCCAACCCAGGGACTGAACCCATGTCTCCTGCCTTGGCAGGCAGATTCTTTACCGCTGAGCCACCAGGGAAGCCCAAACTTAATAAGCATTTATGACCTAACAACTTAGCATCTTTTGGGTACTCTACAACTTCTCAACTTCTGATTCTAATAACTTATGAAGTACACTTTCCCAGAGGAAGAGCTTCCAGATAGCTCAATAAATGAACAGAAATAACATAAATTAACGGTATTTTTCAACTACCCAGTTAGAAACTGGCAAACATATATAAATCAATTTTTGTCAAATAAATAATAGGTCCCTGTTAGTTAGCATTATGACTTAAAAGCTTAAATTTCAAAAAAAGTTACTGGTCTCAAGGACAATACTACTTGCTTCAGAAATGTGCTGTCTTCCTTCTGGCAGTATGACAGCCTTACTCTTGTCCATATGTGGATGAACTAAGTCACTCCTGTAAGAAGTGCAGGTGTGCCTGAAGCCCAAGAGCCACACCAAGATGGAATCACTGCCGGATGCTGTGCATATTCACCACACAGACATCCCTGGAAGGTAGCTGAGAGATTCCAGTCTTAACTGAATTCTAAAAGGCCCAAAGTGTGACTCCTGATAATCATAAGCCAGCACTGTCCAAGAGAACTTTCTGCCATGATGAAAACATTTTATATCTGCACTGTCCAGAAAGTCAGCACTTGAAAAGTGGCGAGTGTGACTGAAGACCTGATTCTGTCATTTATTTTAAATTTAAATAACTACATGTGGCTAGTGGCTACCTTACTGAACAAGAGAGCTCTAGGACAATCCTAGAGATTCCAGTCCCCCTGGCAGTGATCTGGCTCAGGCTTATGACACAATTCTGACCAATGAGAAAGGAGGAAAAGGTTTCTCCTGTACTGTGGTGGCGGCGGAGCAGGGGCGGGGGGGGGGGGGGGGGGTGGGGGGGCACCCACAAGGTAGAGAAGATTCTTTTCTCTGTCTCTGGATACGGTCTTGAGGATGTGGCATCTAGGAAATGCTGCAGCAATCTTCCAAGTAGTAGGGCAGCAAACCTACAGATGAGACAAATATGGTGAAGAGAGCAGAACAGAAGAATGGGAAGAACATGACCCCTTGAAACTAACAGCAGTGAGCTGCCTGACCACTCCTGAAAAGATAACATTTTCATCTATTAAGATATTTACATATTTTTATTTCTTCAGATATTTCCTAAGCACTGATCATAAAAGATAAAAATCTCTGTCCATAAGAATTAAACAAATTCTTACTGTTTAAGTCAGCCAAATTAGGATTTTTTGGTTAACTGCAGCTGAAGAGGTACTAATTCACAAGAGCAACAAAGTAAAAGTGGATGAAGTAAATGCTCTTCCTCAGAACAGTAGTGAAATAAACCTAGGTATTTAAATATCAGATATTGATATCAATTCCAAAGAAACTCTAGAATTTATCCTAAATAATGAGTCATAAGTACTTTGCTAAAAAAATCACATTAGCAAATATTAAGGCCAGATTACTAAAGGAACATAAGTAAATACATATCATTAATAGTAAACTAACCACCTGTATACTATCATCCAAGGACTCATTTAAAGTTGTAACTAGTAAGGTGCAAATACAAACAGAAAATTTTTCTAACTTAGTTTCTCTTCCATTCACCTCCCTCTGTACTGTTTTATATTAAACAATTATAAAATATGTATTATTTAATTGTCTAAGTGTTCTGAAACCAAATAAGGGTCCGATAACGCATCATGAATTTTACTAATCATATAAACACAGACTAAGTGAAATAATTCAAATCTGTTTGGATCAGGTAAATGAATCACACTGGACTTTATTGTGTTAAAACAGGCCACATGCACACTTGAAGTTAAAAAACAAAAGCCAAAACACTACTGCTCACAATTTTTGGCACTTCTATGCTAAAAAAAATTTTTTTTAAACATTTAATTATGGGACAGGACCTCTAGAATGATGCCAACAGCCAGGGCACAGTTGTTTTCTGAATCCTCCTAAATTCTCCCATAAAAACACACTGAGCAATCTGGATAGCAAAACTGACTGCACTCACAACAGTACTAAGTGAGGAGGTATCCTCACAAAGCCCCAAATACAAACAGGTGGGGAGGAACTACTGACAGCTAGAGGCTCATGTGGAACTACCATCTGTGTGAGAAAAAGCAACAGGGTATCTGACAAACCTGAATTTAAGAAAACCCCAGAGAGACAGGAGACAGTCACTGGAGAGTGCAGAGGGCCAAAACGAGAGCAGTTGGAAAGTTTTGTGCATTTCCACTTATGGGTGAGGCTGGCAGTCCGTCTGAAGGGGATGGAGTACTCTGGGCCCGATAACTCAAAGTTAACCATCTGGGACTTCCCTGGTGGTCCAGCGGTGGCGTGTCAGCCTGCCAGTGCAGGGGGGAAAGGTTTGATCCCTGGTCCAGAAATATCCCACATGCTGTGGAGCAGCTAAGCCCAAGAGCCACACGATTGAGCCTGTGCTCCAGAGCCCAGGAACGGTAACCCCCGAGCCCCCGTGCTAGTGAGCCCCTCAAGCCCAGCTCCTCAATAAGAGAAGTCACTGCAATGAGAAGCCCCTCATCACCACCACTAGAGAAAGCCTGAGAAGCAACAAAGACCCAGTACACACACATACACGACTCAGCACAGCCAAAAAAAAAATCTTTAAAAAAATGTTAACCATCTGAAGTTCCTTTCAGAACACAGTCTTATACTGAGGAGAAACTACTATGGAACAGAATGCAAATTAAGCAGAACAGAGACAAGAACAGTAAAGGAAGAAGGCAGCCTAGACACGGAACTGGGAGGAGAAAGGGCCAGAAAATGAGAAAACTCAGAAGAGGGAGCTCTAGAACCATGAAACTAGAAAAGTTTTCAAGATTCACCTCTTTTTTTCTAATAGTTTACAAAAATAAATCTCACTTTATTTTTTTTTTAGAAAAATTAATCTCACTTTAAAATGACCAAGAAACAGTAGTGTAGTTATACTTAAAAGATATTATATGGAAAAGAAAAAAAAATGGGGGGAGGTACAGATAACATACCTAAAACAATGAAAGCATACTAGAAAAACAATCCTTTAAAGCACATGAAAATTGTATTTCAAAGGAAGCTTTAAAAATTTAACAAAATGATGTAATAATGTCCTAATGTCCCAAAGGGGGAGAAAAGATCAAAGCAATGCAACATACTAAAAAAAAAAAATAAATAAGTAAGAAAAACTTCACAAAAAAAGTCTATATTGAATCACCCAATCCCTAACGACCAACTCTAGAAACAATATAGTATAATAACTGGATCTTTTATAAAGCAGAAGTCCTGGCATGCTGGCAAAAAGTCAAAGTCACTTGCAATGTTAAGACTATCAAAATATTGTTAGTTTTTGACAGCCATGTTACACGGCACTGAGGAAACCAAATATAAGTCAAGAATTTACAAGCAGTCAAACTAGGAGGAGTGAAACTGCAGAGTCATATGGCAAATTTGCTTAACTTTTTAAGAGCCAGTTCCTTTTTAGAAACTATTAGTGTTCCCTTTACTTATTTATTAACTGAACAGTGTTAAATTTTCATTTTTTAAAATTCTGTCTCATTATGTCTCTTGGAGGCAGAGTACAACAATTTTCCAATGGGAAGATTTTATATATGCAGTAAATTTATAGTGTGCTACACACAAAATATAAAGCTAAGTGCTAACATGTCCTTTTAAATAAAACAAAGAATGCCAAATCTACATGCTTTTATCAAGCAGTAACTGAGGTTAGAATTGTGATAATACAGTGCACAAACTACATACAGTAGTGTGTGTGTATATAGCTTACTTCACCCTCCTACCAAAACAAAACTGCAATAGCTGAAACAGAAATTTTTAAAGAATTACTGATTTAAAATAATTTTTTGAACACTTCTGCCTACAGTCATACTGTCCCCATTAATAAGAAAGCTCTGTTAAATTTCAATAGAAAATATATAGAGTCCAAAAGTCCCCTCAGTCAGAGGTGATAAAGTACACATCATGTGATCCAGGAAGGGTGTGGCTCACCAGTGGAAGAGTCACAGCACTTTCATGATGTAGCTTCATCCTCTCTTGGCATACTTAACCACAAGTGTATAATATACCTGATCTACAAAAATACTTGCTAGAAACGGATGAGTAAACTGTATAAATGTCAAAGTTTTCTCATAAAACACTGACTACTAGAACAAGACTATCCAAAGTGTGGCTCGGCATTGCTACTGGTCCACAAATAATTCATAACTGATTCGTTTAAAAGTATGGTTAAAAACAAAGAATAAATGCTGCAAAGCATTTACACAATTTGGTAATTTTATGTCTGTTGACCCTGATAATGAAAATTTGGGACATGCACTTTGTAAGGTTTTAAAAAATCTGGTAATTTATGTTTCATGTATTTCATCCAAAAATCTGTTTGTGACAAACTGGGGGGAGGGAGGAAGGAGGAACTGGTATTTTATCAGAAATAGTTTAAGAAGCAGAAGCCAGCAAACTTCTTCAGTGAAGGGCCAGACAGTAAATATTTTAGGCTTTACAAGCCATACAGTCTCTACTGCAACTACTCAACTCTGCTATTACAGCATGAAAGAAGCTATTACAGCATTACAGATGACATGCAAACAAAACGGGTTTGGTTGTGTTGCAACAAAACTTGAGTTACAGGCCATAGTTTGCTGATTCCCGTAGCGTAACATTAAAGAAAAATAGGCTAAGGAGGGAGACAAAGCACAAAATGTTCTGAAAGGAAAAAACCTTGGGAAGGGTTTGGGAAAAGAGTATAATTTCTGGAAACCAATCCTGAAGAGACTGCTACCCACGGTGATCTAGATTTCCTTTAGCTATCCATCGGCCATGTTTCTAGTCATTTGTGAACCAGACTGTGGTGGACTTTTGCTTTGTTATAATAAATAAACTACAGTGCCCTAAGATGATACTACACAGATAAAATATCCTTGGTTTATATACTTTTTAGCAAAGGACTGAGTCCTAGTTTAACTGGCAGGGGAGAACACTGTCTGACATTACACTTTACAATCAAATCTCTGGTAGATTTTTTAAAAATCACATTCTAGAAATAACATATAAAAAACAATCCAACCTCCTAACAGATTAGTCCTGTCCTTCATTATTTGTGTTTTAAAATAGTTTTTGTGCCTAGGAAGTACAAAGCTCTGCTGGTGGTATGTATTACTAAGAGTATAAAAATAAGATTTTACCTTCAGTCTCTAGCTCTGAGCTGCCTCAGGAGAGGCCACAGACATCACAAAACAGAGACAAATCACCCACACTGTGCCCCATTCAAGGTTTGCAAAATTAATAGCATAGTTTTAAGATACTAAGTTACTGGTGGCTTCTTATTCCATGAAAGTAACTGAAACAGGAAAAAGTAAAGTATACCATTGTAAATTCCTTAAATTTTAGGTGAAATTGCATAACAGTATTTCAAGAGCAATGGTGATAAATTAAAGATGTACACTGTAAATCTTGTTATCAACCACTAAACTCATAAAACAAAGACATTAAGTTAGTAAGCCAAGAAAGCCAAAATGGAATCATAAAAATACTTGGCTAATGTTAAGAAGGGGCAGGAAAAATGAGAGGAGGAAGATGGAACAAATAGAAAACAAAAAGCAAGAAAGAAAATATCTTAATATAAGAATATCAATGATATAGTAAATGTGTATGAATTAACTAATTAAAAGCCAAAGACTGGATTGGATTTGAAAAGCAAGACCCAACCATATGTTAACCATAACAAACCCAGTGTAAAAATAGACACAAATAGATTAAACATAAAAGGATGGAAATATGTGTATATATATATACACACACACACAATGCAGGCACTAATCTGGAGTGGCACAAACATCAGCAAAACAGACTTTGGAAAGAGAAATAGGGGATATTACATAACAAAGGAGGGGTTGATTCATCAAAAGGACATGTCAATCCTAAACATGTAAACTGAACAGAAATTCAACATTCACTGAACTGAAAGAAGAAATAGGCAAACCGATTAAAGTCGGAAACTTCAACACATCTTTCTCAGTAATTGACAAAATTTTTAAAAATCAGTGAGGATTTGAACACTATCAATTAACCTGACCTAATAGATATTTATATAATGTTTTCCCCCAAAACAGCAAAATATACATTCTTTTATTAAGAGTATCTAAAACATGACCATATTTTGGACCACTGAAAAAAAAAAAAAGTACATATATAAAATGAAATATTACTCAGTCATAAAAAGGAACAAGTTTGAGTAGGTTCTAGTGAGGTAGATGGACCTAAAGTCTGTTACACAGAGTGAAGTAAGTCAGAAAGAGAAAAACAAATATTGTATATTAATTTCATATATGGGGACGACAGAGGATGAGATGGATGGATGTATCACCGGCTCAATGGACATGAGTTTGGGTAAACTCCAGGAGTCAGTGATGGACAGGGAGGCCTGGTGTGCTGCAGTCCATGGGGTCGCAAAGAGTCGGACACGACTGAAAGACTAAACTGACTGAATCCATATATATGGAATCTGGAAAAATGGTACTGATGAACCGATTTGCAGGGCAGGAATAGAGACTCAGACACAGAGACCAGACTTGTGGACAGCAGGGGAAGGAGAGGGTGGGAGGAACTGAGAGTAACAATGAAATATATACATTCAGTTCAGTTCCGTTCAGTCGCTCAGTCGTGTCCGACTCTTTGCGACCCCATGAAGCGCAGCACGCCAGGCCTCCCTGTCCATCACCAGCTCCCTGTGTCAAACGGAGAGCTAATGGGAAGTTGCTGTATGATCAGAGAGCTCAGCCGGGTGCTCTGTGACAACCAAGAGGGATGGCGCGGGAGATGGGAGGGTGTCAAGAGGGAGGGGACATGTATATACCTATGGCTGATTCATGTTGATGTATGGCAGAAACCAACTCAACATTGTTAAGCAATCTTCCTCCAATTAAAAATAAATTTTAAAATAAATTTTAAAATTAAAATATTGCAATAAAAAAAAAAATTGGTGAGGGACAGGGAGGCCTGGCATGCTGCAGTCCATGGGGTCAAAAATAGTCGGACATGATTGAGCAACTGAACTGAAATAATAAAAAGCACATTCTCTAACTACAAGAGAAACTATAAATTAACAGAAAGATACACTTCTAAATATATAAACCACGGGTCCAAGGAGACTGTCAGAGAAATAGAAAATATTTTGATTTGAATGAAAAGAAAACAGATTAAAGTTTATGGGCTAGAGGTAAAGAGGTGCTGAGGGGTAAATTTATCACTTTAAATGCTTATTTTGAAAAAGAAGAAAGATTTCAAATCAATGACCTAAGCTTTCACCTTGAGAAACCAGAAAAAGAAAAGCAAATAAAATACCACATAAGAAGAAAGGAAATAATAAACATAAGGCCAGACATTAAAAAAACAAACAAACCCACTGGAGAGTCAGCAATAAAAAACAAAAGTGACTCTGAAAAGATAAAATTAATAAACTAGCTAGACTGATCAGGAAAAAGACAACACAAATTACCAATACCAGAAATGAAAGAAGGGATATCATGACACACAGCACAAATACAAAAGGTAATGAGAAAATAAGAAATAACATTATGAGAATTAAGAAAATATTGTAAAGTTATGCCAACAAATTAAGACAACCTGGAATAAATAAGAAGACAAACTACCAACTGCAATACTAACAGCAATAAAGATATATACCATAAACCCTAAATCAACCTCCAGAAGAAAGAAAACCTAAATAGCCCAGTTTCTGGTAACAAAATTGAATTTATAGTTTAAAAATCTTTCTATAAAGAAAACTTCAGGCTCAGCTGGCTTCACTGGTGATCTACCAACCATTTAAATGAAAATGAAAGTGAAGTCGTTCAGTCGTGTCCGACTCTTTGCGACCCCGTGGACTGTAGCCCACCAGGCTCCTCCGTCCATGGGATTCTCCAGGCAAGACTACTGGAGTGGGTTGCCATTTCCTTCTCCAGGGGATCTTCCCAACCCAGGGATCAAACCCAGGTCTCCCGCATTGCAGGCAGATGCTTTAACCTCTGAGCCAACAGGGAAGCCCCGCCAACCATTTAAAGGAAACGATAATAATACCAAGTCTACACAAACCTCTTGCAGAAGAAGAGGAAACATTTCCTCACTCATTTTATGAGGCCCCACTACCAAAACCAAAGACGTTACAAGAAAATAATAGATCAATACATCTTATATGAGTATAGATGCAGAAGTCTGTAACAAAACTTCAGCAAACCAAACCCTGCCACAAATACATCATAATCCCAGGAATGCATGAATGGTTTAACATTCTGAAATCAGTGTAATTTATCATATCAAGATAAAAAATATATATAAGATCATCTCAACAGACGCATACAAAACATCTGACAAAATCCAACATCCATTCCTGATAAAACCTCATGACAAACTAGGAATATAAGGTAACTTCATCCTTATAAAAGGCATCTAGGGGAAGTGTTTGATGGTCCAGAGGTTAGGACTCCATGCTCTCATTGGCAAGGGTCCAGCTTCAAGCCCTGGTCAAGGAACTAAAAGCCCACAAGCCAAGCAGTGCAGCCAAATAAATAAACGGTATCTAAGAAAAACCTAGTAGATCACAGAGAATGTAACAGGCTCAATCTTGCCTACCTAAGATCAACAACAAGAGCAAGATGTCCACTCTTGTTATTTCCACTCAGCATTCTAATGGAAGTCCTAGTCAGGGCAATGAGGCGAGAAAAAGAGGAGGCATCTGAATGAAAATGGATTACACAGAAGTACCTCTATTTGCAGATAACTGTGTAAGTACAAAATCCTAAGGAACGCACCAAAAATTACTACAAAATCTGTATTTAGCAAGGTTGCAAACTACAAGAGCAGTTAGAAGTTATATTTTTATATATTACCAATGAAATATTGAAAAGCAAAATTTCAACACAAACACTATTTGCAATTGCATCAAAAATATGAAAAGGGATACATTTAACAAAGTATGAGGAAGAACTATGTACTGAAAACTACAAAGCACTGCTGTAACAAATTTGCTGTAACAAATTTAAAGACAGTCTAAGCAGAGATACTGTTAAGACTCAATATTCTTAAGATGTTAATTCTCCCAAATTGATCCTGAGACTCAAGAGGATCCTAGTCAAAATCCCATCTGACTTTTAAACTAGAAATCCATAAGTTGACCCTAAAATAGGAAGGACCCAGAATAGGTCGACAATCTTAAAACAGAAGAAAACCGAAAGATCTTCGCTCTCTGATTTTAAGACTTATCATACAGATATAGTGATACAGTCATTACACAATGTAATAGTGATGTAAGGATAAAAACACAGATCGACAGGACAGAGAAACTATGAATAAATACATGTGTTTATAGTCAATTGTTTTTGACAAAGGTGCAAGTAATTCAATGTGAAAAGGACAGTCTTTTCAAAAAATGGTGCTGGATCAATTGTATACTCACATGGAAATGAAAATAAAAAACAAGCAGTATCTTACCTCTCATACCATACACAAAATTTAACACAAAATGGATCAAAGACCTGAACAAAGGACATAAACTTTTTGGAAGAAACCCCAGGAAAAAACTATTATGACCTTAGGTTAGGCAAAGATTTCTCACCTAGTGCATGAAAAAAAAGTAAGCATAATGAAGGGGTGGGGATAAATTAGACCATCAAAATTTTTAAAACTTTGTTCTTCAAAGGTGTCATTCAGAAAATGAAAAGGCAAGTTATGGACTTGCAAAAAATATATCTGACAAAGAACTTGTATCCAGAATATATATAGAACTCTTATGACTCAATAAAACAAAAAACCAATGGAAAAAATGGGTAGAAGATTTCAAAGCAGACAGACTAGTTTCAACTAAACACGTGTAAAGATGCGCAACATCATCAGTTACCACGGAAACACAAATTTAAACCAATAGTGACATACCATTACACACCACTATAATGGCTAGAGAATGAAGCAACTCTCTGCTATGAGATTGGAGAAACTGGACCTTACACTCTGCAGGTGGGAATGCAAAATGCTACAGTCTTTTTGGAGACTATCTGAGAACAGTCTGACAGTTCACCAGCTGAGACAGAACAACTAACTTAACTGACAGTTGAGAACTGACAGGAGAACAATTTGACAGTTTCTTTAAAATTCAACATATACTTATGACATGACCCATTCCTGCTCTTGGGTTTTATGCAAGAGAAATAAAATCATGTGTCCACAAAAAGACTTGTATTTGGACATTCATAGCAATTTTATTTATAATAACCAAAAAAAGGAGAAAGTGTCCATCAACTGAGTGGTCAATGGTAAACATATTGAGATATATCCACACAGCAATTAAAAACAAACTTCTAGGGAATTCTCTGGCAGTCCAGTGGTTAGGACTTGGCACTTTCACTGCCAGGACCTGGGTTCAATCCCTGGTTAGGGAGCTAAGATCCTGCAAATTTTGCAGCAGAAAAACAAAAAGCCCCACAAACATTCCTGCAAAGTGAAGAGCTACACTAAGTGGAATAAACAGGTCACATAACTAACTTCACATCAGTTCAAGTCTTGTGTTTTTACTACAGAAGAACTCTAAATTATATTTTACTACCAAAGGAATGGAATTATTTAGCTTACAAGACCAGAGGAGAAGTAAGGCTTCCAATTCTGCCCCACTGGCCCAACCAACTCGAAGCTTAGCCACTTGCGGACTGTGCGCTCAGCTGAGAACAGGCATTAATAAAACAGCCCTTAAATGAATATTTCATCATACCAATAAACCAAAGAACAGCTAAAAAGCAGCATTATTTTTCTGTTAGGCTAATGCTTGCAAGCCCATTTCAAAAAGTTAACAAAGAGTCAGACTTTATTTGGAAATTATCAAAATCGTAACGTGTGCCAAAAACACAACAAAGCCAAAGAAACTGTTGACCGCCCCCCCCCCCCCCCCCCCCCCCGCCCACAAACAACAGTACCACTCACAGTATTACTTAATCCCACAATTGTGCACTAAGGAGCTACAGTACACAAGGATTTCACATGGCCTTCAAATTAAAAAACATGAACTCAGAAACGGGTCCTGGGTCCACATGATCAAAAATGCCAAGGGCACAACGCTGAGTGCAGTAGGCCGTACCATGGACATGTGCACATTAAACAGTGATCTTTGTTTCCTTGGTCAGGACACCACCACTCACAGACCCCAATCCAAAGGTGTGTGAATTTCATTTAGAGTAACTGCGTATCAGCACTCAGAAAATCACAACAATGGCTGATAGAACATTTGTTAGAACATTAAGGTATCCAAGAGTCAGTGATACTGAATGCAATGGTCAAATTTGGTGATAGTATTTGTGTCTTCAACATGCAACTGTCCATATCCAGTGTCACTGGGGCACTGATCTGCTATCTCCCCATCCTTTTTCTTTTTAAATATTTATTTCATTTATCTCTGTTTATTTGGCTGCTCTGGGTCTTAACCGTGACACATAAGATCTTCAATCTTTGTTTCAACATGTGGGACCTAGTTCTCTGACCAGGGATTGAACTCAGGCCCCCTACAATGGGAGCACAGGGTCTTAGCCACTGGACCACCAGGGAAGTCCCCTAACCCATCCTTGAGGCAATGAATTGATCAGACACCAGGAGGCCGCAACCTGCCTTCAGGGCTAAATAACACAAACCAGTGATGTAGAAACTCAGCGTCCAGGAACAGAAAGTGGAAGGGACTGAGCCAAATCAGAAAATGTACACCATGAGTGAAGACATCTGACCAAATTTAGTCCTTCTAGTAATCAAGTGATTGGGACACACAGCCCACTCTTGACATCTCCTTTCTCTCAAAGCTGTCTTAATTACATTTGCTGGCATTTGACCCAGCAAATGCCAAATAGTCTCTAACAACACTGCAAACTCACAGAAGAGAGAATCCCAGCAGGCATAAAGTCATTAATTAATTATAGAGATCAAACCTACAACTTTTAATGTCTAACCAAGTGAGTTATGCGGTCAAACAGTACAAGTAGTGCATAAATGACAAAGAACAGGCCAAAGCAGACCCTGAACATACAGAACAATTATAATTAGGACCAAACAATAGCAGATCTAACAGATTTCTTTCATTTGCTAAGAACAATGGAAACTCAAACATCCTTAATGATGAGGGAGACCAACTGTTTTTTCCTCTTGCTAACTAATCTTTACTCACAATAAAAAATTTGACCTGTAAGGAGTTTGCTTCTCTGTACCCCTCTAAAGATTGTCTTCCACATTAAAAAACAACAACAACAATGGTCAGGCATAAAGTAACAACATAAATTTAAACTTAAATGTGTTGTTAGAAATTTCATGTAAGAACTAAAATTTAAGAACCAGAAATACAGGCTGATCAGCTTGTTTGTTTTTTTTTCCCCTCCAGAGATACACAATCATTATACATGTGAGCAGAAAATCTATAGACCAAAGCTCTTAAGACCTTCAGGACTGTGTTATACAGTATGGTAGCTGCTAACCACATGTAGCTACTGAGCTCTTGAAATGTGGCTAGTCTGAACTGAGAAGACCTTGTACTAAAAATACAACATAAAGTATCTTGCTAATAATTTTGTACTGGTTACATACAATAAATGATTCGATAAATACTTTTGATATATTGATAAGTAAGTTAAGTGTTGGTCACTCAGTCCTGTCTGACTCTTTGCGATCCCATGGACTGTAGCCCACCAGGCTCCTCTGTCCATGGGATTCTCCAGGCAAGAATATTGGAGTGGGTTGCCATTCCCCTCTCCAGGGGATCTTCCTGACCCAGGGATTGAACCCAGGTCTCCCACATTGTGGGCAAATTCTTTACTGTCTGAGCTACAGGTAGGAACCATATATTGATATGCATGCTAAATCGCTTTAGTCATGTCTGACTCTTTGCAACCCTATGGACTGTAGCCCACCAGGCTCCTCAGTCTATGGGATTTTCCACGCAATACTGGAGTGGATGCCATTTCCTTCTCCACGGGAACTTCTCGACCCAGGGATCAAACCTACGTCTCTTACTTCTCCTGCACTGGCAGGCAGGTTCTTTAACACTGAAGCCACCTGGGAAGTTCTATATATTGATATATATAATATTAAATAAATAAATGATATTAAAGTTAATTTCACCTATTGCTTATTACTTTTTAATCTGGCTACTACTGAAGTTTAAATCATGTATGTTCCTCATATTATATTTCTACTGGACAGTGCTGCCCTAGAATTTTACAACTAATTCCTCCAGTGATTACTTTCCTGGCAAAAAGAGATCTGGAGACTCACCCCCAGCCATACAAACAACAACAACTTCAGTTATTAAACCAGTCCCATGACTACTGACAATGCAGCAGGTTGCCAGAGTAATCTGGTCCCTCACAGACCCAGAGGTAAGTAACTAGTTTAACAATTACCTGAGGCTACTTTGTTCCTAAATGATTCTAGCATGTAAAAGAAACGAGTAGGAAGAAAAATCTGTGAGTCAAAAGATTATATTTTTTCCCTCAATGCTAGATTTTTAGGTGACTAAGGTTCAATTTTGGTACTAAACTGTTAAGAACAAATAGATGTAACATTCTAAAACCACCATTTTCTTCCTCTTCTATAAATCTTTAAACATAAATTACACAAAACCACTTCACACCCACTAGGATGTCTATAATTAAAGATGGACAATGAGGGACTTCCCTGGTGGTCCAGTGGTTAAGAATCCACCTTGTTATGCAGAAGACTCAGGTTCATCTCTGGCCAGGGAACTAAGATCCCACATGGTAACTAAGCCCAAGAGCCACAACAAAAGATCCTGCATGATGCAACAAAGATTCCATATGCCACAGCTGAGACCTGATGCAGACAAATAAATAAATACTTTAAAATAAAAGCAGATGGACAATGACAAGAGCTGGTGAGGATTTGGAGATCAGAACCCGCATACACTGCTAAGGGAATAAAAAATGGTGCAGCCATTTTGGAAAATAGTTTGGCAGTTCCTCAAAATGTTAAAACACAGAAACCCTAAGAGCCAGCAATTCCACTCCTATGTATCTACCCAAGAGAAATGCAAACATGTGTCTTCACTAAAGCTTTTACATGAATGTTCACAACAACATTATTGTACATAATAGCCAAAAAGTGAAAACAACCCAAACAATTATAATGTGTATAAACAGAATGTGGTATATACATACAACTGAATGTTATTTGGTAATAAAAAAGAATGACGCACTAACACATGCTACAGCGAAATGGACCCTGAAGACATTATGCTAAGCGAAATTAGTCAGAAGACATTATTTTATTATTCCGTAATTATATGAAATAGACAAGTCCACAGAAACCAAAAGCACATTAGAGGCTGCCAGGGCTGGGGAAATGGGAAGGAGGGAGTTGCTAACAGGTACAGAGTCTCTTTGGGGGTGAAAAAATGCTCTAAAATCGACTGTAGTCATGGTTGCACAACTCTGTGAATGTACGAAAAACCACTGGGTGGTACACGTTAAACCAGTGAATCGTATAGCATAGTATGTGACTGCAGCCATGAAATTAAGAGACACCTGCTCCTTGGAAGAAAAGCTATGACAAACCTAGACAGTGTATTAAAAAGCAGAGACATCACTTTGACAGCAAAAGTCTGTATAATCAAAGCTATGGTTTTTCCAGTAGTCATGTATGGATGTGAGAGTTGGACCATAAAGAAGGCTGAGCACCGAAGAACTGATATCTTCCAATTGTGGTGCTGGAGAAGACTCTTGAGAGTCCCTTGGACAGCAAGGAAAAACCAGTTAATTCTAAAGGAAATCAACTCTGAATATTCATTGGAAGAACTGATACTGAAGCTTCAATATTTTGGCCACCTGATGCGAAGAACTGGCTCTGGAAAAGACCCTGATGCTGGGAAAGATTGGGGGCAGGAGGAGAAGATGGTGACAGAGGAGACGGTTGGATGGCATCACCGACTCAATGGACATGAGTTTGAGCAAGCTCAGGGAGATGGTGAAGGGCAGCGAAGCCAGGCGTGCTGCAGGCACGACTTACTGACCAAACAACAATAGTAGGTGAATTTCATCTCAATAAAGCTATTGCAAAAATGAACAACATTAGAATGAAAACCATAATGCTCCAGAAAGGGACCTATATGAAATGCTTCATTTTAGAATAGAAAGAACAAGTGATAGCTAGCCATACGAAAAGAAAGAGAAAATTTCAACTCTGACTGCCATTACCGGCCCAAATGCCTCACTCCTTCCCAAATCTACTCCTCAGCCCTGTGATTTTGCAGCTCCTCCCACCAAACAGGCAAGGTTTAGTTTTGTGGCTCCTTGTCTTTGGGTTCCACCACATGACTTGTTCCGGCTGAAAGGATGAAGCACAAGTGGCCGTGTGCCACTCCTGAGCGTCAAGAAGTCTTGCATGTTTCCACGTGCCCTGCTGAGCTTCTGCCACTGTCATGAGAACCTCCCTTGGGCAGGTGCTGCCCATTCAGCCTGAGCTCCAAACTGAACACACATAAAGCAGAGTCACCCAGCCGACTGACAGATCTAAAGCCAAGAGCAAAGGTGCCCAAGTCAACGTGCAGATCAATGGCTATTTTAAGCACTGAGTTTTGGGGCAATTTGGTATGCAGTATTATGGTGGTGATATTAAAACTAATACAGTAACCCATTCTCCCACTGTATTTTGAAGAGGTTCCATGAAAGGAAGTGATTATCAAGGTAGGTTCAGCTTAACACCTTGAATAAAAATAGTTTCATTTACTCAGCTTAAGAGAATGATCTGTGTATCTCAAATGATATTTAATGCTTGTCCCTTTAAGCTCTTACACTAAAGGTTGAGAACAACTTAAGATTACACTCTTTCATCTTACTAATTTTATTATTTTTGGATTTTTATTTAAATAAATTAAAGATGGAATAATACTAATTTAAATAAACTATGTACTAAACAACTAGCGATAAAGATATGAACAAAGTATAACCCATATCCTCAAAACTTTACAGGGATATAAACAAGGAAACAAACAACAACTGAAAGAGACAAGTGAAGTGTTCTAAGAGAACACAAACGGTCATCCAGCAGCAAAGATAATGAAGCGGAGGCAAATTTTCTAAATTATATACATGCAATATATAATTATAAAGGGCTTCCCAGGTGGCACTATTGGTAAAGAACCCACCTGCCAATGCAGGAGACCTAAGAAACGAGGGTCTGATTCCTGGGTTGGGAAGATCCCCTGGAGGAGGGCATCGCAACTCACTCCAGTACTCTTGCCTGGAAAATCCCATGGACAGAGGAGTCTGGTGGTCTACAGTCCATGGGGTCGCAAAGAGTCAGACAGGACTGAAGCAACCTGGCATGCACACACACAGATATCTCCATCATCACGACTTGTTTGATGAAAATCGAGGAATATCTTCAAGGTTTCTAGCTGTGACGCTCAAGCCAGATGCTTTCAACAGCTATGGGACAGGCTAAAAGATGCTGACTCACTGTAAACTTGGTAAGTCTAAACTGAATTTCCAGAGCTCCATGGAGCCTGTGTGCCTTTGTACACGATGACTCTGGCTTAGTTTCCTGTCCTCTAGTAGCTGGCACTGGACCATTTGGTCTCACCACTGGAAGCTTCCTGAGTCTCTAGCCTTTGCCTCCACTGTCCAACGTCTGTCATTCACTGCTGTCCACTGCTATGCACTTCTCTACCTGTAATTCCTTTCTAAGTTCGTGATAACCTTTAGTTCAGCTTTTAGAACTTCTGCTATCCACGAAAGCCAGAACTTCTGCTAGCCAGGCTAATACATCATCCTTAGGCCTGCAGGTTATTTTTCACCATTGCACAGAATGCAGAGGTTCAAAAACAAGCTCCTAGTTCCCCAAACTTCAGGTTTATGCCAATTCCATATGACTAGGTTATTTAATTCTGACCTAAGACTGACTCACTACTGTATCTATGAAATTTAAAACATGTACACACCATTGCAGGAGATTTTTTAAAATTGCCCTTTCTGACAAATATCATATGGTATAGATTATATAAGGAATCGAAAAAAAATGGTACAAATGAACTTATTTACAAAACAAAATTAGTCACAGACATAGAAAGCTTATGGTTACCAGGGTGGAAGGGATAAATGGGGAGACTGGGATTGACACACTATTTTATACAAAAGAGATAACCAGTAAGGATCTACTGTATAGCACAGGGAACTTTTCAAAGCTCTGTAATGACCTATATGGGAAAAGAATCTTAAAAAAAGAGTGGATATATGTATAACTGATTCACCCTGCTGTACAGCAAAAACACAAAATTTTAACTCAACAATACTCCAATAAATTTTAAAAATTAAAATTACAACTCTAACTGCCTATTCTGAATAATTATTAAACAAAAAACAAACAAAAAAAGAGTTAAAAGAAAACAGTCTTTTAGAAACAGGAAAAAGATGAAATGTAAGTTTCTATTTTTAAAAACATTAACTTTTTAAACAGAAGCTGAAATACAAAAAATATGAATTTCTGAAATAGTAGCAAAAGAGAGAAAATGTTAAATTGTTCAGAAAGTAGTTTCCATATAGCTTTGAGGTCTCAAAGGAAGTTTCTTGCAAACTATCTTCATTTGAAAAAAATTTCCCCAAAACTGTTTTGCTAATTGCAAAAACAAAATAGCAGAGTTCCTCTACTTATATATGTGTCATATATGTCCTATATGTCACATATTTAACAGGTGCCCATTTGGGAGAATTATAAACAAATAGCAGTCAGTGTGTGGGCACTGAGGACTGGAGAAAAATGAAGATGACTATTCTAAAGGGCCTGTGGTCCTTTGTAAATGTCTCCCTTAGGAGTTCAGTTCCCAGGCTGAGCCACTTTCATCCTCTATGTGCCGAATGGATATTTGGAAGTCAGGTACATCTGGCCACAACAGGTGACCCAACTTAACAGTAACAATTTTACTTTTATGTTTTCTTCAAAGAGTAATGAGACATCAGGCAAATATCACTTTCTCTATGTGCCCTGTCATTTTAAGGACACGTTCTATTCTAAAATCCTGCACCTGACAAACTTCACCTTTCAAGTAATTCTTTGGAGGAAAATAAAAAAAACCTGATCATCTATTATGTATTACAGGTCCTTAAACCGCGAAATTAATGACTGATCCTACCTTACCAGAGTTCACCGCCAAGGTGGGAAGAGAGCCACGTAAATACATTCAATACAAGGTCAGAAAATCGTAAAAGCATAGCCATCTGACAGGATCAGATAAAGAAGTACAGGCATCAGAAGAATATTTCTTCTGGGCCAATCAGAAGGCTGTAACAAGAGGAAGGACAGCACTTCAGCTGGACCTTGAAAGACAGAGAAAGGCTAACCAGGTATACCAACCAGCTTAAAGAAAATGGGAAGCAGTGAGTAATCCAGCCTGGCAGAAATAACAAATTTTTAAAGACGACATAGGACAGTAGGGTTAAAAAGCCAGATTATTTTGACAATCAGACCGAAGATTGGATTTTATACTGTAGGCAAATAAAAAAAAACCCCTAGGAATTCAAATGCAATACAATCCAAACAAGTGACAAGTAAAGAGCAAAAGAAAGAACGACTTCATGTACACTACACAGCATTCATTCCCCACTGAGTCCTCTTCACAACTCTTAACTGAAATCCATGACTTAAAAAAAAAACGTCTAAACTACAGTAAAAAAACAAACAAACAATTTCTTTCCAAGATCAATTTCTCCTCCTTGGCTTCAAATACACAATGCTCTCCCTTACATGAAATAAAAACGAAAGGCTCGATGACTCTGCTGTCTCTCAACCATCCCCCTCCCTTGTGTCCTCACGTCGCATCTCTCAAACGAATGGCCAGCACCCAAAGGGTCCTTTACTTCCTCACTACCCACCCCAAGTGGGCTTCCCCCCCTCTACTCTGATCTTTATTACTGCACTTTCAGGAATGGCTTCCTTTGCAAACTCAATAGGCTGTGTTTTTCTTCATTCTCTTTGAATCCTGAAGCTTTTTACACTACTGCCCCTAAAAATTCTGAGCCTTTTCTTTTGTCACCATCACACTTTGCTAATTATCCTACCTCTGATGAAGCTTCCCTTGACTACTCTTCTTTCCTCCATTTCTCAACTGAGTATCCCAGGCCTCAACGTGAGTCTTTCATTCTGTGCACTCTGTACTCTCCCTTCAGCTATCCGACCTGTGGTCCCAGAAGTATTCCTGTAATAAGATTCAGCTGAGCCCTATGAGGTTAGGTTTGAAAATGGTTTTAAGGTATTAAACCTTAATACTTTTAAGATATTAGTGCTTGCATTACTCAGTGGCACAGGTAAGAGAATTCATTCTCTAAAACTAGCTTTTACTTCTAACAGGAGTATTTTTGCAAGCACTTCTGAGAAATGAATATAAATTTCTGGGCATTTACAAAATCAGAGCAAACAATCAGAGGTTTAAAAGTTAAGACTGTCAGGCAAGGCCTGAAGGTTTAGTCAAGTTTGGAAAGCCAAGCTGGAGTATTCTGGGCAAAAATTAAGACAAGGAAACAACAAAAAGTCATGCAAGATACTTAGGTCAAATGTGTATAACCAGGTTGAACAAACAATTAACAAAACTTGGCTACACATGTCCTATTTAGGTCAAGAGTGAAGCCCAAGCCTGAGGCGCTCAGACAGAGGGAAGTGGGTGTGCCTGGCAGACGTGAAGAGTGAGGAAAACAGATAACCCACCGCTCACAGCCCCTCCTCAGGCAATTTAAAGTAGAAAATTTTCCAGTACACTTCAAACAAAAACAAAAAACAGGCAAAGAAGAGGATTATCCACCATTATGAAGAAAACTACCTTCAAAAGATCAAAATAAACTTAAAAAAAATTTAACTTTAACTCAAGTCACCATTTTTCTTGTTTTCTGGTTAAGCAGCAGTGGACTGTGAAACTTGTTACTAAAAGATGACCTACAACACCAAGACCGCCCTGGTGGCTCAGATGGTAAAGAGTCCGCCTGCAATGAAGATCTGGGTTCAGTCCCTGGGTTGGGAAGGTCCCCTGGAGAAAAATGGCAACCCACTCCAGTATTCTTGCTTGAAGAATTCCATGGACAGAGGAGCCTGGCAGGGTTATGGTCCATAGTGTCTCAAAGAGTCAGAAACGAATGAGCTAGCGTTTTACTTACAACACATTTCAAAGGCAACAACTGAAATCAATGACAACTTGCAAACTAACATTTCTAGTTCTTTTTATGCAACACTATTCAAACATCTCCAGAGAATTCTCACTAGAATAAACATCTCAAAGTTTAAATGTTGGTTAAATTGTGAAACAAGAAAAATCTTTTTTTGGGGGGAGGGACAAGAAAGGGATAGGGGATGAAGAAGTACAAGTTACTATGCATAAAACAAATAACCTACAAGGATATATATAGTACATCACAAGGAATATAGCCAATATTTTATAAAAACTTTAAATGGAGTATAATCTATACAAATATTAAATCATTAAATCACTATGTTATACAGCTGAAACCAACAATGTTGTAAATCAACTATGCTTCAATTTTAAAACATATTTTTAGAAAAAGAAAAATCTTTTCTGCAGTGAGGAACTCTACCTGGAGCCAATTTGGGTCTAAAAACAGAGAACAAATAACTTGCTTTTATAAAGCATGTAGCAATTTTCAAAGCCTTTTCACATATATTATCTCACTGAATACTGGCAATAACCCTGTGGAGTAGGACAGGCATTAATAACCACTGTACAAAAAAAAAAAAAAAAAAAACCACTGTACAAAATTCAACACTGGGACTAACAAGACTGTGCATGCATGCCAAGTCGCTTCAGTCATATCCGACTCTATGTGACCCTATGGACTGTATTTGCAGCCTGCCTGGCTCCTCAGTCCATACATTCTCCAGGCAAGAATACCTAGAATGGGTTGCTGTGCCCTCCCTCCAGGGGATCTTCCTGACCCAGGGATTGAACCAGTTAATCAGAGATGAAAATGAAAGAGAAGAGTGAAAAAGTTGGCTTAAGGCTCAACATTCAAAAAACTAAGATCATGGCATCCAGTCCCATCACTTCATGGGAACTAGATGGGAATAGTGGCAGACTTTCCTTTTCTGGGCTCAAAAATCACTGCAGATGGTGACTGCAGCCATGAAATTAAAAGACTCCTTGGAAGGGAAGTTATGACCAACCTAGACAGCATATTAAGACGCAGAGACATTACTTTGCCAACGAAGGTCCGTCTAGTCAAGGCTATGGTTTTTCTAGTAGTCGTGTATGGATGTGAGAGTTGGACTATAAAGAAAGCTGAGCGCCGAAGAATTGACGCTTTTGAAGTGTGGTGTTGGAGAAGACTCTTGAGAGTCCCTTGGACTGCAGGGAGATCCAACCAGTCCATCCTAAAGGAGATCAGTCCTGGGTGTTCATTGGAAGGACTGATGTTTAAGCTGAAACTCCAACACTTTGGTCACATGATGCGAAGAACTGACTCACTGGAAAAGACCCTGATGCTGGGAAAGATTGAAGGCAGGAGAAGAAAGGGACAACAGAGGATGAGATGGTTGGATGGCATCATGGACTCAATGGACATGTTTGAGTAAACTCCGGGAGTTGGTGATGGACAGGGAGGCCTGGTATGCTGCAGTCCATGGGGTCGCAAAGAGTCGGACACGACTGAGCAACTGAACTGAACTGAATCAGAGATGAAAATCACCCTCCCACTAAAGATTTATCAATTTAAAAGAAACCAGAACAGAATTAGACCCTATCTTAGGGTTTCAAATAAAATCTAATGAGTGATCACTTATATTCAGTATAATTTACAAACATGTAAAAAACAATCAAGACACACCTCTACTTTAGTGCCTTTCTAAAAAATCCTTTAGTGGTTCTTCATCATATCAAACCTGGAACTCCAAAACAGAGATTATCAAGTTTTCTTTCCAAGATAGAGTGAACTGAACAAACCAAGAAAAAGGATTTTCTATTAGTTCTCTATTAGACTAATGCATAGTCATCAGACTAATGCCTTAAAAGTATTCTCAAACCTAACTTTCTCAGAGGAGCTCAATCTAGTCTTATCACAGCAAATGAGTGCATCTGCTTTATTTTCAGCTGTGGCTCGAAGGAGACCTATTAACAAAATCTGAGAGGTAATTCATTGTGAGCATCATGGGAACTAACTGTAGATTTTCCCTGTAAAATTGAATTTGATCACCTGGAGCCCCTCTAGATACCCAAGGGGTTAAAAATTCCAGAAGAGGCGCACTCTGCCTCTAATTCTTTAAGTGAGGATTAGCAAACAACCCATAGAAACTCAAAGTTGCTAACGTTTCTTGATTTATACATACAACAAAACCACCAGTTTCTTTTAAATCCTAAGAAGGAATCATTTAAACTCCAGAAAATATATTATAGAATTCTGAAAAATCAAATTATTACTTATGGCTCTACTGTCAGGGACAGCAATCACATAAAAGTTTCAGGTGCTAAACATAGCCAACTAAAACAGTACCTCATGAGACACTCTCAGGACATCCTTGATTTTTCACAGGATGGCTTAATGATAAAAAGGTAAGAATACATCTGTGTCTCTTTTTCTGTCTCGCATATAGGGTTATCGTTACCATCTTTCTAAATTCCATGTATATGCGTTAGTATACTGTATTGGTCTTTATCTTTCTGGCTTTACAGACTTTTGGACTCTATGGGAGACGGCGAGGGTGGGATGATCTGAGAGAACAGCATTGAAACATGTATATTTATCAAGTGTGAAACAGATCACCAGTCCAGGTTGGATGCATGAGACAAGTGCTCAGGGCTGGTGCACTGGGAAGACCCAGAGGGATGGGATGGGGAGGGACATGGGAGGGGGGATCAGGATGGGGAACACATGTAAATCCATGGCTGATTCATGTCAATGTATGGCAAAAACCACTACAATATTGTAAAGTAATTAGCCTCCAACTAATAAAAATAAGTGGAAAAAAAAATTCACAAACTCTCAAAAAAAAAAAAAGTACAAAGGATGAAAACTAAGTTACTAATGTTAAACTAAAACACAATTATACAGAACTATGTAATAACTCAACGCAGTGGCATTTATATCTCTAAAATAAATGATTACTGAGAAGTATTTTGAGAAATGCTTGAACAGTAGGCATTTTAATTCATAGTACTACTTGATAAATTACAGGCTGACATGGTTACCAACTCTTCAGCTCTCCCCCTCCCCAAGGATTTATAAGAAACATTGAGGAAAATTATTCCAATAAAAATTCATAGTCTTAGCTTCAGCTAATTTTAGCTTGAATCATGTATCACCAAAACATTACTGCCACAGCACTTTAACTACAGGCAAAACATGTTTTAAAAATAAAAGCAAATCTAAAGTCTACAATGCTGCTCACACATCTTCAAGTAAATAGTTTCTCTCTGAAAAACTTTGAGCAGATGCAATGATCACAAGACACAATCAGATATGATCACAACAGATCCAGTGATACGTAACAGAAATCCAAAAACAGATGTAACTTCCATTTGCTCCAGAGATCCACCTTGTTTATCTCTCTCCAGTTTTAGCATTATTTGCAAGCATCTGACATAACAATGTCCTTTATCACAACAACGTATCACCCCAATATAATGCAGTTCTCAGAGCAAATCTTCAGACAGGTAGCCCAGCGGGAGGTATGCACATTCATTTGTTCAGTAAATATTAATATTTGCCAAACCACCTATTGTATGCCAGGCACTGGACAGAGTACCAGAAGAGAAAGACTTTCATCTGTGTAACTTGTGGTTTACTGACATCCTTCAAAAACACACACAAAATGTGAGGAGCCCTACTAAGGAATTTGGATTCTATTCTAATGTGGCCAAAAGCCATTCAAGAGGTTTGTTTTTTTTTCACTGAAGAGTTTTAAACAGAGGACTGAGGTGACCTGAATCAGGCTGTCAGAAGACTACTCAGGAGAACGGATGGTGGTTGTGCAGAGAATGGAGGGAAATCAGTGTGGAGACTAACAAGAAATTCAAGCAAAAGAGGGCTGGCTGAGAGCAGTGACTATGGGCAAAGCAGCACACAGTCAGTGTTAGAATTCTGGTGTCCAACAGTCTTGACTTAGAACCATTTTTCCATTTATATACTTGGGCAAATTACTTACACCCTTGAGCCTCGGTTTCCTTATCCATCAATGCTTTTAAAGCCGCAGCACACAGAAAACACACAACAAATTATGATATACTATCAATACTTTGATAACAAATTCAACTGAATGAGGTTCACATGGGCTGACTTCCTCCCCCCCACCCCTGCTTACACCAAAATTAACCCTAACATAAGTAATTTTTACCAAGGGCAATTATACACAAGTACTGCAGTGACTCATCGAGAGAGAAGGATGTTTCTCACCCACCTTACGCTAAAACAACTGCTCATAAACATACATCGAGCAAGGTCTTTTTCTCAAATTAATAAAACTCTAGTTTGCACCTTTAATGTGTGTTTTCACATGCATTCTTTTATTTCCTCAGTGCTTATGAATAAAAACGAGACAAGGAGAATCTTGCCGTTGATCATGATAAAGACTGTGGTGTTACTACCAATTATTTTAACTTCTTCTGTCAATCGCTTTTATTTAAAACTATTAAGGGACAGTACCCTCACTCTGACAGCACTGAGACACCAGGGAACTAAGCTACCAGAAGCTTTCTTTTGTAAACTATAGGTTTACAAACATTCAGCTGTCTGCAGTTTCCCCTTACATTTTTTTTTTTCAGTGTGAAAAATTTTTTATTGAAGTTGGCGGTTAATAGGATATTGGTGACATAAACAAAATAACCGGTTTGGTATTTTGGTTGAGGAAACTAGATTAATGTAAGTTTAGGCTTGAACTGATATTAAGTAAACGTATTCTACTCTCTCTAGAATAGTCAGGAAACCTGTACACAGGAGAAGATTATTTTCTGGGTTTTGTTTTTTAAAAATGATCTGAGGCTTGGCTGCATGAAAAAGGGGAGGTGGAAAACTGAGCAGAGAGGTAGATACTTGATGACATTCAGCCCAGGAAGGAAGCGGCAATACTGAGATCCAAATTCAAGCTCTTCCAGGGACAAAACCTATAAACACCCTGGTGTAAAGGTTCTGGATCTGCCCCTGACACTTATCCTTTCAACAAAGGATGAGCCACTCTGAAAACCTATATATTCAATCGTTCAATAATTACTAAGCAGGAACTATAGGCAAGACAAAGTGCTGGGTGCTAGAGGAGGACAAAAGTTAGTGGAATTGCATCCTAACCCTCAAAAAGCTTGGGTTTTCCTGGTGGCTCAGTGGTAGAGAATCCGCCTGCCAATGGAGATACAGGAGACTAGGGTTTGATCCCTGGGTCGGGAAGATCCCCTGGAAAAGGGCATAGCAACCCACTCCGGTATCCTTGCCTGGGAAATCCCATAGACAGATGAGGCTGGCGGACTACAGTCCAAGGGGTCGCAAAGAACCAGACGAGACTTAGCAACTAAACAACAAACCTTCAAAAAGCTTAGCTGGGCTCGGTGGCGTGAACCTGTAGCCCCAGCTACTCGGGAGGTTGAGGATGGAGAATTGCTTGAGCCCAGGAGTTCTGGGCTGTATGCACTATGCCGATCAGGGGTCCGCATTAAGTTTGGCATCAATATGGTGACCTCTGAGGAGTGGGGGACCACCAAGTAACCTAAGGAGGAGTGAGCCAGCCCAGGTCAGAAACGGAGCAGGTGAAAACTCCTTGCTGATCAAAAAGCTTACCATCCAGTGAGGAGACTAGGTACTCACACATGAAAAGGAGTAAGGCAGACAGAACAAGTGTCAAAAACAAAGAGCTCACTTTCAGTTGGGCTGGTCAGAAAATGCATCACAGCTGGATACCAGAACTGACAGAATTTGCTAGGAAAAAAAAGCAGGCACAAGAAACCAGAGAACAGCATGAACATATGTGTAGGGGCTTTCTTAAAAAAAAACAAAAAAAAAACTATTATGAAAAATTTCAACATGCAAAACGTATACAGGATAAATGGACTCGCCACTGAGCTTCAACAATCCTCAACTCAAGGCCAATTTTCTCTTATAATTTACATGTCTGCCTCACAAAAACCCTAAAGGAACCTATTTTCGAATATTCCTACATTTTTCACTGACTCCATCTTCAGACAAATCCATACCACAGTAGTCTCCACAAGGCTGACTTTCCTAAAGGCCACATACAAATAAAGTGCAAGACTATTTTCAAAAAAATCAACTCTTGATTGTTTGCACAAACCAACGGAACAGTGACAAAGATATTCCAACATGACAAGACAATTCAGAACGGTTTGCATGTACTTTGAGATTACCTTTTCCATACTTAAGAGTTCAATGAGCATGAATAAAATGATGGAGAATTCATGTCCTGAAAAAAAGCATCACAGGTGAAGTATCTTGGACAAATCATTTGGGCTCCTGAGCCTAAGTTTCCTTCTCTATAAAATACAGAAAGATCACCTACTTCAGTTACTTTTGAGAATCAACTGAGTGTATATGTTAAAAGTCACACGGTTGGCTCTTTGTATTACCCCCCGACTGACTTGGGAAGAACTAGTCAGGAAGAAAGCTGCCTTGTTTCCCAATCTTCTCCCCTTTCTCAAGATGATGCCTGGTTTCCCAACCCTCTCTCTCAAGATGATGTAAAAACTTTCTCCATCTCAAAACGTGCTAAAGGTGAGGAGCTAAGCGTTCTGATTTCAAGGAGCTTCTTTCTTCACCTGGAAAGCAAATTAAGGGACCTGAGCTTGAAGGAAGTACTCAGGAGGATAAATCTTATAGTGTCAAACTTCACAAAATACCTCCTCCTTCCGACACTGCCCCTCATCTTAACACGCAGAGC
The DNA here is from genome assembly GCF_910594005.1 of Cervus elaphus. Classification (NCBI taxonomy): domain Eukaryota; kingdom Metazoa; phylum Chordata; class Mammalia; order Artiodactyla; family Cervidae; genus Cervus; species Cervus elaphus. Next base: position 9,766,555 of record NC_057819.1, on the reverse strand, counting down.
CGTCCAACATCACACAAGAGTGTGGCCTACCTAGTACCTAGTAAAACACTCTCACTAGCCCCACTTCTCTGCCGCTGCGCTTACTCTGACCCATCCACAGCCCCTCTACAGCACACTACAGCAGGGCGGCCATAGGACACTCAGCGCGGCCAGCATGCTAAGAAGCTCAAGACGAGGCATGCAAGGGGCACCTGCACTTGCTTTTTTAACTGTCCGTGAGAAAGCGCGAATTCTAATCCGGTGTTCCGAATCACGTGCTATGGAGAAGCAGTTCACCGTTGCTCAAAATAATCAAAGAAGTTTAAACATCTTTTAAAAAATATATATGTTGTCACAATTGTTCATTAAGATTTTCATTCTTCCTTTAGCATTGCTTTCTCTAAGTTATCTTTTTTTTCTTTTTTGTATGTTCGGAACTGAAGTTCTCTTTTGAATTATCTTCTTCAATCACCAATCCTCTTTCCCTATGAGAAGACATAATGCGTTCCTCACTTTTCATAACCCCAGCCACCACAAATCATCCCCTGGGTTTAAAGCCTTCATCCAAAGCCATTCTTTTCAGGTATTACTCATTTCTTTGCTGTTCCCCTAAGATAATTATAATGTAGTAAGGCATAGCACCTTGCATTTACCCTGTAGTTTGTAAACTTAATTCATTTACTCCTTACAGCTTATGAGAAAGATAATCCTATTTTGTTGGTAAGGGGAAAGGAATGGAGAACTTACTATCTTATCTAGTTATAAAGCAAGTTAGGAGGTGAACCCGACCTCCGAACCAACTTTAAACGCCAAGCTCTTCCCACCCTACTATGCTCTTTCCTAAGAAGGGAAAGCCTACAGTTCTATCAAAAACCACATTTGCTTCCAAGAGAAAACGATCTTCCAACAATCGCTCTAGATTGAAACCAGATTTTCCATCTCTGCACCTACCATCATCCCATTTCTCGCTTCCTCTCCACTCCACTCCACTCCACTCCTCATGGATATTATCGTCACTCCTTCAACCCCCTCCAGCATATATTCCACCTCAGCCGGCTAAAGGGAGGTGCATCCCCCTCTCCCCAAACCTCAGCCCTCCCTTCTCAGGACAGGTATAGTTCTCACTCCATGAACTACACAGTACGCTTGTCAGCCCTTAGCAAACTATTTTATAACTTTAATAAAGTCTCTTTAAAATGAACATGACTTGTAGCTCCTTCATCTCCACACTTGCCCCAGGCACCGGGCTACTTCCTATTCTACAGAACAGGGTACCAACCCTCACAAAGATTCTTCCCAGGCCCCACTGTCATCAGCGACTTCCTCTCCAAAATCTAGTTATCCAAACACGCTCCCCTTCCAACCTCTTCAGCAGGGTGTACCCTCCAGGGTTCTCCGGACTCTCCTTCCGCGGCTTGCCTCTGCCCACCTCACCAACTCTTCCCTTCACTCCCCGTCCCAGGGGTAAGGAGCAGCCCCAGTGGAGGTGGCTCCTCCTCCCTGACAACTTCCAAATTCGGCCTCGTATCACCTGTTCTCAGAAGATGCCTCTCGGCCAGTGGCCCCCGCGCCTTTGCCTTGTCCCGCCCCTCTTCATCTTGTCCCTTCCTCCTTTCCAAAAGCCTCCCCCTCGGTTCGGTTCCGGAGTGCCCGTGGGAATCCATTTCCCTCGCATGGGATTGCCACCTCGGGGTCAAGCTCCCCTTTCTCCATCACCTGCTCCGCCCATGACCAGATGACATCCGCCGCGGCCGCCGCCTCCTCCAAGCCCCTCCTCGGACGCCGGGTCCCCGGCCGCTCACCGCCTTCCGCGAGCGCCAGCCGCCCCCTCTGGCGGGGGGCGAGGGGGGCGTGCACCCCTATGCCGCGGTCCCCAGCCCCCCTCCACCCCCGAAGCGCACCTGTTCCTCCTCCTCTTCCTCCCCGGCCGGCCTCGTCGGCGTCCCGACCCCCACCCTCGCCGCGCCCCGGCCTCCCCAAGCCCCGCACTCACCACGAGTAGGTCTGCTCCGCCATGGCGCTGACTCTCGAGGGCTCTGCTGCAGGCTCGGGCCGGGCCGGGCCCGGCGGCAGGGGAACAAACGGGCGGCGGGCTCGCTCGGGCCGGGAGCGGAAGGCGCGGCCGCGGCCCGGCGCTCGCTCGCTCGCTCACACCGCGGACGGGCGGGGAGAGGCCGGGCTCCGAGGCGGCCCCGCTCCCTGGGCCCCGGGGCGGGGCGGGCTCCGCTCTCGGCCTCCCTCACCGGCGGCGGCGGCGGCGGCTCCGCTGCGGCTCTAAACCCAACATGGCGGCGGCGGCGGCGGCGGCGCTGAGAACAAGGGGGCCCAGGGGCGGGCGAACGGCAAGAGGGCCCCGCGCTCACTGCGCGCTGGGCCGCAGGGGCGCCGCGCTCGTGCGGCGGCGGCGGCGGCCCGGGGACATGGCCGGCGGGCGGAGGCGGCGGCGGCGGCGGCTGAGGGGGGCGCTAGGCGGTGAGGCGAGGCCGCTCGGCTCACACCCGCCAAGGGGAGGCGAGGAGGGGGCGGGAGGCGAGCCTTGGCCCCGCGCGGGTCACGTGCCCAAAACACGCTCACGTGACGCACGCGCCCCGCCCCTCGCGCCTGGCCCATGCGCGGAGACGTCGGTTCCTCGGTTCGAGGCGACTGTTGCTCGCTCGGCTTCTGGCGGTTGCACCGCCTCCCGCCGCTTGGTGCCGCCCCCTCCCCACGCGGGGCGGTCGCCTCGGGGGCCCTGTTCCCTTCCCCTCTCGGAGGGGCTGCTGCAGCCAGCCAGTCAGGAGCCCGGTGCGCGTCTGTTGCCTGCCACTCAGCTGTCACCCATCCATCAAGAGTCTGCTGGCCACGGGCTCCCAAGTGTCAGTCAACCTGTCAGTCAGCAGGCGGGACGCTGCCTCGCTTAGTTGGTCTGATAGTTGGTTCATTCATTCGTTTAGCAAATAACTCCAAGCAGCCAGCTTTTATTGCGCCCAGGCTCTGTGCCAAGTCCTCGAGGGGCCAAGTCGAATACCCCATGCTGGCCTTCATGTGATCCATCAACAGATATTTATTGGGTGCCAACCATGTATCAATTCATTTTGCTGGGTCTGGCCTCTGAGCGCTTATATTCTAGAGGAAAAGACTTAACAGATGGCCCAAGCCGACAAATAAGTGAAGGTGCTTGCAGATGCTGCTAAGTTTTATGAAGATGATAACACAAGGTAATGGGACACAGCGTGAGTAGGGGTGCAGCCTAGTTTCCATGGTGAAGGAAGGCCTGGCAGAGAAGGTGACAGCTGACACCTGAAGGATGAGAAAGAGCTGACCACGCAAGAGCAAAGCTCAGGGAACAGTCCATCTGGAGGCAGACACAGAAGTAAATTTAATGGGGCTAGACCAAAGAACGACAGAGTGAATCTGGGGCTTAGGAGGAGAGAGGAGGGAGAGATGAACTGAACCTCGGGGCACTGGGGAATGCTTTGCCAGGAATTGATGAGGCAGTCTGAAAGAGTGAGCGTGTTACTAGGAGAAAAGACACTCTTTAGAAAGAATGACATGAGGCCAAGTCCCAACGATGTGAAGGCTTGGAGTGAGCTTGGATCCAGGAGTGGAATGGATGATGATTCCTGCTGTGGAGTGTTCAGAGAAGAGACTGAAAGACTGCTCTGAGGCTAGACTTTGAAGGGCCTAGCTAAGCCTCCCGGCCACTTACTATGTTCATGAATGAAAATGATCAGTGCAGCTCCAGGTTTTAGAAGCACGCCTGGGCAACAGACACAGTAGACTTCCCAGACCCCCAGTCTCCACAGGGAGCAGAGCTGGCACACCCGAAACCAGTATTCTCAAGATCCTCTGCAGCTGGCCCAATTTCAGGCCGGGATCAAGCACTGCTCCAGTTTCCCAGGACCTGCCCAGCCTTATGGGGGAACACCACGCCCTGAATCTATCTTCAAATGGATCAGTTGGCCACTGCCCATACATCTGCTGCTTGCCTATTCCCCAAGGGGAACCCTTTCATGAGAAAGCCAAATGTACTTTTCCTTCAGAAGCAATCTCTCCTTCCTCCTTCCCCCATTGCCGGCGACCAGGACCAGTTGGGTTCAATCTGTTTCCTGAAGCTCCACCAGTGAGTCTGGGGAAGGGGCCAGATGATAAGATCAGGTCCCCCCAGACATTTGGAGGCAGGGCCCCAAGAATATACCAGACCACCAAGGGCCCTTCCTCTGACCTTTCACAGAAAGATACCAGCCTGCAAATACCTGCCCAGCTCTAAATGGCGCTGGATGTGGGGATATCATGGGGAGATGGAAAAGCAAAGAGCCTAAATTTTTGATGTTCATTTAGTGCTTGCTGCTTTTCCAGATGCTCTTACAGAATGCCAAGTGTACCCTTGAATGTGACACATAGTCATTCTGAGTCTCAAAAACGTGAGACATCGGGGCCTTGAGAAAGGCTAGAAGCTACTGGCACAAATGGCTTTGGGAGGTGAGGAAGCTCCTTCCCTGGAGAGCTGAGACCAAAACAGATGAGACATGTCACTAAGAAAACAAAAAGACACACTGCGCCCCTGGGCAATTCACCTGGGTTTTCATTCCCGGTGAGTCAGAGGACGCAAAGCCAAGAGAAAACTCAAGTTTTGGAGGGATGGAACAGGAGGTGCTGATGAAAGAGTCAAGGCCTTCCCAGAAGCAAAGGGACCCTTCTGGGCCGTGAGAAGAATCCACTTGAAGAAAGGGGCGAGAAGCGTTCTGGGAGAAACTATAGGGTGAGAAATGAGAAGAAAGGTTTCCTTCTCTTCCATGTAGACTAGAGGCCCCTCCAAGTGTCTCTTGGGAAAACATGTGAACGCGGACCATTATAGGAAGCCAAACAGCACTGGGCAGGGCCGGAGGACACCCAGGCCATGGAAGCCTGTGTAGGTGGTCCAGGCAGATGGAGTGTGCGCCCAGAAATGGGTGGCTGGAGTATGTCAGGCTGAGGTTGCCCAGATGCGGAAGGCACCTCCAGGTGCCAGTCAGGACTGCTGCAGGCTCAAAGCCTCCCGGAGAAGGCCAGGCTGGAGTAAATCTCAAGTCTGTGCATCAGCTGGAGGCTGCCCAGCCTGGGGCACCTGGGGAGTCACTTTCAGTCCTTCTGCCAGCAGCACTCAGCTCCAAGCTGGAGCAGCCCCAGGTGGTATCCGTGGCACCTCTGGGCCTCAGCTGGGGAGTCAGGTGTGCCTGGCAGGAGATGCAGGCACTGGCTCCCCCCAGGAGGGGTGCCCAGCTCCCCGCACCCCACCCTCCACCGCTGCACAGGTGAGAGGGCCACAGCTTGTGAAACTTTTGTTGAAAGAGGCAATGGCAGTTCCTCTAATTATCACCACGGTAATTACAGGATTGCTCCTCCTACCCAGTGTGTTCAAAAGAGACTTGGTGAGTCTCCCCATGACGCATCACCCGCCTCAGGTGCAGACTCCAGGGAGCAGGCATTGCCAGGTTTGGCTGGGCTGCGTAGGTGCTGCTTCTGAGAGGGTCAAGGGCTCAGGTCTGACCGGTCCCCGCCTGCCTCTCCAGCCCTCTTCTCACCTCTTTCCAACACTCCCTTCCAATACACACACACACACACACACACACACACAGAGTGAACTGCTTGCAGCTTCCAAAGGGCTGTGCTTTCTGCTTCTTAACAGCTGCTTGTAAGCTTGAGGCTTGGTTTCTATGTCCCCGGGATTCCCTGGTGGCTCAGTGGTAAAGAATCCGCCTGCCCATGCAGGAGACACAGGTTCAATCCCTGGGTCAGGAAGATCCCATGGAGGAGGAACCGACTCCACTATTTTTGCCTGGAGAATCCCACAGACAAAGGAGCCTGGCAGCTGCAGTCCGTGGGGTTAGAGTCAGAAATGACTGAGCAAGTTCTATGTCCCCTCCTTCAGAAAGTCTCACTTGACCAAATCCAGGCTGAGTTAGACACTCCTCTCCCGCATTCCCGCAGACCCCTGAGTTTCCCCCGTGTCCTTTAACACTTAGCACAGTGAACCGTCACTGCCTGTTGAGTTGTCATCCTCCCCCTTGGACTGTGCACGCCTTGTGGGAAGGGACTGTGGCCTGTCGCCAGTTTCACCTTTGGATCCCAGTGCAGAACTCAGCACAAAGAAGCTCAAAGTTCGTGGAATGAATGCTTGAGTGAGCAAAAAGGCAAACCAGGTTTCAGAACAGCTGGTTCTACGTGATAGTCTCATGACTCTGCCCATGATCTCAAATTCAGCATCCCTTCCTGTTCCCCACGACCTCCTCTTTGACTGAGAAAGAGAAGCCTTTAAAGGAAGAGAAATCTCTCTTGGGGACATGGGTAAGACAGAAGATTGGAGGGAAGGTGCATCATGCTGAGCTTATTAGGTGTCAGGTCACTTGCAGTCTTTGATTATGAGTTCCTCTTAAAAAAAAAAACCTTTACTTTTTAAGACCAATTTTAGGTTTACAGAAAAATTGATGGGAAAGTTCAGAGAGTTCCCACACACCCCTTCTTCCCCAACAAAGTTTCCCTTATGATTTACATCTTGCATTAGCATGGTACATTCAGTACAGTTGATGAACTACTAATGGTACATTCTTATTAACTAAAGCCTGGAGTTTATATTAGGGTTCACTCTCGGTGTTGTAGAGTCTATCTGTTTTGACAAATGTATAGTATGTATTCACCATTGTAGAGAATGCTTTCAATGCCCTAAAATTCCCTTGTGCTCCTCTTATTCATCCTTCCCTCCCTCCCTCCCACCCTCCCACTCCCCCCGCCCCCACTCAGTAAATCCTTGGCAAGCACCAATATTTTCATTGTCTCCATAGACTTGCCTTTTCTAGAATGTCATATAGTTGGAATCATACAGTATGTAAACTTTTCAGATAGGCCTTTTTTTTCTTTCCACTTAGCAATAGCTAAGTCTTCTCTGTCTTTTCATGGCTTGATAGCTTTTCTTTTTTTAATCACTGAATTATATTCCGTTGTATGAATGTACCAGAGTTTGCTTATCCATTCACCTGTTGCAGAACATCTAGGATGCTTCCAGGTTTTGGCAAGTATGAATAAAATAGAATAAATATCCTTGTGCAGGTTTTTGGAATACCATGGGATTTTTAGAAGTGTGCTGTTTAATTTCTAAATATGTGGGGCTTTCCCAGTTATCCTATGATTATTAATTGCTGATTTAATTCTGCTGTGGTCAGAGCACATCCTCTGTAAGGCTTCAACCTTCTGGAATTTGTTAAAGCTTGTTTATGGCCCAGTCTTTGACTTATTTTGGTGAATATTCACAGATATTTTGGAATCTACACATTTTTTTTATGTTCAATTAATTTATGGCAAAAGAGGCAAGAATATACATGATGAAAAAAAACAGTCTCTTCAATCAGTGGTTCCAGAAAAACTGCACAGTTACATGATATTAGAACATTTTGTCACATAACATACAAAAATAAAGTCAAAGTGGTTAATGCTTAAATACAAGACAGGAAACCATAAAACTCCTAGAAGAAAATATAGGCATTTTTGACATAATTTGACATAAATATGACATTCTTTGACATAAATTGTAGTTATATAATATATATATCCTAAGATAAAGGAGACCTAGGCAAAAATAAGTCAAATGGGACCTAATTAAACTTAAAAGCTTTTGGACAGCAAACGAAACCATTGACAGTACAAAAAGATAACCAACTGAATGGGAGAAAATATCTGCAAATGATATGACCAGTGAGGGATTAATATCCAAAATGTATAAACAGCTTATATAATTTAATATCAGAAAAACCCAATCCAATTAAAAATGTACTGAAGACTTAGATGATATTTTTCCAAAGAAGACATAAAGATGTTAAACACATCCATGCAAAGATCCTTAATGTCACTATCATCATTCATGTGCATGCTCAGTTGATAAGCTGTGTCCAGCTCTTTGTGACCCCATGGACTATATAGCCCGCCAGGCTCCTCTGTCCATGGGATTTTCCAGGCAAGAATACTGGAGTGGGTTGCCATTTCTTTCTCCATGAATCTATAAATGTATCTATTAAATTTGAGAAATCATCAGGAACTATATCTTCAAATATTTTTCTTTTGGTCGCACCACATGGTTTTCAGGATCTCCGTTCCCTGACCAGGGATTGAACCCAGGCCACAGAAGTGGAAGCTTGGAGTCCTAACCACTAGGTCACCAGGGAACTCCCTCTCTCTGAATATTTTTATGCCCCATCCTTTCCCTTTTCTTTTTCTAAAATTTGAATGACATGTGGTATGTAGATCTTTGAGTTGTCCCACAGGTCCATGAAACTCTGTATAATATTTTTCGGTGATTTCTTTTTCTCCCTGGTCTTAAGGATGGATAATTTGTGTTGATCTTTCTGCAGATTCACTCTCTCCTTTGTCATGTTCATTCTGCTACTGAACCTATCAAGTTAATTCTTCATTTCGGTTACTGTACTTTTTACTTCTGGAATTTCCATTTGATTTTGTTTTAATAGTTCCAGTTCTCTGCTGAAGTTCCTCATCTGTTCCTTCATTATGACTATATTTGGGGGGAGGCAGAGTTTGAAAATATTTATGAGTTGCTTTAAAGTTCTTGATGCTAATTCTAACATCTGGGTCATCGCTTTTTCTCTTTGAGATTGAGTCCATTTTCTATTTCTTGCTATGTCTAGCACTTGATTTTTGTGTGCTGGTTATTGTCAATGATAAACTGTACAGACCCTGGATTCTGTTGTTTCTCTCAAGAGTGTTAATTTTATTCTCTATTTGAGAGACAGTCATTCAGGTGGTGCAGCGGTAAAAGAATTCACCTGCCAATGCAGGAAATGCAAGAGATGCAGGTTTGATCCCAGGGTCTGGAAGTTCCCCTGGAGGAGGAAATGGCAACACACTCCAGTTATTCTTGCCTGGAAAATTCCATGAACAGAGGAGCCTGGCAGGCTACCGTCCATGAGGTCACGAAGAGTCAGACACGACTGAGCCCACACACAAAAATATTCTGATGAAACTACTTGGCCATTACCACCCCTTATATTCTTTAACCCTTTTATTAATCAGGGTGTCCCCTTACAGTCAGTATAACTAGCCCCCTTTATTAAATTGAGGCTTTGAAAAAAGTGAACCCATTTGTTCAAGGTCACATACCTAGTTCACAGCAGAGTCACAATTTGAAACCAACCAAATGACATAACCGTATCCTCGATCCACTTCACACCCATTCCCAAACATCTTCAGGATGGTTTGGATTCCAGCCTAGAGTCCACTGGAATTGGGAAGAGGTCAGCTCCCTCAAAACCCCTATTCAGGGTAGGGCAATAGTTTTCAAGCCAAATCAACAGAATCATTTACAAAACTGAAAAATAAGGATGCTAGGCTCCATTTACTGGCTCCATTTACTCCTCCAGCAGTAGGGACTAAGAATCTACATTTTACACTGTTTCCTGGTGGTAGTTTTTCCGTCAGTGCCACAAGGCTCATGGGATCTTAGTTCCCCAACTGGAGATCAAACCTGAGCCTCCTGCAGTGGAAGTGAGAGTGTTAACCACTGAAACGCCAGGGAAGTCCCTGTTTCCTTATGATTCTAATGCCCAGTCAGGGTTAAAAATCCCTGTGGTATGGGAATTCCTTGGTGGTCCAATGGTTAGGACTTGGCTCTTTCATGACTGTGGCCTGGCTTCAGTCGCTGGTGGGGGAACTGAGATCCCTCAGGCCACGCAGTCAATTAATACATCCCTCAGATAAAGGCAAAGTACCTCCCACAAGTATTCCTTTTCTTCTGTAGCTCAGGACTCTGACTTTCGCATCATGCTTCACCTGGATAGTGACAGTGATGCTGGGGTTAAGGCTGAGGGCTCTCAAGTCCCTCCCTTTAGGGGCCCATGTCCTGGCTCTGTCACCTGTTAGCTAAGTGACCTTGGGCGGCTGCCCTGACCTCTCTGAGCCTTTTGCCTTCTTTCTTCTTCAGTGGAGATGATGACAGCAGCAACCTCATGAGGCTGTTGTAAAGATTCCATGAGATAATGCACATGATGTATTTTGCGCAGCACCTGACACCTGTAAACACTCCGCGGAGAGTAGCTATTATGATAAACATCCTCAGCTTTTCTGCTGCCTGGAGCTCTGTCCCGTCTCCTACCTAAATCCAACTTACAGAGTTAAACCATATCTGTAACTTCTAAGGTATTTCAAAATCCTTCTTTCCCCAAAGTTAACCCAACCTCTATCTTTGCAACTGATCCATCCCCACTGATGTCCCTCTGCTCTGGAGCAAGAAAGTTGTTTTTTGTTGGTTTTTTTTTTTTAACTCATCCAGGTCTTCATTTGGGTGAGCAAAATGAAACTGCCTCAAGACATGTATGATCTTGGCTCCCCAACCAGGGATTGAACCCACTTCCCCTGCATTGGAAGACGGATTCTTAACCATTGGGCCACCAGGGAAGGCCCAAGAAGCATTTTAAATTGAGCCCAGAGCCTGGAAGTGCTTCTTAGAACGGACTCAGATACCCTCCGCCTCAGCTTGTGCTCTTTCTTACCTAAGACTGGGACCTCCTAGGCCATGCCCTCTGCATGCATGTTGGTAAAGAATCCATCTGCCAATGCAGGAGACTTGGGTTTGATCCCTGGGTCAGGAAGATCCTCTGGAGAAGGAATGGCCACCCACTCCAGTATTCTTGCCTGGAAAATCCCATGGACAGAGGAGCCTGGCGGGCTACAGTCCATGGGGTCGCAAAGAGTCAGACACGACAGAGCAACTAAACCACCACGATCACCAGGCCACACCCTCACGTGAAGCCCTGAGTGGCAAGTCTGAATTCCAGAATGAGATGTGAAAATTGCAAAACCAGGCTTAAACCTTTGAGATAAACCAACTTTGTTGCTGAGAGTCAGGCCTGAGTCAGTGTCCTAAGGAGAACCTGGGCCCGACCAAGAGGACCCATGGAAGGCAAGCTCCTGACACCCCATTTCTGGAAGCTGGCTGGGATATGCGAAAGGACTCACCACCGCCCTCTAAGTTGCCCCCCACCGCCCCCCCAACTGCTAGACTTCTCCTTAGGACTCCTCCTCAGGGAAACTTTTCCTAGGTGGCACATGGCCCACCCCAAGCTGACTAGACATGCTGGGGGCTCTACTGCCAGCCAAAAGCATCTCACAACCTCCATTTCAGGTCAGGCCTATAGGTTTGATGAACACAGAGAACCAGAGGGGTTCTCAGAGGTGGGAATACTCCTGGGGAGAAAGACAGGAGGATCCCCTTACTTATTGGGGGTCCTAAGGTGTCAGATGCTGCGCATCCTTTATCTGACCTCATCCACTGCAATATTGTCTGTTTTCCTCACCACTGAATCCCCAGGGCCTAGCAGAATAGACACTGGGTAAATATTTAATTACAGTAATAGTGAAATAGCTACCATTTATTGAGAGCTTATTATATGCCAGGCACTTTTCAAAGGGCTTTGAGTCTCTTAACTCACGCAATATTTGCTGGATGAAAAATCTGATAACTATAAGGCTAGACTCTTCCGAGTTTACAAATAGAGAAACTGAAAATGCAGAGGTAATAAATGGACGGGGACCAGGCTTTGAATCCAGAGAAAGGTGATGACCTGGGAAGCAAAAGGTCGGCGGGGGGTGGTGGGGGGCGGGGTGTCCCAGTTTGAATGAATTCGATGGGGGTGCAAAGGCAGAAACAGAGTGGACTTTGAAGCAAGTGCTTCTGAGGGAGAAGGAGCAAAGGGGATAGGGGGGGGGGGGGACAGCCAGGTGGTCGCCTCCTAGAGCAAGTGCTCTGGATGTGGCAAGACAGCCCAGGCCACTCCCCTAAGAAATGCTGATATCATGTCCCCCAAAACCGCACCCCCTGCCCACAGGAAGGGGTGGAAAGGAGGCTTGAATTTCATCACGGCCACCATGGGGCCTGCAGAGGGGAGGGTTTTGGCTGCTGCCCCAGTGATCATAAGCCCCCACTGCCATAAACGCCACTGATCAGGTCCTCTCCTAGAAGTCCAGAGCCGGGGTGTGTGTGTGTGTGTGTGTGTGTTTTGGGGGTGGGGGCATGGCAGGCTGCTCCCCAGCACCACCTGGGATGAGTCACAGGTGACGCCCCAGCCCTGGAGCCTGGGCAGGCAGGAGCACACTGCCAACCCCACCAGTGGTTCTGAGCACGCTTGTCCACTTGGCCGCATTCCTAAGATGAGAAGGCCGGGGTGGGCTTGCTGAGGGGCCATGGGGCTGACCTGCCCTCCTGGACAGGCCATTCCACCAACCTGACTTCTCAGGGGGGCCAGGCACCCCCACAAGGCAAATCCTGGCAGGGAAACAGCAGTGGCCCCTCTGGCCCTCTCTCACCCTTCCCACCGTGACACAAAGGACCAAGTCTGCCCTGGGTGCTCAGCCCCACCCACCTGATCCAGCCCAAGTCACCAGTGACTCACCTGATCGCCTGAGCAATTGCTTCTTATCTCCCCTGCTGCCTTGAAGCTCTTCCCCGTTGCTCCCACTGTACACGTGGGGTGGTGTTTGGCACAGAGCCGGTGCCAAACAGTTGCAGATGGGCCTCGAGTACAGCAGGGACCACGGCTACAGCCAGGCCTAGGCCGATGGTCTTGGTGCTCCGAGGCCTCCATAATCCCTCCTGCCCCACCCCCACTGCAAGGCGGGCCTGCAGGAAGTCCTGTCCTGGACATGATCCCCTTCACCGAATGTCCTAGTGATGCTCTGGGTTCTGGGAAGTGCTGTGGCGCTTTGCGAGGTCCCAGAAGAGAGCAGTTACTTCAGGTGAGCTTGAGCTGCTGTCTGCTGTCTGGAGGGCAGGGGTGGGGGAGTGCGTCTCAGGCCCTGTCCCCCTGCCTGTTGACCAGGGAGGCTATTTGCTTACCCCTGCCATGTTTCCTGTGGACCTTCTACAGGGAGCGGGGGGACCCCTTGCCAGAGCCCCACGTGAGCCCCTTTTAGCCTTCTCACCACAGGCTTCTCCATCCACAACCAGTGAGGACCACGTGGGCACACACAGCCTCTGATTGTTCCCAGCACACCTGTTCTCTCCCATCTCGGCCCCGTCCTCTGTCAGGCCTGCGCTCTCTGCCAGTTGTCTTCCTCCTATGATTTTTGCCTCAGGGCCCTATTGCTCCCTCTATCCAGCTTCTTTCTGCCCCTCCAAGCCTGCTGGGCTGGTTTGAGCCTGTCTGAATCCCAGGTTCACCTGCCTGGACAGGATGTCAGTTCGTTTCCAAGAAGCCCATGGGCTGTACCTTATACTTACTGTTCCCAAGCCATTTGGGGACTTGTCTGTTTCTAACCCACAGGGCCTGACTGGAGGGCACTGTGGCCTGCGTGCCCAAATCCGGCTCAGCCAAAACATCCTTACCTAGGAACTCCACCCAGCCATCAAAAAGCTGGGGGAACAAGGATTTACTGTATAGCACAAGGAGCTGTATTCAATATCTCATAGTAACCTATAATGGGAAAAAGAGATTAAAAGTGTGTGTGTGTGTATATATATCTCACTTTGCTGTACATCTGAATCTAATACAATATTTAAAGCAACTGTATTTCAATCAAAAAAAGATTATTTCGTCCTTCTGTATAACACAGGGAACTCTGCTCCAAGTTGTGGCAGCCTGGATGGGAGGGGAGTTTGGGGGAGAATGGGTACATATGACTGAGTCCCCTCTGCTGTCCACCTGAAACTATCACTACATTGTTAATTGGCTATATACCAATATGAAATTAAAAGTAAAAAAAAAGAGAGAGAGAGATTACTTTGGGGAAAAAAAGCTGAGGGAAGAGAAAGTACATTTTCAAAGCACCCACTCTAAGCCAAGTCTCCTTCTGTGCCCTTCCAAATTTAAGATCTCAGAATCCCCTGTCTTTCCTAAACATTTAATGAATACCTCCTCGGTGTCAGGCTGATCTTTTTCACAACATTCTTGCAAACTATTATTTCCATTTGAGAGGTGAAGAGACTGAGGGTCAGAGAGATTAAGGGACTTTCCAAGGGTTACACAGCTAGTGAATCACTCCAAAGTCTGTGCTCATCTCACCCTGCCACATCCTATCCCAGTCATGGCCTTAAAAGACACACTCAAGGACAACAGGGGCTTCCCAGGTGGCGTCTGTGGTAAAGAACCCGCTGACTGATGCAGGAGACACAGGTTCAACTCCTGGATCGGCAAGAGCCCCTGGAGCAGGAAGTGGCAACCACTCCAATCCTGGAAAGTCCCATGGACAGAGGAGCCTGGCAGGCTACAGTCCATGGGTTTGCAACGAGTCGGACATGACCGATCATGCACGCACACAAGGACAATAAGGCAAAAATTGCAGCATTCTACCCACCGAAACAAGAGATGCAAATTCAAGTGCCTCTTGAAAGTCAAAGTTGCTCAGTCATGTCTGACTCTTTGCAACTCTGTGGACTATACAGTCCATGGAATTCTCCAGTGGGTAGCCTTTCCCTTCTCCACGGGATCGTCCAAACCCAGGAATCGAACCCAGGTCTCCTGCATTGCAGGCGGATTCTTTGCCTGCTGAGCCACAAGGAAGCCCAAGAATATGGAGTGGGTAGCCTGTCTCTTCTCCAGAGGATCTTCTAGACTCAGGAATTGAACCGGGGTCTCCTGCATTGCAGGTGGATTTGTTACCAACTGAGCTGTGAGGGAAGCCCAAGTGCCTCTTGAACTCCAACAGGCCGTTTAGATGAGTGAAGTTGTCCAGGTGTAACACAAAAGGGATGAGTAGGGATGGTGGATGACTGGAGAAGTCACAGTCATCCAAAGGCGGTAGGTGCTACTCAGTTCTAACCAAATGTTGCCAATGTGGGACTTTAGGTCAATGGGGCCAGATCTTCTGATTTTTCAAGAAAAGTCTGGACATCTTAAATTTTAATGTGAAATCTGCAAAGGGTTTCCACATGCTGGCTATATCAGGCTGACAATTTGACCCCCTAGAAGATGCTCCATGAACTTTGGAAGGATTCCATTTCTATGAAACACCTGGTTTTGATTTTCTGCACTGCTTTGGGGCCCTCAAGATACCCCTCTATCTGGGGAGGGGAGGGGAGGGGTGAGGAGACATAAGTCACACGCATCCAAAAGGCAAGACACACTTAAGGAAAGACACATGAGGGGAATTCCATGGTTGCCCAGTGGGTAAGACTCCATGCTTCCAGTGCAGGGGGTGAGGGTTCGATCCCTGGTCAGGGAACTAAGATCCCACACATGTAAAAAACTAACAAACAAACTAGGGCTTCCCTGGTGACTCAGCGGTAAAGAATTCATCTGCCAATGCAAGAGATTCAGGTTCCATACCTGATGCAAGAAGATCCCACAGGCCACAGAGCAGCTAGGCCCATGTGCTGCAACTATTGAGCCTGTGCTCTTGAGCCCACGTGCTGCAAATACTGAAGCCCTCACGCCTAGAACCTGTGCTCGGCAACAAGAGAAACTACTGCAACGAGAAGCCTAAGCACTGCAAATAGAAGGTGGCCCCCACTTGCTGCTACTAGAGAAAACCACGTGCACCCACAGGGACCCAGCACGGCCATAAAGAAAATAAATGTTGTTTTCAGAAAAGACAAGACCCATGGTTATGTCACAGGGACCACTTGAAGGTCTGAGCCCAAGAGTTGCCAACAGAATCTAGGTAACTTAGGCAGAAAGGAGGTTGTTGGAAGGATGCCTACAAGCTTAGAGAATTGGTGAGTGAGACAGGTCTGAAAATTGGCAGAAACCCTGGGGAGCGGAACTGGATGACTGGAACCACAGCTAAGGATTTTGCCACAAAGAGCCTGCTGCCTCCACGGGACACTGGCGGCCACCCGAAGTCCAGACCACCTCTCCTCCCGTGGAGCCTTCTGCCTGTGCTTCAAGGGATTCCATCCAAATGATCCGGCCTGGTGAGAACAAGTGTTTGATACTTTTGTTCCACATAAAATCTGATATCTGATCTACAAGGTGGATCCTCCAAACTACGGGAATGAGAGTCGGGACTAGAAAGACACACACACATTCACACACAAACATAGACAGTCCAATCCATGGTCTAAGCTGGAGAGGGTCTTGAAGAGGCTCTCATCTTTCGGTTTCAGGATGGAGAAACTGAGGTCCAGAGCAGACCATGACTCGCTCAAGGCCACAGAGAGAGCCTGTATTTAAGTGACATGTTGAACCCAGGACTCGTGACTCAGGTTTTCTAACTGAGCTGTCAAGCGCTTCAGGACTCATGAGTAAGGAGATACACATGAGGTGTGGCAGACAGGAAGCCCTCTTGATGGAGGAGGAAATGGAGAAAGGCTGAAGGACCTCTTCTTTATTTTTTGGTCATGCCCCCTGTGGTGTGTGGGATCTTAGTTCCATGACCAGGGATTGAACCCACGCACGGAAGTTCTCAGTCTTAACCACTGGATCACCAAGGAAGTCCAGGGAGGACCTCTTAAGATGGCTAAAACTGGGGTAGGCTGTAATAGAGAACTGTAAATAATAATATGCCAGCCATTGCTTTGTTGGGGGCTTCCCAGGTAGTGGTAGTGGTAAAGAACCCGTCTGTCAATGCAGGAAACATAAGAGATGCGGGTTTGATCCCTGGGTTGGGAAGATCTCCTGGAGGCAGGCATGGCAACCCGCTCCAGTATTCTTGCCTGGAGAATCCCATGGAGAGAGGAGCCTGGTGGGCTACAGTCCATAGACTCGCAAAGAGTCGGACATGACTTCACATGCACTCATGCAAGCATCACTCTTTCTACGGGGTAAGTTCTACAGAGACAGCAATGAGATCTCAGTCCCTGCTGTATCCCCAGCATCTACTGTGGAGTCTGGTACCCAGCAGGTCCTTCATCAATGTTTTTGGAATAAATATGTTACAGGATATGTGTTGACTATTATATAATAAAATGTCTTTTAAAAAATGAAAAACAGTTAAGGACTTCCCTGGTGGTCCAGTGGCTAAGATTCCAAGCTCCCAATGCAAGGGGGCCTGGTTTGATCCCTGATCAGGGAATTAGATCCCTCATGTTTCGACTAGAGATCCCATATGCCCCAATGAAGATTGAGGATCCTGCGTGCCACAACTAAGACCCGGCACAGCCACATAAATACATATTTTTTTAAAAATGAAAATTGTTATTGGAAGTCACTGCGTACCACATCACGGGTTGAATGCTTTGTGTGCCGAGAAATCTCCCTGAAGCCTCGCAAATCCTCGTGATGCAGATGGTGAAACTGGGGTTCAGAGAGCCTGTTCCCCACCCCAGGTCACAGCTAGGACACAACAGAAGCAGGATTTGAGCTCAGCAAACACAAGAGCCTGGACTGATCCTGGAGGCCAGCTGGGGACAAGCCTGGGCTCAGGAAACCATGGAACAGAGGTGCGGTCCTGGAGCGGGGACACGCTCTTCTAACGCAGCGCTCTGTCATTTAAGAGCTGAGGCTTGACCGGGCGGGGCCTGGAATTTACCTGGAGACTCTGAAGCCACGCGGAGGAGGCGGTGGCGTGGGGACTCCAGCAATTGTCAGCACAGCCCGAGGCTAATCAGAGTACAACGTGCTGAGAAATGCTGAGAAGGCAGCTCAGAGCCTCACAGCCTCACCTCCCCCAGTCCATCCAGAGCCCCCAGAGGCCCAGAGAGGGCAAACTATTTGCAGAAGGACACACAGCCGATAAGCCATTGAGTGTGTCTGTGTGTGTGTGTGTTCGCGCTCGTGCTTAGTCATGTCCAACTCTTTGCGACCCTGTGGACTGTAGCCTGCCAGGCTCCTCTGTCCATGGGATTCTCCAGGCAAGAATACTGGAGTGGGATGCTATTTCCTACTGAAGATCTTCCCAACCCAGGGATTGAATCCACCATGTCTCTTGCATCTCCTGCCTTGGCAGGTGGGTTCTTTACCACTGGGTCCCCTTGGGAAGCCCGATAAGCCATCGAGGGGAGGTCTCAAAGTCTGAGTCCCAGGGCTGCGTGTTTTCTCCACTGCCCTGAGCTGCACACACTGGGAGCCGGTGACTGCTACAGGCTTCACGGTCACCACTGCTTCTGCTTTTCTCCTAATGATCGTGCGAAGGGAAGCAGGGACATCCCCTGCTCCCCTCTGTCCCCCTTAGTCAGCGATCTTCACAATGCACCCGCGTTTCGGCCACTGTCCTCTGTTGGGTCCTCCATTGGCTTTCTGCATCATGTCCACATTTCTTCTCCCATCTGCCTTAAGGTTTTCCACTCTGCCTGTCCCTCCACCCGCCTTCTCTGTTCACCACACTTCCTCAGGAAAGTCCCTTTCTCTGACTCCCCAAACCAGAACGGGTTCCACTTCTCTAAGTCTGAATAACTACCTCCCCCCACCCCGCTTTTCCTCTACGGAGATGATAGAATTTTTTAAGTTATTTATTTATATAAATAAATAAATAAATTTATCTGACTGCTTTTTATTTGATTAGGTTTGAAAGGTTTGACTTACAAACATCACGAGATGGTGACCACAATAAGTTTAGTGAACGTTCATCATCTCCTGTCAACACCACTGTTGCTGTTCAGTCGCTAAGTCATGACTCTTTGTGACCCCGTGGCCTGTAGCCCCTTAGGCCCCTCTGTCTATGGATTTCTCAGGCAAGAATACTGGAGTGGGTTGCCATTTCCTCCTCCAGGGGATCTTCCCGACCCAGGGATCAAACCCACATCTCCTACCTTGTCAGGCACATTTTTTACCACTGAACCACATGGGAAGCCCTAGATACAACATTGAAGAAATAGAAAAAAAATTTTGTTTCTGATAAGAAGAACCCTTGGGATGTACCATCAACTTTTGTATGTAACATACATCAGTGTTAATCATATTTATCATGTCATACACTACACCCCTCATACTTATTTATCTGGACATGGAACAACAGACTGGTTCCAAATAGGAAAAGGAGTACGTCAACGCTGTATATTGTCACCCTGCTTATTTAACTTATGTGCAGAGTACATCATGAGAAATGAGGAAGCACAAGCTGGAATCAAGATTGCCAGGAGAAACATCAATAACCTCAGATATGCAGATGACACCACCCTTATGGCAGAAAGTGAAGAAGAACTAAAGAACCTCTTAAGGAAAGTGAAAGAGGAGAGTGAAAAAGTTGGCTTAAAGCTCAACATTCAGAAAACTAAGATCATGGCATCCGGTCCCATCACTTTATGGCAAAACAGATGGGGAAACAGTGGAAACAGTGGCTGACTTTATTTTTCTGGGCTCTAAAATCACTGTAGATGGTGATTGCAGCCATGAAATTAAAAGACGCTTACTCCTTGGAAGGAAAGTTATGACCAACCTAGACAACATATTGAAAAGCAGAGACATTACTTTGCCAACAAACGTCCATCTAGTTAAGGCTATGGTTTTTCCAGTAGTCATATATGGATGTGAGAGTTGGACTATAAAGAAAGCTGAGCGCCGAAGAATTGATGCTTTTGAACTGTGGTGTTGGAGAAGACCCTTGAGAGTCCCTTGGACTGCAAGGAGATCCAACCAGTCCATCCTAAAGGAGATCAGTCCTGGGTGTTCATTGGAAGGACTGATGTTGAAGCTGAAACTCCAATACTTTGGCCACCTGATGCGAGGAGCTGACTCATTGGAAAAGACCCTGATGCTGGGAAAGATTGAGGGCAGGAGGAGAAGGGGACGACAGAGGATGAGATGGTTGGATGGCATCACCGACTCGATGGACATGGGTTTGGGTGGACTCCAGGAGTTGGTGATGGACAGGGGGGCCTGGCATGCTGCGGTTCATCGGGTCACAAAGAGTCAGACACGACTGAGTGAATGAACTGAATTGAACTGAACTTATTTATCTTATAACTGAGATTTTATAACCTTTTTTTGTCCACGCCCCGCAACTTTCAGGATCCTAGTTCCCACACCAGGGATCCGGGTCCTCAGCAGTGTGCAGTCTTAATCGCTGAACCGCCAGGGAATTCCCTGAGGGCTGTGCCCTCTGACTGCCTTCATCCAATTCCCCCTCCCCACCCCCACCTCTGACAACCACAAATATGTTCTCTTTTTCTATGAGTTTTTTTGTTTTTTTTTTTCTTTTTTAAATATTCATTTATTCGTCTGTGAGAGGTCTTAGTTTTGGTATACAGAATCTTTAGTTGTGGCATGCCAACTCTTATTTGTGGCAAGTGGGACCTAGTTCCCTGACCAGGGACCGAACCCAGGCCCCCTACATTGAGAACACAGAGTCTCAGTCACTGGATCACCAGGGAAGTCTCCCAATTTGTTTTTTGAAGTGTAATTGATCTACAGTACTATGTTAGTCCCTGTTACACAACACAGGGATTCAGTATGTCTATACATTTCAAAACAATCATGATGATAAGTCTGGTTACCATCTGACACCGTATAGAGACATTACATAATTACTGACCATAGATAATAGCTTCCTTAAAGTGAACTTATCTGCATTATATCCTAGGATGTTCAGACACCGATGAACTCCTTACAAAGGGAATTTATTAAAAAAAAAAAATTGGAGTCATAACAGGCAGTGTTTCCAACTCTTTTTTTTTCCCCTGGAATGTCCACCAGGGGGCTTCTTGAGCTCTTTCTCCTTCCAGAATACCCTTGGTCTCAGAGGTGACCACCAGAGACTGGAGAGACAGCTGTTTTCTCCACCAGAGTAAACAAAGCTAATACAATCACAGGTGCAGCTGGATGGGGGAAAACTCAAGCCTGGGTGAGAAGCAGCAAGGCAGAGTCTTAGTTTCACTGGCCCTGGGTGGGAGTCCCGGTGAACATCCATTTCATCTAGAAAATGGGGATAATCCTATCAAGCACACGGTGTTGTCGGGAGGACCGAATAAAAGCATGTTATGAAATGTCACTTGATGCTGCAACTCCCTGGCAGTCCAGTGGTTAAGACTCTGCCTTCCAATGCAGGGAGTAAGGGTTCGATCCCTGGTCGGGGAACTAAGATCCCACATGTTATGGGGGTGTGGTCAAGATTTCTTTTCAATATAAAAACAAAAAAATGTCAGCTGTTGCTATCGAATCACTAAGTTTCAAGGACCTGCTTGACCTGATGTATTCTGTTATAGGGATAGTGTAGTGACTGCCATGCCACCCCCTATCTCCAAACTTGCCCAATTCAGCACACCCATGTCTGCTGTTTAACCCTAGAACCTGAATGCATTGGGACTGGACATAAATTATTTTTGCCAGAGTCACACACATTGTGTGTGTGTTTGTCACTCAGTCGTGCCTGACTCTTTGCAGCCCCACGTACTATGGCCCACCAGGCTCCTCTGTCCATGGGATTCCCCAGCAAGAATACTGGGTTGGGTAGTTGTTCCCTTCTCCAGGGGATCTTCCCGACCCGGGGATCGAACCTGGGTCTCCTGCACTGCAGGCAGATTCGTTACCGTCTGAACTGCCGGAGAAGCCCAGCCTCTACGATTACATATTATATATGCTTGTCTCACTGTTGCTTTATTTCACCTGCCTGGCCCCTAAAGTTCTCTGAATTTTCAGTTTCTGGTCTAAATAGAGAATTCATTCAGACGGTACCTGGAATGCTGCATTAATAATCCCAATCACTGCTTTTCAATGAACCAGGCACCAAGCTGTCTGCCTAATATATGTAAACTGAATACATCCAGGGCTTCTGGTAGCCTTGTCACTGCATGGTGACTTATTTGTCAGGAAAAATGAAAGTAATTAAGACCCTTTCCCAGTCTCTCAAAAGAATGCAAATGGGTGAGTACATTTTTAACAAAGGCTCTGTTGCAGTGTAATTGACATACAATAAACTGCACATGTTTAAAGTGTATAATTTGGCAAGTTTTGACAGAAGTCTACCTGTGAAACTATCACCACAATCAAGATAATGAATATACCTGTAACCTCCAAGGGTTTCCTCCTGCGTTTTGTAATCCTTTCCTCCTGCCTCTCCCTCCCTCCCTCCGTACCCAGTAACCACTAGATTGCCTTCTGTCACTGCAGATGACTCTATATTTTCTGGACTTTTATCTAAGTGAAATCACACAGTAATTTTCATTTTCGCCTGCCTTCTTTCACTCCGTGTAATTATTTTGAGATTTGCTCATGTAGTTGTATGTATAATTAACTCCTTTCACTTTGTTGCCAAGTCCCATTCAATGGTATGGATGGAACACCCTTTGTTTATCCATTCACTGGTTGATGGTCACTGGGTTGCTTCCAACTGGGCTTCCCTGGTGGCTCAGATGGTAAAGAATCTGCCAGCAATGCGGGGAGACCCGGGTTCTATCCCTGGTTCGGGAAGATCCCCTGGAGAAAGGAATGGCTACCCACTCCAGTATTCTTGCCTGGAGAATTCCATGGATGGAAGGCCTTGTGGGCTCCAGTCCATGAGGTTGCAAAGAGTCGGACAGGACTGAGGGACTAAAACACTTCTCACTTTCATAAATAAAGCTGCTAGGAACATTAGTGGTACAGGTTTGCTTCCAGACATATTTTCATGTCTTAAGGGTGGACACCTAAAAGTGAAACAGCTAGATCAGATGGTAGTTATATATTCAGCTTTTTAAGAAACTGAAAACTGGGAATTCCCTGGCAATCCAGCAGTTAGTACTCTAGTACTCTGGTGTTCCCTGCAGTGTAGGGAACACAGATTTGAGCCCTGGCTGGGAAACTAAGATCCTGCATGCCCTGTGACCAAAAACCAAAAACAGAAAACCCCCACAAAAAACAGAACTACGAACTACAAAGTACTGGCCTCACTTTACATTTCTGGTGTGTGTGTGTGTTTTGCAGGACGAACCTGTGCCCCGGCAGTGGAAGCATGAAGTCCTAACCACTGAACAACCAGGAAATCCTCCCACTTGATGTTTCTAACAGCAGGGCATGAGAGTTCCATTTGCTCCACACTCTCACCAGCACTTGATTAGGTCAACCTTTTTCACTGTAGCCATTCTAATAGGTGTGGATTTGGATTTGGAGGGAGCTCATTTTCAACGCAGAGTATGACTTCTTCAAAACAAGAGCTCTCCCTAGGCAAGGCAGTCCCTTAGACGCACTCTCAGATCTCAAAACTGCCCTACCCCTTCTCTCCCAAGATATAACCCAGGACTAGGGTCCTGCATAATAAAGGCAAGGTATCATGGAGCTGAGTTGGCAAGAATCCTCTCTGCTTAGAAGGTGGGGAGGGAAAAAGGATGAATAACCACACCTCGATAAACAATAAATTAGCTCATCTAATCCTCATATTAACCCTAAGAGATGATAAAAATCTTTAACCAAATTGCAGAGATGAGGAAACACGCTCAGAGAGAAAATGACCTGCCCAAGGTCACATGGCCACATCCTGGATATGCAGCCGGGCACACCCGATTCTAAAGCTTGTGTTGGCTCTCTTCTCCTGCAGAGTTCTCCTCTCTGGACACCACAGTGTTAGAAGGCCTCCACTCGGCTCCAGCAATGACACCGGGCAAGCAGACATCTGAAATGCGTCAGCTGAGGAGTGGACAAAGGAATTAGGGCCATTCAGCCAGGAAGAAAGAACTCTCAGCAATGACATAAAATAGTCTTCAGACATTTGAAGAATTGTACTTGACCCAGCATATATCATCTTTAACACTCCCCAAAATCCCATGGACAGAGGAGCCTGGCAGGCTACAAGCCATGGGATCACAAAGAGTCTGTCTGCCTTTTGCTTGTGGAAAACTTTAGTCAATGAATAAGTTTAATCAGAGAAATGAGAAATGCAGAAACAAAGGAAAACAGTCAAATAATGTAGTGATTAAGGATAGTCAAAGACCTTTAGTTCTTTCTCAGGGGCTACCAACAATATCCTGAGCCACATCCTGTGAGCTGTCTTATAGATGCTAAAACACCAGAGTGAAGAAGTTAACTACAGATGACCAGACTATACCTAGGACATAAACTGCCACAATTCCAAGAGCTGGCCTCGAAGAAATGTGAACAAGTGGACCCTGGAACTGAAGATGAACTGTACTTAAAACAACTACGACGACACTGGTCAGACCGCTGATGACAGTCTGAAGATGACTGTCAGCGCTGACTGTGCTGTTTCTGCGTGTAGCCTCCTCCTGTCTATAGAGGCTCTTGCTCCACTGGTTGCCCCTGGGGCGGAGTCGGCCTTTGCCCCCAGCTGCTGGCATCTGAAATAAAGCAAACTTTCCTTTCCACCAGCCTGGCCTGTTTATTGGCTTTTGAGAGACGAGCAGCTGGACCCCTTAATATTTTCACTATTAATCATCATCGTCATCATTTTCTTGATTCATTCTTTCATTTTAAAACTGTCAACAATTAGGAAGTAGGAACGCATTTCAATTTTAAAGGTATTATTGACATTCAGTAAACTATTTCGTGCATGAACTACAATTAACACTGACTGAACGAAAGCATTCCACCTTGACATTTACCTGCTGTTTCACTATTTTAAATTTTAAACACAAATAAAAACTCCAGGTGACCATATAGATTGACAGAAATGAAGTAGGCTAGGTTCTCTTTCTTCATCTTGGCAATCACCGTACTATTTTTTTTTTTAAATCTACTGTTTAAACGAGGGAGATGTAGTACCAAAGGGGTTGGAAGTGATAAACCATGCCCTGTGATTTCGTATTATTACAAACTTTCTTTTGAAACCAAGATGGCTAAGACGAACTGTGTCAGGGATCAGCTGTATAATTGAGAAGTCTCTGAATTAGCTCCCTACATGGGGGGCTGCCCTGGTAGCTTATTGGTAGAGAACCCACCTGCCAAGGCAAGAGACAGGAGAGATGTGGGTTCACTCCCTGAGTTGGGAAGATCCCCTGGAGGGGCATATGGCAACCTACTTCAGTTTTCTTGCCTGGAGAATCCCATGGACAGAGGACCCTGGCAGGCTACAGTTCACGGGGTCACAGAGAGTCGGACACAACTGAAGTGACTTAGCACAGAGACTACAATGTTTGTTAAAAGAGGAGTTATTTAAAAGTGCTTGTTTTTAATTTATATTATTTGTGTCATAGTTTAGCTTTTATTTTGTCTATTTTTTCTTTTTTTGCCATGTCACGGGGCTTGTGGAATCTTAGTTCCCCAACCAGAGATTGAACCCAGGCCCTCAGCAGTGACAGCACAGAGTCCTAACCACTGGGCCACCAGAGAATTCCTATATCATCATTTCTATTATTAAAATTCAACAGTTAACCACAGAGATTGTTTAGAACCCAAAACCAACTCAGGGGAGAGAATCTTGCCTGTGACCTTATTTAGAATTGCTATTATATATATATTTTTTTTTACATTTTTTTTCTTTTATTATTTTTCCCCACTTTTTTCGAGAAATGATTAGAATTGCTATTGCATTTTGATCATTAAAAATTGCTGTTACACTTTCACAATGAAGGACTTTTAGCCTGCTTTATCACAGTTTTAAAGTTGTCTACACCAAATGCTCCCCTTTGTTGCCCACAACTCCCACTGCCCCCGCCACTGGTACATCACACGGACACGAACCTGGAAGAGATGCATGTGGAATAGGTGGCTGTGTGTGGCCTTGCAGCAGTGACTTCTCTGAACCTCAATATCCTCATTACTAAAAACTGAGAATTTAATAACATCCCTTCTAGAGGAAGGCTGTGAGGTCAAATGACATGGTATGTGTGTAGTGTTTTTCTTTTCTCCTGTCCATTGGATTTATCCTTTTCCTCTGGGGTGGGGGTCGGGGGCTTGGTCCTAAGAGGAGACTTTAGTCTTGCTGTCTCCTTACTGCAGATGGGGACTCCTGAGTCCACACTGTCCCTGGCATCTAGCTGTACACAGCGGGCGCTGCAATGCCCACTGAAGAGGGTATTCTTCCCCTCCCCCACCCTCAAACGGCCCCACTATCTTCCTTCAAAGTCATTCCCACGCCTAGACCTTGAGAGCAGTTCCAGAAAACCTTTACCTATGGCAGGGGTTCCTGGATCAGAATCCTCGGAGAGCTCGTGAAAATCCAGCCGGCTGGGTCCCACCCCGAGGGTTTGTGATTGGGCAGGTGTGAGATGAGGCTGAAGATCTGCATTTCTAACAAGTTTTCAGATGGTATGCATGTTGCTGGTCTTAGGACCACACTAAGAACAGCTGACCCAACTTTGTCACATAATTCCATCTCGCTTTGCTAGCGACGGATTCAGGGTCGGGCCTGAACAGGTGGACCAATGAGATGCAAGGAGGGGCGTGGTCAGAGCTAAGGGGTGTGAGCAGCTCCTCCCTCTCCACCCCTCCTCCCTCCCCGCTACCCTCTGGGAAACCAAGGTGCCTCGGTGAGTAGCGGCAGCCGCTTTGACCATCTGGGCAGTTGACCTTCAGGGAAGCTGATGCTGTGGACTGCTGAGAGGGAAGATGAAGAGAATCTGGGATCCTGATGATATCAAACCCTCTCAGCTTTGGGATGATGGTGATGATGACTGGAATCTGGAACATCACTTAAGCATTCTGAAATCAACTTAACTCCTGACCCAAGACTTCCACGTGTTAGGGCGGGCAGTATGTACGCTTAGACTGTGGCTCAGCAGTAGAGTCCGCCTGCCAATGCAGGAGCCACAGGAGACGCGGGTTCCATCCTTGCATCAGGAAAATCCCTTGGAGGAGGGCATGGCAACCCACTCCAGTATTCTTGCCTGGGGAAACCCATGGACAGAGGAGCCTGGTGGGCTACAGTCCATGGGATCGCAAAGAGTCGGACACAACCGAAGCGACCTAGCACGCACACATGCATGCTTACTGGTAACTCAGGGCTTCCTATCTCTGGTCTTGTATGGGGGTAGTGGGATTCCTATCCAGGCAAAACAGTTTGGGGGAAGCCTTCTGGCCTTAGCTCAGATCACGGCCCTCCTTGTGTCTCATTGGTCCACGTGTGCAGGCCAGACTCGCTAGCGAAGGGAAATGGAATTATGTGACAAGGTTGGGTCAGCTGCTCTCTGGTCTACACTGGTGACCCTCACGTGCCCTTTGATTCGTCCGGTGGAACCCCTGAACACTGGCAACATCTCTATCTCTGTGCCAAGTGTTGGCTCAGGGGTCTTTGTTGAGACTGGCTGCTTGTAGTTCAGATGCAGCCTCCCCGGTTGCTTGGGACCCCCAAGCCTGTCTCCATTCCCAGGACATCTTTCACTGCTTCAGCCTCTAGCCCTCCAACGGTTCTTCCAACCCCTTCCCTCTCCTCCCATTCCAATCCCCTGCATCCTAAGTCTTTAGAGCCGGTGTCATCCTCTCTTCTCTGTGGGTGGGCGTGACCCTGGGGTTGTGCGAAATGGCAGCCTGGCGAGGCTCCCTTTCTCTCTGAACCGCCTACTTCTGTCTCCGAACTTTTCACAACTCATGAAACATCACCCGTCTCTGTAAAAATGTCAAAGTCCCTGGCGAAGCCCCTTTTTTGTAAATTGCTAAGTACACAGTTCGCGGAGTCTGCTGACTGTTAAAAGTCTTTCTTCTCTGAGTTTCTGCTGACTCGCAGAGGGGGACAGAGGGACTCTGGTCCTCAGCGTTTGCTGACTCCTCTGGGGGCAGGAGCAGGGAGGAGGGGGTTGGCTGGAACAGTGGGGGTTCTCCTGTCAGGTGTGACTGCTTTTCTCTTGATGTATTTAAAATCAAACATGTCTCAAACCACAAAGATTAATTTCCCTTTGAAAATATCCCTCCCCCTCACCTTCTGCGCGGGACACTCATATTTCCTCCTGGTTACAGATTTTGATTTGATTTCAGTAATCCTGACCTTATAATTCTAAGGGGACATCGCCCCCTCCCTCTCTGCTGGATCACATTACAGAGACTTTCCACATCAATGGCTCACAGTGAAGGGGCCGAGTTTAAAAGGCTTCTCCGTGTGTGTGTGTGTGTGTGTGTGTGTGTGTGTGTGTGTTTTCCTGGCTACCAGGGGGCAATCTTGTTTGACCAGACCACACTTATTAAGCGCTTAGCACTGTGTTCGCTGCACAGAAAGTGCTCAATAAATGGAGAGGCTATGGTTATCCTTTGTAGCTAGTTAAATACCTAATATACATTCTCCTCTTTTTTTTCTTTAGTAATAGAATCCTGGTCTCATTGCCTACAATAAAGATACTTTTCAGCCTCTCTCACACCAAGGTGTGGTCGTGTGATTTTGTGTTTTGTTCAGTGAATCATAGGCAGCAGTACTGCAAGAGACTTTTTTTTTTGTTTGGCCACATCACTCATTCGGCTTGTAGAATCTTAGTTCCCCAACCAGGGATTGAACCTGGGCCACAGAAGTGAAAGCTGCTAAACACTGGACCACCAGGGAATTCCCTGCCTGAGACTTTTAGAAGCCTCAACCTTTAATGTGATTTAATTAAAGGTTATTGTTAACCTTAATTAATTCATTCAATTCTAAAACTAACCACCCAGGATCCATGCAGACCCAACAGGTTAGGGGTTTTATATCACAAGACAGCCTCCACACCAGATGCCAGTCACAAATATTGGATTCATAAGTATTGGGGCATCCATGGTTCTACTCGACTTGGCTTCAAAACCAGGGGCTTCCCTGACCGCCTCCTCAGATTGAAGGACCTGTTGCAAGAGCTCACAGAGCTCAAAGAAACACTTTGCACACTACTGCGAGTGTTTGTACACGCTCAGTCGTGTCCGGCTCTTTGTGACCCCATCACTGTAGCCCTCCAGGCTCCTCTGTCCATGGGATTTCCCGGGCAAGCATACTGGAGTGGGTTCCCATTTCCTCCTCCAGGGGATCTTCTCCACCCAGGGATCAAACCCACATCTCTTGCATCTCCTGCACCGGCAGGCGGATTCTTTACCAGGAGCACTGCCTTACCTGTTTATTATTGTTACTGTTTTGGCTGCACCACGGGGCACGGGGGATCTTAGTTCCCCGATCATGGATCAAACCTGCTCCCTCTGCAGTGGAAGCACATGGAGTCTTAACCACTGGACCACCAAGAAAGTCCCAATTACTGGCTTATTATAAAGGATATCTGGGCTTCCCAAGTGGCACTAGTGGTAAAGAATGCACCTGATAATGCAGGAGACACAAGAGACACAGGTTCGATCCCTGGGTCAGGAAGATCCTCTGAAGTAGGAAATGTCAACCCACTCCAGTATTCTTGCCTGGAAAATTCCATGGATAGAAGAGCCCAGTGGGTTACAGCCCATGGGGCTGCAAAGAATCGGACATGACTAAGCATGTACAGCTCGCATAAAGGATATTATAAAGGACACAAGTGTCCCACCCTCCAGGCTCATGAAAATATCCCCAAGCACAAACAAAGTCAACCCTTTCATTTAGGATTTTCATGGAGATTTCCTTATATAAGCATGACTGAGTCACCCATTCAGGTGATTACCTCAATCTCTAATCCCACTCCCAGAGGTCAGGGGTGGGGATGGGGCTGAAATGTTTAACCCTCTAACCAGGCCGGGGTCTTTCCAGTCCAGATGAAGACCTCCCCCCACCCGCCACCCCCGCACCGGAAGTTCCCAGTCATCAATCATCCCTTTACATACAGAAAGACACTCAGTCACTTTGGAGGTACAAAGGTCTCAGAAGCTCTACGTCAGGAATGAGGACTAAAATCAAACAGTGTAAAAAAGATGTTCTGATCACCCCATTACTCAGTTTTACAAGGGTTTACAAGCTCTGTGCCAGGAACCTGGGATGGAGGCCAAACATAGATGTCTTATGACACCACCAGATCTCCGCGAGCATGCCTACAGCACGGGGGTGGTCTCTGAATGCCTCCACCCGGCTCGGTGCCCCTCGGAGTCCCCCGGTCTCTGCCTGGTGGTTGATTTCAGCGCGTGGAGCGGCCAGCAGGAGATCGGAGGGCAGGGACTTCCCTGGTGGTCCACTGGCTGAGACTCCCAGCTCCTAATGCAGGGGGCTCGAGGTCGAGCCCTGGTCAGAGATCCGTCCTGCGGCAACTAAAAAACCTGCCCGCCACAGCTAAGAACTGGCACACCCAAATAAATAAATATTAAAAAAAAAAAAAAAAGACTGGAGGGCAGGACTGGATCAAGGCGGAGGTGGAGGTATTTATTGCCCCTCCCCGCCTCTGGGCTTTGAGTCACTGGTTCTCCCAGGACAGCCCTTCCCATGGCACTGGTAGCCATTCCCAGCCCCCTCACCCAGCCAGGCCCAGACCTGCCAACAGCTCCCCACTGTTACCTGCTCCAGCCCCACCCCCGGACACGCCATCCCTAAGTCTGCCTACATCTGCTCCCACTTTGCTAAAGATCCCGGGCAGGAAAGCCTGTTTGCATCATCTCACTGGATCCGGAAGATCCCCTGGAGGAGGAAATGGCAACCTGCTCCAGCATTCTTGCCTGGAGAACCCCATGGACAGAGGATTGTCCCTGGGGGGTTGCAAAGAGTGGGACACAATTGAAGTGACTGAGCACGCATGCACGCACTTGAAAAAGTGCCAGTGGGGCCAGGACCCTGACCACCTCGCTCCGGGTGTAAAACTGGAAGCTGCACAAAAGCGAACTCTTCGTCCCACCCTGTCCTCCGGACTCTGGGCTCCCCTTCCCAGGAATCAGTATTCCCAGGCTCCGTTGCATCTCTCCATCCAGAAATGTGACCGCGAGCTTTCTGTCGGCTTGTTCGGGATTATCAGTAACTTGTGAGTCAAGCCAGGCCCGTGAGTGGACGTGACCCCAACGCCAGGTCTGGAGGACTCTGGTTCAGTGTGATTTCCCTCTTGCCCTTCTGTGTCCTCACGAAGGCCTTGCTTCCAGCGGGCGGAGTCCAGAAACCACGGCTCTCTGGAATTAACCAGGTCCTATGTTGAGGATGCAACTAACGGACATTAGTCCAAGGCAGGTGGGCCAACAGGAATTGGCTTTAGCAAGACCTTCCTGGCAATTCAGGTGTCTAAGAGTCAATCCAGGACAACTCATTAGCATGAGGAATCCTGGCTGGCAGCCTGCATTTGGCCCCTCAACTCATTTTTGGACTCCCTCACCTGAGTGGTCTACTTTTCCCCAAAGAAACCAAGAGCAGATATTTTTTTTTTGGCTACCCCAGGTCTTACAGGATTTCAATTGTGGCAGGAGCATGTGGGATTTAGCTCCCTGACCAGGGACCGAACCTGGACCCCTGCATTGGAAGCCAGGAATCAACTACTACACCACCAGAGAAGTCCCAATTATTAGGATTTCTTAAAGATGTTGTAGTTTTGTTCCCATGGGATCAGTTCCTCCTGGGGCTTGGAGCCACATTTCTTGAATTCAAATTCCAGTTCTGCCACTTCCTAGCTGGGAAACAGTGGGCCAGTTGCTTAACCTCTTAGTTTCAGTTTTCTTATCTGTGAAATAGGGAGAGAAACAGAACTTACCTCATAGGGTTGTTTTGAGGGTTAAAGGAGCAAATAAGGGACTTGCCTGGCTGTCCAGTGGTTTGAGACTCTGTGATTCCAAGGCAGGGGGCACAGGTTCTATCTCTGGTGGTAGAACTAGACCCCACATTGTCGTTCAGTCGCTAAGACGTGTCCAACTCTTTGCGACCCCACGGACTGCAGCATGCCAGGCTCCCCTGTCCCTCACCATCCCCTGGAGTTTGCTCAAACTTATGTCCGTTGAGTCAATGATGCCATACAACCATCTCATCCTCTATCACCCCCTTCTCTTGCCCTCAATCTTGCCCAGCGTCAGGGTCTTTTCCAATGAGTCGGCTCTTTGCATTAGATGGCCAAATATCAGAGCTTCAGCTTCAGCATCAGTCCTTCCAATGAATATTCAGGCTTGATTTCCCCTGAATCAACCAGTGTTGATTAACTGGTTTGATTTCCTTGCTGTTTAAGCAACTCTCCAGATCCCACATACCGCATGGCAAAAAAAAAAAAAAAGGAGAAGATAAATGTATATCATTTGAATGTTATGTAAAGTAGGGCTTGGCTGGTAGTAGGTGCTCAAAAATTAGCTAATTTTAGAAGGATGACAACTGACATCTAACCAAATGCCTGCTTGCTGTATAAATACAATTCCCGTTTATCTCACTGAATTCTCATAGCAGTCTCTCAGGTCCACATCGTCCCTACTTGACAAATGAGGAAACAAGTTTAAAGATTATGGGAACGTTCAGATCAACAATTAGTACAAGGCAAAGCTTGTAATAGCCCTCATAGTCAACAAAAGAGTACAAAATGCAGTACTTGAATGCAATTTCAAAAACAACAGAATGATCTCTGTTTGTTTCCAAGGCAAGCCATTCAATATCACAGTAATCCAAGTCTATGCCCCAACCACTAATGCCAAAGAAGCTGAAGTTGAACGATTCTATGAAGACCTACAA
The DNA here is from genome assembly GCF_910594005.1 of Cervus elaphus. Taxonomy (NCBI): domain Eukaryota; kingdom Metazoa; phylum Chordata; class Mammalia; order Artiodactyla; family Cervidae; genus Cervus; species Cervus elaphus. Next base: position 9,734,344 of record NC_057819.1, on the reverse strand, counting down.
GACCTTCTAGAAATAACACCAAAAAAAGATGTCCTTTTCATTATAGGGGACTGGAATGTAAAAGTAGGAAGTCAAGAGATACCTGGAATAACAGGCAAGTTTGGCCTTGGGAGTACAAAATGAAGCAGGGCAAAGGCTAACAGAGTTTTGCCAACAGAATGCACTGGTCATAACAAACACCCTCTTCTGAAAACACAAGAGATGACTTTACATAGGGACATCTTCAGAGGGTCAATACTGAAATCAGACTGATTATATTATTTGCAGCCAAGGATGGAGAAGATCTATACAGTCAGCAAAAGCAAGACAAGGAGCTGACTGTGGCTCAAATCATGAACTCCTTATTGCAGAATTCAGACCTAAATTGAAGAAAGTAGGGAAGACCACTAGACCATTCACGTATGACCTAAATCAAATCCCTTATGATTATATAGTGGAAGTGACAAATAGATTCAAGGGATTAGATCTGATAGAGTGCCTGAAGAACTATGGATAGAGGTTCATGACATTGTACAGGAGGCAGTGATTAAAACCATCCCAAGTATAAGAAATGCAAAATGGTTGTCTGAGGAGGCTTTGCAAATAGCTGAGAAAAGAAGAGAAGCCAAAGGCAAAGGAGAAAAGGAGAGATATCCATCTGAATTCAGAGTTCTGAAAAACAGCAAAGAGAGATGGGAAAGCCTTCCTCAGTGATCAATGCAAAGAAATAGAGGAAAACAAAATGGAAAGGCTAGAGATCTCTTCAAGAAAATTAGAGATACCAAGGGAACATTTCATGCAAAGATGGGCACAATTAAGGACAGAAATGATATGGACCTAACAGAAGTAGAAGATATTAAGAAGAGGTGGCAAGAATACACAAAAAACTATACAAAAAAGATCTTAATGACCCAGATAACCATGAAGGTGTGCTCACTCACCTAGAGTCAGACATCCTGGAATGCAAAGTCAAGTGGGACTTAGGAAGCATCCCTAGGAACGAAGCTAGTGGAGGTGATGGAATTCCAGTTGAGCTATTGCAAATCCTAAAAGATGATGCTGTGAAAGTGCTGCACTTAATATGCCAGCAAATTTGGAAAATTCAGCAGTGACCACAGGACTGGAAAAGGTCAGTTTTCATTCCAATCAAGGGCAATGACAAAAAATGTTCAATCTACTGCACAATTGCCCTTATCCCACATGCTAGCAAAGTGATGCTCAAAATTCTCCAAGTGAGACACCAACAGTACGTGAACTGAGAACTTCCAGATATTCAAGCTGGATTTAGAAAAGGTAGAGGAACCAGAGATCAAATTGCCAACATCAGTTGGATCATAGAAAAAGCAAGAGAATTACAGAAAAACATCTACTTCTGCTTCATTGAGTATTCTAAAGCCTTTGACTGTGTGGATCACGACAAACTGTGGAAAATTCTTAAACAGATGGGAATACCAGACCACCTGACCTGCCTCCTGAGAAATCTGTATGCAGGTTAAGAAGCAACAGTTAAAACTGGACATGGAACAACCGACTAGCTCCAGATTGGGAAAGGAGTACATCAAGGCTGTATATTGTCACCCTGCTTATTTAACTTATATGCAGAGTACATCATGCAAAATGCCAGGCTGGATGAAGCACAAGCTGGAATCAAGATTGCCAGCAGAAATATCAATAACCTCAGATATGCAGATGACACCACCCTAATGGCAGAAAGCGAAGAGGAACTAAAGAACCCTTGATGAAAGTGAAAGGGGAGCATGAAAAGGCTGGTTTAAAGCTCAACATTCAAAAAACAAAGATCATGGCATCCAGTCCCATCCATTCATGGCAAAGAGATGTGGAAACAATGGAAACAGTGACAGACTTTCTTTTCTTGGGCTCCAAAATCACTGCAGATGGTGAGTGCAACCATGAAATTGAAAGATGCTTGCTCCTTGGAAGAAAAGCCATGACACACCTAGACAGCATATTAAAAAGCAGAGACATTACTTTACCAACAAAGGTCTCTATAGTCAAAGTTAAGGTTTTTCCATGTATGGATGTGAGAGTTGGATCATAAAATTGAGCTGCAGAAGAATCGATGCTTTTGAACTGTGGTGTTGAAGAAGACGTTGAGAGTCCCTTGGACCGCAAGGAGATCAAACCAGTCCATCCTAAAGGAAATCAATCTTGAATAATCATTAGAAGAACTGGTGCTGAAGCTGAAGCTCCAATACTTTGGCCACCTAATGCTAAGAACTGACTCATTGGAAAAGACTCTGATACTGGGAAAGATTGAAGGTGGGAGGAGACCAGGATGACAGAGGATGAGATGGTTGGATGGCATCACTGACTGATGGACATGAGTTTGAGCAAGCTCTGGGAGCTGGTGATGAACAAGGAAGCCTGGCATGCTTCAGTCCACAGGGTCACAGTGAGTTGGACACGACTGAGCAACTGAACTGAACTGAAAGCTTGTAATGGCCTGCCCTCCGGGCAACGCCATCACGTAGCCCTGGAGCTGAAGTGTGACAACCTGGCTAAAGAATTTGTTTCCTCATTTTGATTCACACCACTGCAGGTCTCTCTGGGCTCTTTGCTTGTCAGAATCATGGTTAGTTACCTTGTAAACACCTGGAGGGCTATATGAAGAAAATGAAAGTGGCTCAGTCCTGTCCCACTCTTTGCAGAATTCTCCAGGCCAGAATACTGGAGTGGGTAGCCATTCCTTTCTCCAGGGTATCTTCCCAAGCCAGGGATTGAACCTGGGTCTCCCTCATTGCAGGCGGATTCTTTACCGTCTGAGCCATCAGGGAAGACCAAGAATACTGGAGTGGGTAGCCTATTCCTTCTCGGGCAGATCTTCTGGATCCAGGACTCAAACCGCGATTTCCTGCATTGCAGGCGATTCTTCACCGGCTGAGCTACCAGGGGAAGTCCAGGAGGACTGTGCGGCAGTTTTTCGGCACTTGTTTGATCCAGAGAAAATTTCCTGAGGTGTTTGTTCAAAGGAGGGGTTCCCTGGCAGTCTTGCTAGCAAGTGTGATTCAGGAACAATGTGGGCGGGACCTTGGATTTCGGGGTCTTTTTTTTTTGTCCCCATGACCCGGAGTTCCAAAGACAAGACAGGGTTGGGAACTTCTGCTGTGTGGAATTAGAGCGCCCTCTGCTGTCGATGAAGAGGATGACAGTAAAACGGACGGAGGCATTGCGAGGTTGTCGGGCCCCTTTCTCTGCCTCGATTTTTGTTCTACCCTTCAGGGTCACTATGTGCCTAGATCAGAGCTGGGCAGGGGCAAAGGCGGGTAAAAGGAAGGTCAAGGTTCTCCTTGTTCTCGCAAAATTTACAATCTAATTGAACTGATAAGACATCTTCAGGAAATCATGAGAAGCTCATTCAGAAGCAATGGACAGGGCTCCATCCGGCAAGTATCTCTTGAGCCTGCGCTGTGTTTGGAGCTTCACGAATGTAGGTATCAGTACTTGGGAGTCCTGGGCGCCCAGGAATAGACATACCATGGTTCTTATAGCTGTAGCTTATAGCTTGGTGGGGGTCCAGGGACAGACACCTAAGATGGGAGACTGAACTCTGAGCATCACGTGAACCTGGGATGGGGTTTAAGGGAGGACGTAGCACCCAAATAAAAGTGACTTTATTGTTTTTCTATTTTATATCTATGAAAATAAATATACATGCTAAACTATTCAAATAATACAGAAAAGGATAAACAAGAAAGTAAAGATCACCTGAAATCTAACCACCTAGCAATATTTGCAAATGCACCTTTGAAGTCCATCTTTCCACATGACTCACTGTGGTTTAGGGACTTCCCTGTAACTCAAATGGTAAAGAATCTGCCTGCGATGCAGGAGACCAGGGTTTGATCCCTGGGTTGGGAAGTTCTTTTGGCGAAGGGAATGGCAATCCACTCCAGTATTCTTGCCTGGAGAATTCCATGAACAGAGAAGCCTGGTGGGCTACAGTCCGTGGGTTTGCAGAGTCGGACAAGCAGACACACACACACACGCACACACACACACACAGTGGTTTATACTGATGCACGTCTGTACACTCAGTCACTCTGTTATACACGCAGCGTTTTATTCAGGCTTCTTTTCTTGTTTTATTAAGATCTTTATTGACATATAATTCATATATATAACTCATCCACTTAAAATGTCAGTTCAGGGACTTCCCTGGCCATCCAGTGGTTAAGACTCCATGCTTCCAATGCGAGGGGCATGGGTTCGACCCCTGGTCGGGGAACTGAGATCCCCCATGTCCTACAGCCAAACAAATAAAGTCAGTTTAATGGTTTTAGTATATAACCAGAATTCTGCAACTATCTTCATAATCTAATTTTTTCCCAATTTTTAAAACTGAGATTTAGTTGACTTATAACATTGTATTAGTTCAAGGTGCAATGTGACGACTTGATTTCTGTCCATATATATTGTGCAATGACTATTACAGTAAGTTTAGTTAACATCTATTACTTTATATAGTTACAAATTCTTCTTCCTTTCTTTCAACATTTAATTTTCTTTCCTCCCACTACTGTTTTTGGTTTTCTTTATGCATACCTCTGTGTCAAAGACGTTGACAGCTTAGATTATATCCTTTCTCATCTTTCCCAAACACACACATGCAACCCCATTTATTACTGATTTGCAGAGAAACACGATTCGGTTTTCTACCCTTTGATGCAAGGAGCAGGCACACTTTGGGCTTCATCCCAGATCTATTAAGTCAAACCCTTTGATTGTGGAGTCAGGAATCTGAGCTTCTAACCCCCAACCCCAGGCTTTCTGTGGCTGCTGGTTCCGCTCCCTCGAGTTACGGGAGGCTGCTAGTGAAGGCTCGTGCTGCTGTGGGCAGCAGGAGTCAGGAGGAGACTCGGGAGGATCCTGAAGACAGGGTCACAGGTGAGGGTCTCCAGGGAAACAGTGTGTGGGAAAAGCCGCGGATGGGAGGCAGTGTCAGGTTTGCTGTGGAGAGGACAAATTCTGTGATTGGATAGAGAGTGGGGTTGAGGTATTGATGGCCTTGGATGCCAGAATCAGGGCTTAAGAATCAAATAAAGTAGGGAGCAGGAACTCTGATGTGGAGGACTTTTGCAAACGAAGGAGAAGGGGGAGGCAGAGGATGAGATGGTTAGACAGCATCACCGACTCAATGGACATGAATTTGAGCAAACTCTGGGAGATGGTGATGGACAGGAGAGCCTGGCGTACCGCAATCCATGGGGGTCGCAAAGAGTCAGACGCGACTGAACGACTGAACAAGCAACAAACAATGGGAGTGGAACGGCCACTCATTACCGTGGGGAGCGCCTGTAGTGTGTCAGGCACAGAGCTTTCTGAGAAACAGTCATCAGTCCTCCTAACAGCGGGCGGGGCAGATAGCATTTTCATTCTCACTTTACAGAAGAAGGCAACTGAGGCACAGAGAAGTTAAGTAAGTTGCCCAAGGTCACACAGCTGGTAAGTGGCCGTTGTTGCTGTTCTTGAGTCGCCCAGTCATGTCCGACTGTAAGTAAGTGGCAGAGCCAGGCTCAAACCCAGGCAGTTGGACTTGAGTCTCTGCTTTTAGTTATTTAGTTATTTATTTGGCTGTGCAGAGTCTTAGCTGCAGCACAGAAGATCTTCAGTCTTCATTGCGGCATACAGGATCTTTAGTTGGGACATGGGAACTCGGAATTGCAGCATGTGGGGTCTAGTTCCCTGACCAGGCATCAACGCTGGGCCCCCTTGCATTGGGCGCGTGGGCTGTTAGTCAGTGGACTACCAGGGAGGTCCCTAACCACTGTGTCTTATTTCCCTCAGCACCTTTAGTCTCTTCATCTGTAAAAAGCAGCACAAAGAGGACAAGGCCAATGGGCAGTGACACTTACCCAGAACAACAGACAATGAAGACACCAACCAAAATAATAGTAACAAGTATTTAGCAAGTGTGAACTACCTCAAAGGCAGGGTGGCGTGGAATAGTGGTCAAGGGCTTGGGTTCTGACATCAGGGAGATCTGGGTTCAAAGTTAGCTCTGCCAAGCACTAGATGGGCAGTATATAGCCTTCTAGAGCCTCAGTTTGCTCATCTGTAAAATGGGGCTAAAAGTACCTACCTCATGAGGCTGCTGAGAGGTTAAGTGAAAAAAGCATGAAAATTGCATATAGCAGCGACTGTTCAATAAAGGTTAAAGGGCAGTGGGGCTGGGAGGAAGAACAGTCTGAGAATGAAAACAGATGCGTTCTGAGGTGGGGTTGGTGGGGGTGGTAATTAAATTCCAAGAGAGCCCTGAGATTGGATGACAGGGCACCCCTCTTGTGCTGCTTCCTAAGTTGAAGCCTATGTCTTGCCAGAATGTTGCAAACATCTGCTCACGCAGTAGGTGAGAACGGTGATAAAGTTCACAACTACATTTTACTGAACACCCTCTGTTCAAGATCATCTCTTAGGTCTGCAGTTCCCAAACTGGGCCTCCAGGTGCCCCTGGGCACCACAGAATATTTTAGAGGATTTTTGAAAGAAACACACAGCGACATCTGTCGGCCAGCGTTCAAAGTACCAGGTCAGGGTAATTTGCAATTTGAATGTTAGATGTCATAACTCTGTGAAGCTGGGTTTATGGCAGTTGTTATGATTTTTTTAAAAAAAGTTTCACGTAAAAATTATTGTGGGACAAGAAATGAAGGGGCTCATGGTCAATATAATTCCCAGGTTTGAGCAGTTGTATAGAGCCCAATAAATCCACTTATTTCATTAGTACATACTCAGGATTATTTAAGAAGAAACAGTACGTGAACCAAGAACTTCCAGGTGTTCAAGCTGGATTTAGAAAAAGCAGAAGAACCAGAGATCAAATTGCCAACATCCGTTGGATCATAGAAAAGGCAAGAGAGTTCCAGAAAAATATCTACTTCTGTTTTATTGACTATGCCAAAGCCTTTGATTGTGTGGATCACAACAAACTGTGGAAAATTCTTAAACAGATGGGAATACCAGACCACCTGACCTGCCTCCTGAGAAATCTGTATGCAGGTTAAGAAGCAACAGTTAGAACTCGACATAGAACAACTGACTAGTTCCAAATTGGGAACGGGGTACATCAAGGCTGTATATTGTCACCCTGTTTATTTAACTTATATGCAGGTAAATCATGTGAAATGCCGGGCTGGATGAAGCACAAGCTGGAATCAAGATTGCAGGGAGAAATATCAGTAACCTCAGACAGGAAGAAGTCATCCCCCTTATGGCAGAAATCGAAGAAGAACTAAAGAACCTCTTGATGACAGTGAAAGAGGAGAGTAAAAAAGTTGGTTTAAAGCTCAACATTCAATAAACAAAGACCATGGCATCTGGTCCCATCACTTCATGGCAAATAGATGGGAAAACAGTGGAAACAGTGACAGACTTTCTTTTCTTGGGCTCCAAAATCACTGCAGACGGTGAGTGCAACCATGAAATCGAAAGATGCTTGCTCCTTGGAAGAAAAGCTATGACCAACCTAGACAGCATATTATAAAGCAAAGACATTACTTTGCCAACAAAGGTCAGTCTAGTCAAAGCTATGATTTTTTCAGTAATCATGTATGGATGTGAGAGTTGGACTATAAAGAAAGCTGAGCACAGAAGAATTGATGCTTTTGAACTGTGGTGTTGGAGAAGACTCTTGAGAGTCCCTTGGACTGCAAGGAGATCCAACCAGTCCATCCTAAAGGAGATCAGTCCTGGGTGTTCATTGGAAGGACTGATGTTGAAGCTGAAACGCCAATACTTTGGTCACCTGATGCGAAGAACTGACTCATTTGAAAAGACCCTGGTGCTGGGAAAGATTGAAGGTGGGAGGAGAAGGGGACGACAGAGGATGAGATGGTTGGGTGGCATCACTGACTCAGTGGACATGACTTTGAGAAAGCTCTGGGAGTTGGTGATGGACAGCGAAGCCTGGTGTGCTGCAGTCCATGGGGGTCACAAAGAGTTGGACATGACTGAGAGCAACTGCATTGAACTGAAGAAGCTAAAATATTATTTTTCTTTTAATTTACATGCATACTCAAGGGCTTCTTCCCTGGTAAAGAATCTTCCGTGGCTTAGCTGGTAAAGAATCTGCCTGCAATGTGGGAGACCTGGGTTCAATCCCTGGTTTGGGAAGATCCCCTGGAGGAGGGAAAGGCTACCCACTCCAATATTCTGGCCTGGAGAATTCCATGGATTGTAAAGTCCATGGGGTTGCTAAGAGTCAGACACGACTGAGTGACTTTCACTTCACTCAAGTGGCAACTAAGTTGACGTAAATACTTAACTGTTTTGACCTCACTTACTTACTAAACATAACTGTTGGGTTTTTGTTTTTGTTTTTGTTTTTTTGCAGGGAAGTGGGGAGGCCATTAAAAAGGAAGTAGGGGTTGCCATTAAAAAAAAAATTACTGAGACATTGAGGGTGCCTAGAACCAAGAAAGTTTGGAATACTTGCATTAGGTATAAAAAGTTGGAGATCTATACCTCTGTTTTATACATAAGTCAATAAAGGCAAAATCGTCGCCTGAGGCCACCCATTGGGGTTAGGGTGTGTGCGGGGGGTCCGTGAAATTCACACTAGGTCCCATGTGATTTTCAAGAAGGCAAAATGCCTCTCCCACCTCTTTGTCCATTCAGATGTGTCCCCTGATTGTGAAGAAGGGCAGATTGGGGCCTGGATTCATCCCTTTCTGCTTGCCAAGCGTCGCTATCTGACACCCTTCTCATTGAAGAGCAGGAGCCCTACTCATGGGGCCCAGGACAATAGCCTTTGTGTGCAGTGGGAGCTGAAGTTGGGCCCTGGGGGGGGGGCCTCTCTCCTTAGACACCCTGGAGGATCTCCCCACTCCCCTTGGTCCCCCTCCCAACTAAATCCACCTTCCGTCCCTGAGTCACTGGCTCAGGCACCTGGCTGCTGGGGCCCCAGAAGTTAAGGAGTTTAAAAGTCATGCCATGGTACTTCCCTGGTGGTCCAGTGGCGAAGACTGTGCTTCCTCTGAAGGGGGCGCAGGTTCGATCCCTGGTGAAGGAACTAAGATCCCTGGTGGAGGAATATGCCTCTTGGTGTGGCAAAAAAAAATGTCTTGCTGGGCATCCAGGTCTCACCCAATCCGGCTCCACCTTCTAGGTGAGAGTCTCCGAGGGGCAGCTGCAGGTGGCAAGCAGCTTCCTGGAGGGGGTAACCAGGGGGAGAACCACGAGGTGACAGCCCGCGGCATCCTCCCAGAACTTCGGCTGGACTTGAGGATTCTGCCGCCAGCGGTGAGCTGCCTGACCCCAAAGCTACTTATGCTAGAGATAAAGGGAAGCGCTGGAAGAAATGTGTGGGGGGGTCCCACTTTCCCGAGGGGCAATTGCCAGCACCATCCTGTGCATCGAGACTGCCAGGCTCTAGGGGGACTCTGAGCAAGCTGTTCCACCCCTCTGAGCCTCTGTTTTCTCCTCCGCAGGATGGGAACAACAGTACCTGCTTCGTAGAGTGGTTCTGAGCATTTCATACATTACTAAAGCTTAGTGCAGAGCTAAGTATACGTGGTTGGTGTGCAATGAAATGTATTCATTCCATGAATATTTATTGATTGCCTACTAAGTGGATGGGGCAACAGTCTAAGCACTGGGAGTGAACAAGACAGACAAAAGCCCAGCCCTGGGAGGAGTGAGGCGGACATCCTAGCAGAGGCAGACAGACCGTAAAATACAAACATCATCCCGACTCAATGGACATGAATTTGAGCAAACTCTGGGAGATGGTGAAGGACAGGAAAGCCTGGCGTGCTGCGGTCCATGGGGTCGCGAAGAGTGGGATACGCCTGAATAACAACAGCAACGTAAGTAAATTACAGAGTGGTACAGTCCAATAAAGATAGGATGTGAGCCATAAATGTGATTTAAACGTTTCCAGTGGTACCATTATAACAGTAAAAAGAAATGAGTGAAATTAAGGTTTCTAATTTTTAATGTAAAATGTTCAAAAATGTAGTTTTAAGATTAAAAACTTTTGGGACTTCCCCAGCAGTCCAGTGGTTAAGGCTCCTTGCTTCCAATGCAGGGGGCATGAGTTCAATCCCTGGTTGGGGAACTAGGGGTCCCATAGGCCACTGGAGTGTGGCCAAAATTTTTTTTTTAAATACACACACACACACACAAAAATTAAAAACTTTCACCTAAAATATTGTTGTTTCGGCCAGAGGCATCAGCTACATTTCAGGTGCTCAATGGCCACATGGACTTGATGGTTGCTGGATGCGTCAAGTGAGCGCAAAAATGAAGACTTGGCCAGCACCCTTTTCCCTCTGCTGGCCTGGCCTGGTCTGCCTCGAGAGCCTCCTGGCCACATGCCACCTTCTCCCTTCCACTGTTGGCAAGCATGACCCAGGTTCCACAGACCCCTGAGAGGTGCCCCAGCCTGGGGGAGCCTCAGGACCACCCTGCCCACTCCAGGCAACGGTGTGCACCCCTCGTTCTGGGGGCTTACGGCCACCCCAGGGAACAGACAGCAGGAAGTTTTGTCCAGGCTCTTACTGGAAAAGGGAAGAGGTGGGTCAGGGGGTGTGAGGATGAGTTTTTGTCCAGCGCTGGGATCATTGGGAAGTGAGGGAGGGCTGGAACCTGCCGCTATTTAAAATTTGATATTTTTTGTTCATCAGATTTTTGGCATTAATTAAGAAATATATTTTATTCATATATTATAAAGTTTGTCCATTTAAAGTGCAAAATTCAGCGGTTTTTAGTAAAGTCACAGAGTTGTGTAACATCACTCAATCAATATTAGAACATTTCCATCGTTCCCAAAGAAACCTTGCTCCCACCAAGTAGCCATTCCCTGTCCCCACCCCCATCCCTCCAAACCCTGGTGGCCATGAATCCACTTTCTGACCCATATAGACTTGCCTATTCCGGATGTTCCCTATACGTGGGGTCGTACAAATAGATGGCCTTTTGTGTCTGGCTTCTTTTCACTTAGCATAATGTCTTCCAGACTGACACCTATTGTAGTATGAATCAGGACTTTACTCCTTTTTGCTGTGTATGCTCAGTCGTGTCCAACTCTTGGCGACCCCACGGACTGTAGCCCACCAGGCTCCTCTGTGCATGGGATTCTCCAGGCAAGAATACTGGAGGGGGTTGCCATTTCCTTCTCCAGGGGATCTTCCCAACTCAGGGATCGAACCCAGGTCTCCTGTGTCTCCTGCGTGGCAGATGGATGCTGAGCCATCAGAGAAGCCCTCACTCCTTTTTATGGTCAAATAATATGCCATTGTATGGATGGACCAGATTTTTTTTCTATGCATTCTTTCCATGATGCATATTTATGTTTTTTTTATTTTTTGGCTATGGTGAATTATTCTGCTGTGAACATTCATGTGCAGGCTTTTGTGTGGACATTTCTTTTAAATTATTTTAAGGTTTGCATTAATTTAGAATTTTTAATATCCTTATATAAACTATTATTTTACCTAGATTTACTGAGTTCTTCCATCATCCCCTTGAAATTTGCGCCTGAGTCAAGAACTTGAGTAGTCTCACCCTGCTTCCACCCTGCAGGTCCTGTCCCTGCTAGCTGTGTGACTTTGGGTGAGTTGCTTACCCTCACAGAACCTCAATTTCCTCCTCTGTAAAATGGGCATAATCCCTGTGCCCACTCACAGCTGTTAGGGGGCTTCACGGAGGTAATGAAGTGAGTTACAGACCCGGTCCACAGCAGACGTGAGCCAACGCGTTTTTCCTCCTGGGAAGGCCTGGTGCCCGGGCTGGCTGTGGGGAGCGTCCCCAGATGGATGTGACCATCCCCTGCCCATGAGGAGAGTTGGCCCAACAGCCTGGAAATCCTTGCTGCTTCTGTTCCCAAGGGGAACCTGCGTTTTGGTTCTCTGGCTCCAGCCTGACCCACTACGAGGTCCTGAGGGGGTGGGATTGGATGCTGGTCACCCGGAGGACTCCCCGGTTCCCAGCTCCTTGCGCCCCAGCTGTGTGGGTCCCCCATCGCCGCCTCCCCCACCTCCACTCTGCCCATTCCCGTGGAAGGCCGCGGCTCTACCACTCTCTGCTCTGCCATGAGGCCTGCACCGCGCAGGGTGAAGTCCAAAGTTCAGTCCCTTCGCTAAGCACACGGATAAATATGAACCTTGGAGAATTTCCCCAGCTCCAATGTAAACAGAGCGGGCAGGGGCCCTGATTCACTGGCCACTGGGGCCAGGGTTGGGGGTTGGGGGTGCCCACAGGGCTTGGCTAGTGGGGTTTGGGGGGGCAGCGGGTACAAGGAGCCTGGCTGGGGCCTGCCTGCGGGCCGGCCAGCACGGAGCCAGCCCACGCGGTCGGGGGAGGCGGCCGGCTCGGTGGCCCTGGGCCGCGTGGCCCGGCGCTACTGGAGCCATGGTTTCTAAACTGAGCCAGCTGCAGACGGAGCTCCTGGCGGCCCTGCTCGAGTCAGGCCTGAGCAAAGAGGCGCTGATCCAGGCGCTGGGTGAGCCTGGGCCCTACCTGCTGGCTGGAGATGGCCCCCTGGACAAGGGGGAGTCCTGCGGCAGTGGCGGTGGCCGAGGGGAGCTGGCCGAGCTGCCCAATGGGCTGGGGGAGGCCAGGGGCTCGGAGGACGAGACGGATGACGATGGGGACGACTTCACACCACCCATCCTCAAGGAGCTGGAGAGCCTCAGCCCGGAGGAGGCGGCCCACCAGAAGGCCGTGGTGGAGACCCTGCTGCAGTAAGGACCCCTCCCTTGTCCCCCGCCCCCAAGGAGCCCCGAGAGAGGGACTCACCCTCGGCTTCTGCCCAGCCCTTCCCAGTCCAGAGTCCCATGGGCTATAGCCTGGTTGTCGTGACGGGGACAGGGTCCGTTAGAGCTTGGAGGTGGTAGGAGGGGGGTTCTGGCTTGGAGGTTGGAGTCTCCAGCGCCCGATCTGGCCCTCTGCAGGGTCCCGTCCCCATGAGCCAAGGCTTCCAGCCCAGAGCTTGGGAAGTGGGGCATGCCCCACAGGGGAAGCCCAAGATGGGAGCAAGCAGAGAATCCACAATTTGAATACCCGGGGAGAGAACCGGGGAAGGGCTGGTGGTGGGAATTTTTAGCTATCAGGCGCATTTCTAGTCCCCCAATCCTAACTTCCCTGCTAAACATCAGGGCACACCCCTGGCTGGGGTTTTGGGGGGTCCCCTTGGTCTCCCCAGAACTCGAGCTTTCAGCCGGGAGAACCCAGGTCTTTCTTACCTGCTGGAAATGGAGCCTCAGGAGGGGAGCTGCTCCCCTTTCCAGCACAGCCTCAGGCCCCCCCATCACCAGCAGGTACAGCTAGAAGCCTCCCGCTCTGTACCCCCACCCACGGGGTGGCTTTACCCATCTCCCGGAGGACGGGGTGGGTCTGAGCCCTCTGCTCCCCTCTCCTCAGCAGAGCTGAGCTGGTTACTAATTACCCACGAGTTTTATTATTTCTCTTTTGTTTTATAAATTTATAAATGGCAAAAGGCTCTGATAAGGCCTGTGATCATTAACTTGTAGGGCTGGTGGCCTGGGGAGGCCTGAGCCAACTCTGACTTCCCCCCTAGGCGGGGGTGGGGGAGGTTGGAGGTGAGGGAAGGGGAGCCTGGGGGCTGCAGGGACAGCCCCCCCCTCCGAGGCTCTGTAACCTGCCTCCTAACAGCCCGGGGAGGGGTGCCGGGCTAAGGTTTCACAGGTGTCATTTTGGGCAATGTTGAGATAAACTCTGGAGGAAGCTACATACAGATAAGGATGAGGAAAGGAAACTGGGGCTCAGAGAGGGGAAGGAGCTGGACTAAGGCCACCCAGCTGGGGCTCCACGTCCCTCTTTTGGGTGCCCTCCATCGCCAGGACCGGGGTCAGAGCTGGGGGCGACTGGGGGTGACTGGGGGGGAGGGATGGGTTGCTGAGGAAGAGTTCCCAAAGACTATCTCTTTTCTGTCCAAGGTCCGGATCCCAGCCTGGGGTGGGGGAGGGCGGGATCCATCCCTCAGGGAGCCCTCAGGGCCTGCCAGGCCTTCTGAGGGCCGGGGAGGGGGCAGGGGAGCAGCCAGGGCCCCCTGAGTTGGTAGGCAGGAGGAGGGCAAAGGGCCCTGCTGGGCTGCAGGGGAGGGGCATAGAGTCAGGCATCACCAGACCCAGGGAGAGGGCAACCGGACAGGGTGGGGCTGGGCCAGAACTGCTCAGGGCCCCAGATGGGCCTGGGGGCTTTCAGGGGGGTGTAGGGGGCAAGTGGGGTAGCAAAGGCCTTACCTGGCTGGGTGGGGCCTCTTGACCAGTAGCCCCTTCAGTAGGATGGTGGGTGGACGGGAAGGCTTGATCCACAGCACGCGAGCGGGAAGCAGGGGTCAAAGTGCTCCCTGGGGACCAGCAGAGACCTGGAGGCGGAGGGAGAGAGGGGAGACAAGAAGGAAGAGATGGGGGGTGGGGGGCGCATCTCGGGAGATGGAGACAGAGACCTGGAGAAGCAGAGTGGCGCAGAGGGGCCCGGAGGGGCCCGGGTCTGACATGCAGCTGGAAGAAGGGGCTGGGGAGAGAGCGAGGTGCCCCAAGCTGCGAGGAAGCTGGAGTGCTTGCCTCCCGCCCCGATTGGGTTTTCTTTAATGCTAACAGCATGCTATTTACTTTCCATTTAAATTTGAGATGTTGCTATAAATTATCAACCAGCTCCTTGTTCCTGCGGAGTTTATAACTAACTACCTGGGTTACTTATTGTTCAGGTAACAAAAGGGATCTGAAAACGCCCTGAGGGGGGAAAGTGGGGCCTTGGGCCTCAGGACACAGGCTGCAGAGGGGTGGGGGACCCCCATGACCGCCCTGGGTGGTGGGGGAAGTTGAGGCTGGAAAGGATGGCGAAGGGGTAGGACTTCCCCAGGAAGCCAGGTGTGACCCAGTGTTACCTTGGACATGTCTCTTCTCATCCTGCCTTGGTCTCCCTGACCTGGACAATGAGTAAAATTCACACTCCCCGCCCACCCTGGTTCCCTGACCTCTTCCTCAGGTACCTCTCCCCCTGCTACCACTGTCCTCCACTTAACACTACACTGACTTCACTGATTCCCACCTCAGGACCTTTGCACGTGCTGTACCTTCTCCCTGGAACCTTCTTTCCAGATCTTCCCATGACCAATTCTTTCCCCCTTTTGCTCCAATATCACCCCGTCGGGGAGGCCCTCCCTGATCACCCCATCTAAAGGTAGGTCCCAGCATCATCACTCTCTCTTCCCCTATTTTTTGTTGACTTTCTCCTGAAATGTATCATTACTTATGATCATCTTATTGATCTGTTTTCTGTCTCGGGCCATGACTACCAAAGCCCTTCCAGAGCTGTGTTCACCACTCAGACCCCTGATCTCCAGCCCAGTAGCTGATACTCTTCATGAATGAATGAGTGACAACTAGGTTTCTCTGAGCCCTGGGGACATCTGCTGCTATGGCCAAGGGAGGAGCCTGTCTCAGGGCTTCTTCCTGAGCGTCCTCCTAGGCCCTCCTATCCCTGAGCGGCTCAAACTCGAGGGTCTCTGATCCTCTCCATCGGGCAGCACCAAGGCCCGGAGACGCGGGAAGACAGAGGCTGAGGTGGGACAATCTGACACCCCTGACTGAGGCCAGCCTGCCTGGACTTGACCCCCAGCTCGGCTGGGGCAGGCCGTTTCAGTTTTCTGAGCCACAGTGTTCTCTGCAAGGCAGAGCTGATCATAACGCTTACCCACAGGGTTAAACAGCATGTAAGTGCAACAAACGACTGCTATTATCAGTGGTCCCATTTTACAGATGAGCAAACCATGGCTCAGAGAGGCAAAGTGACCTGCCCGAGGTAGTCTTACAAAGTAGTAAGGCTGGGGCTTGGACCCAAGTCCTCCACACTTGACATAGCACCTTGAGGCCGCATGCCCGTCTTTGACACGTTCATCCCCCTCCTCACCCTCCCCCATCAGTCTCACTGTTAACCACTGACTGACTTCCATGCAGTGCTCTATGGCTCATGCGTACTTGCAGGCTCAGTCACCAAGTCATGTCCGACTCTGAGATCCTACGGGCTGTAGTCCGCCAGCCTCCTCTGTCCATGAGATTTCCCAGGCAAGAATACTGGAGTGAGTTGCCATTTCCTCCTCCAGAGGATCTTCCCGACCCAGGGATCGAACCTGTGTCTTCTGCATTGGCAGGCAGGTTCCCTACCACTGAGCCACCTGGGAAGTCCCCTAGGGCTTATGAAGGGCTTACAGATGCATAAAACTCATTTTCTCCTCCTGATAACCTATGAAATATTATTAGGCCCCTATCACGGTTGAGGAAACTGAGGCACATGGAGGCTAAGCAACTTCTCAGAGCCACCTGGAGGATGAGTGGTAGAGCTGGGGTTCACGCTGAGAACTCGGCTCCCCTCCAGATAAATGGCCCTTCAGGCTGGTCTCCCAGCTCTGCAACCTTGGACCCACCAAAATCCCATGGGCCCGTGAGCAAGAGGCCCAAAGTCTCAAACCTCTGAGGGACTCCAGAACCGGCAGCAGGTGGGAGGAGGGAGATATGGGCAGATCTCCACCTGAGTCCTCTTCCGTCTGCCGTGGGGCTGGGAGGCCCCAGGGCTAGGTTGTGGATGGTGATGATGGAGGTGGTGGTGGTAACAATACCATTCCACTTACTGAGCACTTACTGTGTGCCTGACCCTGACCTCATCATCAAACTCTAGGGATGAGTTTCACCCCTCCTAGAAACTCAGCCAGTTCTCCCAACAAACAACTGGGAGGCAGGAGTGATCTGTCATCCTGTTACAGGGCAGATGAGAGGCATGTACATGACGGGTGTGAGATCACAGTGGTGGGATTCGAACCGGGGATTGGTTTGACTCAAACCCATCAGAGTGAAAGCAGGAGATGCCTGGAGACCTGGCCTCCTAATTCTGCCTTGGGGAAAATGTCATGAAAAGAGCCACGTTCTTGGAGACTGTGTGTGTGTGTGTGTGTGTTTTGTGGAGGTGGAGAAAGCAGAAAACAGAGAGAAAGAGAAAGTGTGTGAAACAATGACAGGCAGACAGAGACACATAGGGTCAGATGGACAGGGAGAGACAGCAGATCTTTAGTTTGAGCCCAAAGAGGCGCTGCTGAAGGAAGACAGGGAGGGAGGGAGGGAGGACCTCTCTCTCAGGAGGGGGATGACTGCAGTTGGGGGAGGAGGGAGGCCATGGGCAGCCCAGACCTGGAATCAGATAAACATGTTTGCCGTGGAGCGCAAGGCTGGACTTTGTCCTGCCCTTCCCTCCCAGGACTGACTGGCATCTGGGGAGCTGGTGGAGGGGGGTGGGTGGTGGGGAGGAGAGGCTTCTAAGGGCCCCTGAAAGCAGGGAGACAGGGCTCAGGCAGATGTCAGGGGTTCAGGCAAAGCCAAATAGTCCTGAGTCCCAGTGAGGTCCCCTCGGACAAGTATGCACCTCTCTGAGCCTCAGTTTTCTCACCTGTGAAATGAGCGGACAAGTAGCACCTACCTCCTAGGGTTAAGCTTTAAATGACCAGCCCTTAGCACAGTGCCCGGCTCCTTGTGAATACTCAAAAATGTGCATTCTCCCGGCTACCGTGTTTACACGAAGGGGACTTTGCTGAACTGACTGCTGATTGTTTTAACTGCGTCTGTCCCTATCTTCCCTTCCTGTATGGGAACTGCTGATAAAAAAGGAGAAAGTCAGAGGGCCAATGAGGATGAAAGTCTCTGTGCCCTTGCGTCTCAGAAAGTCACCATCAGGGGGGCAGGTGAGACTGGTTCTTGGAGGAAAAAGGGCCAGGGGAGAAGGTAGTGCGGGGCGGGCTTTAGAGTGCTGGGGGCGGGGTTAATTTGCTTTTAGATTTTTTTTTTTTCACAATTCAGTTTTAAACATGATCTATGTAGTATATTATCAATATATGATATTGCTATCTATGATACATGATCCTGTATCATATAATTTACAAAGCGCGGAGGAGTAACAGAGAAAAGCCCCCCCGCCCCGCCCTGTCCCTAGCATCCAAGCAGTGTCTCCAGTTCATTCTGTATCCTTCTGGTATTTTACGTGAACACAAGCAAATATGTAGAAATCTTCTTTTATCCCACTTAAAAAATTTTTTTTTAATTTGCCTGTACCGGGTCTTACCTGCGGCATGCAAGAGCTTTTTTGCCTCATGCGGGCTCTTAGCAGAGGCACATAGGATCTAGTTCCCTGACCTGGGCCCCCTGCCTAGGGAGCAGTGTCTTAACCACTGGACCACCAGGGAAGTCCCTGTCCCACTTTAAATTTTATCTTCGTTTATTTTTTTTAATATATAGTTTTGTTTATTTTTTGACTGTGCTGGGTCTTTGTGGCTGTGTGGACTTTTCTCTAGTTGCAACGAGTGGGGGCTCCTCTCTAGTTGCAGTGGGCTTATAGTGGTGGCTGCTCTTGTTGGGGAGCATGGGCTCCAGGGCACATGGGCTTTAGTAGCTGGGGCACCGGGGCTCGGGAGTTGCGGCCCCGGGGCTCTGGAGCACAGGCTCAGTAGTTGTGGCGGATGGGCTCGATTGCCCTGAGGCATGTGGGACCTTCCAGGACCAGGGATCGAACCTGTTTCTCCTGTATTGGCAGGTGGATCCTTTACCACTGGACCATCAGGGAAGGCCCCACACAGCAGATGTACCAGATAAATTGTCCCAGCTGGGCTTATGCAGCGCTTTCTCAGTGGGTTTCTATGGCTGCACTGGAGGGAGGCACCACGAAGGGGTTGATCAGTGTCCTTTTGCTGGACATTTATTAGGTTGTTTCCAATCTTTGGCAACATGTCACCTCCTGCACACGCCGTTCATCACACGTGCCAGTACTGGAAGCCTCTGATTTCTAAAAGCAAACCGCTGTGACCAGGCAGTGGGAACACAGGCTTGGGATCGCACAGACCTGGGTTCAAATCCCTGTTCTGCCTCTCTCAGCACGGTTGTATCTGACACCTGATGTAACAGAAACTCAAGAGAGGATGAAGGGAAGAGAGGAAGGCTGAGACAGAGCAGGAGAGGGAGAGAGAAGAATTTATATCGTACAGGCAGCCTGACCCTTTCTGTTCCTCACAGTGAGCAGAGGACAGGAGGCTGAGCCACAGTGGCCTCAGGTCCCTTGAATCCCTCCAGTGACAGAACTATGTACATTTTTTCTTACAAGAAGTTCTTGGGATGCCAGCCCATAACCCTGCGACTCTGTTGAAAAACTCGCCATCTGTCTCAGGGCTGTGCGGAGACTGGCCACGCCACAGTCTAGGGTTTAGTGCAGATTTTCAGAAGGCATTCTGACACTATGTAATTTTTGCCAGATAAGTTGACTTAGAACTAAATCCCTTGAGCTGGGGTGGGACTCTGCTGGGCTGACCCCATGACCTTGGGCAAGAGATACATGTGACGCAGTGCTTTGAGCCTCAGTGACCCTGGCTGTCAAGTGGGAGAATCATGTTTCTTGCCTTCTTGGCAGATTCAATTTTTTCCAGTAGATCACTCTCATCTATACATCCACCCACCCACCCACCTATCCATCCACACTTTCAACTGCTCATCTGTCTATCTAACTTACCATCTATTCATCCATCCATCTACCATCTACCCATCAACCATCATATTGCTTCATCCATCAGCCATCCTCTCACTTGCCATCCACCATCATCAATCCATTGATCATCCATTACCTATCCATCCATCCATCCATCCATGCTTTTATCCACTTATCCACCCATCTACCCTACCATCTGTCCATCCATATACCCACCTATCTGTCCGTTTATCTACCATCTACCCATCAACCATCCCATTTATCCATCCATCCATCCTTTCACCCACCACCCACCATCAATCCATTGGCCATCCCATTACCTATCCATGCATCCATCCATACATCCCTCCATATACACATACACTCATTCATTCATGCAGCCACCAAGGGCATAGTCTATGTCAGGCCTATGTTGGGTGCTGAGAACCAGACAGTTCCTGCCCTCCAGGTGTTTACAGTCTCTCAGTGGATAAGACACAGTCACAAATAACATTTCTAGGTAGAATGAGGAGGGGTCTTTAACGGAGGCACAAAGGTTAGGATCCTCCCCATGGACCTGTGTAGCTTCCAGGGGGAGCCTGTTTAAGTCCACGTGTGTGTCCGTGTGTCCCTGTGTGTTTCTAAACCTTTATCTGTCCCTGTGTGTGTGCAGGGCTGGTTGGGGCCTGTGTCTACACGTCTGCCACGTGTATGTGTCTGCGAGTCTCTGCCCCATGCCCTTGTGTCCTGACTTGAGCGCCCATACCTCCCCGTCCCTGAGTCGGGCCACAGGCCCCTGGGCTCCACACCGGCCTCCATCCGCCATCCCCGCCTCCTGGGTGGACAGGGCTCCCAGCACCCGCCCATGGCTCAGCAGACCATCCTTCCCCCAGGGAGGACCCGTGGCGCGTGGCCAAGATGGTCAAGTCCTACCTGCAGCAGCACAACATCCCGCAGCGGGAGGTGGTCGACACCACCGGCCTCAACCAGTCGCACCTGTCCCAGCACCTCAACAAGGGCACGCCCATGAAGACGCAGAAGCGAGCCGCCCTCTACACCTGGTACGTCCGCAAGCAGCGAGAGGTGGCCCAGCGTAAGTAATGACCGGCACCAGCCCCGTCTTCCCGGCAGGGCCTGGGACTCCCTGCAGCTCGAGGGCGGGGGCTGGAAGTCTCGCCCCCTCCCCACTCCTCGGATAGGCAGAGGGACAAAGTCGAGGAGCAGGTGGGGTGGGGGTGGGGGTTGGGATTCAACCAGCGTGTATCACCTGTTCTGCCGGAGGCGCTCTGGGGGAGGGGAAGAGGGTTGATCCTGGGCATCGAGAGATGGATGAATGGGGTCCCTGCGTTCTAAGAGCGTCCCGTGCGGAGGGGAAGCCGGAGGACAAATCCGCATGATTCGGTGAGACAAGAATTAAAATGTGGTAACGCCAATGAGAGCCAGCGTTTCTGGAACACGCACCATGTGCCAGGCCCAGCAGAGAACACCACAGGGAACGTTTCCAAGTGTTAAGCTTGCAGAGGAGCAGCTCCTCTTCCTCAGGGAGGCAGGGGCATCAGGAGGGGTCACACAAGGAGCATGACCTCTCGACTCAGTCTTGAAGTGTCAGTTGAATTTCGACCCCTGAAGATGCAGGGAAGGGTGTTCCAGGCAGAAGGAACAGCAGCGGTGAAGGCTCAGAGGCGAGGTGCACGCTCAGGGAACCCTCTGCTGCAAACCTGGGGACAGCTAGGAGCGTTCTCATTCAGCTCATGGTGGGTTTTACCACCTGAACTTCATACCCCACAGAATCCCTGGTGCACTTCCACACTTTTGAGCCTAAGTGTAAAAAAGATGTTTTTTTGATGTTTCTTTTATAACTATCCAGTTTTTTTTTTTTAAGGCAATACTCATACTTAGTTTAAAAAAAACAGAAGAAAGATTTTACAATAAAAATTAGGTGTCTTCTCCTAAAGCAGCCACAGGCATTCCTAGTCTCATACAGATCCTTCCAGAGGTATTATATGCATATACTAATGCTGTTGAGTCACTCAGTCGTGTCCGACTTTTGCGACCCCATGGACTGTAGCCCTCCAGGCTCCTCTGTCCATGGGGCTTCCCAGGCAAGAATATGGTGAACACTGAGCCACCAAGGATGACCCCTGTGCATACATGGGCCATATACTATATATATATATATTTCCCCTGCTGTTTGAAGGGAAGCTAGCTATTCTGTTATTTGGAGATGCCATTAACTGCCATATACTATATATATATATATGTACACATATATATTTCCCCTGCTGTTTGAAGGGCAGCTAGCTATCCTGTTATTTGGAGGTGCCATTAACTGGCCTCCTACCAAAGAATCAGCTGAGAAAGTGGCTGGGTCTCTTCTCTCCTGGCTAATACTTGTACTTTAAGCTTGATTTTCAAGTCTAGAATGTTGAAAATAACTCTTGAATCTACTCAGGAGATACAAGTTCAGGTTTCTGTCTACTGTGTGGCCCTGGAAAAATATTTAACCTCCCTGACCCTCAGTTACATCATCTGTAAAATGGGATGGCATATGTGTCAAATGTGAATAAAAGGTGATGCTTACCTGGAGCCTTGTATTGAGGACTGTGAGATTATATCTTGGCCCAGGAGAAAAGTGTGCAGGGGTTGATTAGTGATGTCTGCCTTGGACACAGGTGAGGCAAGGAGTGACATGTGGGCTGTGTGTTTGTCATCACTGGATTAGGCGATTTCGGGGTTTGAGCTGTAAGCTCCTCTGGCTCAGCACCTTAGGAATGAGAAACAAGCAGAGGCATGCTCAGGCTGATTCGGGAAGGTAGGACTGGCCAGTGTCCTGCTCATGGCTCTCTGTGCCCACAGAGTTCACCCACGCTGGCCAGGGTGGGCTGATTGAAGAGCCTGCGGGAGATGAGCTACCAACCAAGAAAGGGCGCAGAAACCGTTTCAAATGGGGCCCAGCATCCCAGCAGATCCTGTTCCAGGCCTACGAGAGGCAGAAGAACCCCAGCAAGGAGGAGCGGGAGGCACTGGTGGAAGAGTGCAACAGGTAGAATGGTTGGCAGTCAGCAGGGCTGGTTGGGTCTGGGCTGGGGAGAGGCTGGGGAAGCTAAGGAGGGCTCTGGATCCTGAGGGAGTCTCCTCTGGTTTTGAGAGCTCCTGCTGTTGGCCCAGGAGTTCTCAGCTCTGAAACCTAGCTCTATTTCTGGCACTCACCCTCCACCCAGGGGTCCCCAACCTCCAAATCTAATGCCTGATGATGTGATGTGGAGCTGATGTAATAGTAATAGAAACAAGTGTTAGTCACTCAGTTGTGTCCGACTTTTTGTGACCCCATGGACTATAGCCTGCCAGGCTCCTCTGTCCATGGAATTCTCCAGGCAAGAACACTGGAATGGTAGCCATTCCCTTCTATAGGGGATCTTCCTGACCTAGGGATTGAACCTGGGTCTCCTGCATTGCAGGCAGAGGGAAGCCCCAGCAGAAACAGAGTGCACAATAAATGCATTTAAATCACCCCAAAACCATTCCCCGCTCCCCAGCCCATGGAAAAATTGTCTTCCATTAAACTGGTTCCTGGTGCCAAAATGGTTAGGAACTGCTGCCCCGCCTACCCAAGCGCCCCTGAGTGGGGCTGCTCGTCTCACTCACTCGCCACTTACTGTGCTCACTCTATATGAAGAGACTTAAGAGAGGCTAAGCCGTTTGCTCAAGATCGCAGAGCAGATTGGGCTCAGAAGCCAGGTCTGTCAGCTGCAGCAGACGCTCAGGAAGAGCCCTGGTTCTCAGAGCCCTCCCCCAGCCCCAGGAGGCTCACTGTGCCCATCTCTGCAGGGCGGAGTGCATCCAGAGAGGGGTGTCGCCGTCGCAGGCCCAGGGGCTGGGCTCCAACCTCGTCACAGAGGTGCGTGTCTACAACTGGTTTGCCAATCGCCGCAAGGAGGAAGCCTTTAGGCACAAGCTGGCCATGGACACGTACAGCGGGCCGCCACCGGGGCCAGGTCCCAGCCCCGTGCTGCCTGCCCACAGCTCCCCTGGCCTGCCCCCGCCCGCCCTCTCACCCAGTAAGGTCCACGGTGAGTGCCATGTGGGCAGGGGGACTGGGTAGTGGGCAAAGCAAGTATGGGGGTAAGTGGAAGAGCTGGGGAGCACCGCCCCAGGGGCAGCAGCCCCGCAAACCACTTAGTATCTTATTACGGCTCCAACGCTATTCACACTGCCCTATCCACCCCACCCCTCTCCACTCCTCTGACCACTCAGCTCCACCCACTGCCCTCTCTTCTGTCCACTGCATTCACTCCAACCCCACTGGATTTTGGTTACTGCAATTCATTCCTGATCAAGCCAACTCAATTCCTTTCAGCTCAGTTCAATTCAACTCAATCCAGTTCAACTCACTATAATCTGAGTTTCATTTAAATTTATACAGTTTGGTCCAGTCCCATTCCCAACTGATCAGTTTAACTAAATGTATTTCAAGGAAATTCAGTTAATCTCGTATCGCTCAGTTCAATTTCAGTCCAATGCGATGTGATCCCGTTTGACTCAATCAATCTCAGCTCATTTTGGGTGTGATTCAGCTTGATCAGTTTCATTCAACTAATTCCGATTCATTCTATTCAAGCTTGCCTCAGTTTAATTTCATTAGCCTCAGTTCATTTTGGCTCTGTTGTCTTTCATTGAGCACCAACTGCATGTCCAGTGCAGCCCTGGGCAGTGGGGGCCACAGAGCTAATAAAACACAAAGCTTGTGTTCAAGGGGTTGAACAAGCAGCCAGCACAGGGGCTGGCAGGAAGTGGATACTCCAGCAGAATCTGCTGGCTGCATAGAGAAAGATGGTGTGAGTGGCCCGAGCAAGCCAATACAGTTTGGGGTGTTGGGGGCTGTGGACACGGGCAGGGAAGTGGGGCGCTGAAGCTGGACACTGCTCCCATTCCAGGCGTGCGCTATGGACAGCCTGCCACCAGTGAGGGGGCGGAAGTGCCCTCCAGCAGCGGCGGTCCCTTGGTGACGGTGTCTGCACCCCTGCATCAAGTGTCTCCCACCGGCCTGGAGCCCAGTCACAGTCTGCTGAGCACAGAGGCCAAGCTGGTGAGTGTCCCCCCGCCCTCCCCCCATCTCCCTTTGGCTGGGAGAGTCTGGGGCAGTCCCCAGGGAGGCAGGGTGGGGCCCCGCCCTGACTCAGTCTGGCTTCCCCTCCAAGGTCTCAGCCACTGGGGGCCCCCTGCCCCCGGTCAGCACCCTGACAGCACTGCACAGCTTGGAGCAGACATCCCCAGGCCTCAGCCAGCAGCCTCAGAATCTCATCATGGCCTCGCTTCCCGGGGTCATGGCCATTGGGCCTGGAGAGCCTACCTCCCTGGGCCCCACGTTCACCAACACGGGAGCCTCCACCCTGGTCATTGGTAAGCTGGTGGGGCTGGAGGTCTGTCTAGGTGAGGGGCTCACGGGGGTTCCTGCTGAATCCAGGAATGGGGAGAGCCACTGGGACTCATTCATTCATAGATTTATTGAGTGCCTGCCCCATGCTCCGCCAGTGATACACAAGTGAACCAAAGAGCCCCAGAACTCAGTCACCCAAGTGGGGGAGGCAGACGATAAACGTAAAACATAAGTTACACAGTACCTGAGATGGTGAAACAGCTACTGGAAAACAGGGCAGCGTAAGGGGGAACTGACATTTTCTAGGTTTTAGTTTTTTTTTTTAAAGCTCAGAAAGACTATTCACAGAACTATTATGCAGAAGCTCAATATATGACAGATAAGGAGTTGCGGGGGAAGGGGTACCGAGAGTTAGGCCCCAGGGCCTTTGCATTGCCGTGGAACCCCAGGGCACCAGGGAACCCTCTTTGACACACTCCCTGCCCTTATAGTGGGCTAGCAGCTCAGAGAGGGGGAGTCATTTGCCAGAACCTTAACGCAGTGCAAGGCTTTTTCTGGATTACCTCGTCCCCTCCTCCAACCCACGGGATCTGGGAGGGAGGGAAGGTGCCCCTGGGGGTCTGGGCTGGGCCTGGGGACGCCGAGGAGGTGGCCAGAGGCCTGGCCGACCCCTGCCCCTCCCACCACTCCAGGCCTGACCTCCACGCAGGCACAGAGCGTGCCGGTCATCAACAGCATGGGCAGCAGCCTGACCACCCTGCAGCCCGTCCAGTTCTCGCAGCCGCTGCACCCTTCCTACCAGCAGCCACTCATGCCCTCTGTGCAAAGCCACGTGGCCCAGAGCCCCTTCATGGCCACCATGGCCCAGCTGCAGAGCCCCCACGGTGAGCACCCCTTGGCCCCCTGCTGGGGGGTGGGGTGGTGGGAACCCAGGGGAAGGGGCGGCGTGGCAGGTGCTGTGGTCTGTGTGTGTGTCTGATACTCAGAGAAGTGTGAGTGCTTCTGTGACGGGGACTGCGGGGGTGCTCAGATGCACGTCTGTGGGCTGAATACATTTCAGGGTGTGAATCCATGTGGTCATGTGTACACACCCACGTGTGCCCTTGGGGCCATGGGTACGGTACCTCTCAGCTTTTAGAAAGGTGATATGCTACATACACCATGAGGACATACAACACTCCCAGCAAGGCTTGGTCCAACACCCCTTCATCAAACACCACGGTTTCTGCAGCCAAAGGGAGAATTCCATGAAGCAGGGTTAATAGGCTCAGGACCGACTTCGCCACCAGATGAGCTCTAGTACCAACCTGATAACACCTGTTGGTTTTCAGACTTTTCTGGAAATTGGACTCTTGGATGAGGGATTTGTGGACCTGAACCTCTGTGTGCGTGTGGTGGAGGGCACCATTTATGTGTGTATGTGGGTGGCTGTGTTTTTATCTGAGTCCATGTGAGCATAGGTGATTTGTGTCGCTTTTCTGCTGGTGTCTGTGTGTTTTGCGGGGGCTGGGGCTGCAGATGAAATGCTGGGTTACACTGTAGAGGGCGTCCTGGAGGTGGGGGATAAGATGCGGCCCCCTCACCTGGGCGCCGACCCTTCCCTCCGGGACCGGTACCGAGCACCCCGTCAGCACCTGCATCTCTGGGCCCCTTCCACACCTGCACTCTCCAGGTGACCGTGGGGGTGGGCTTGGGCTCCCCGCCTCCCCCAGGCTCCTCCCCACAAGACAGGCAGAACGGGCCCCTGCGGTTGGGGACAGCGCCCATCTCTTCTATCTGGAGCCCCCCGTTTTTAGAAATCAGCCCTGAGTCGCGGGCCACTGCCCTACTGGGGGGCTCACCAGGCCCACACCCCTGCCTTGAGGCCCCTCGTGGGAGGAGCCCAGCCGGACCCAGGTGCCATGTCTGTGCCCTCCTCTCTCCTCCCTCCTGGCCAGCCCTCTACAGTCACAAGCCCGAGGTGGCCCAGTACACCCACACGGGCCTGCTTCCGCAGACCATGCTCATCACCGACACCACCAACTTGAGCGCCCTGGCCAGCCTCACGCCCACCAAGCAGGTAAGGCCCGGGCCGGCCCCGCCCGCCCACGGGCCCTGCCCCAGTGCCCATCTCGGGGGGGCTCAGGAGCTGCTCTTCCGCCAGGTCTTTACCTCAGATGCTGAGGCCTCCAGCGAGTCCGGGCTTCACACGCCGGTGTCTCAGGCCACCACCATCCACATTCCTGGCCAGGACCCTGCTGGCATCCAGCAGCTGCAGCCCACCCATCGGCTCAGCGCCAGCCCCACCGGTGAGCCCCCTTGCCCCGCACCACCCCTTCTCACTGTCCCCACAGCTGAGGAGGGAGGTGGACGTGGCGGGTGGGGGGGAGGGGTGGACATGCGAGGGGGTACCGGTGCTCCCCTAAAGTGAGACGAGAGGGGTGTGAAACCACAGGAAGCGGGCCTGTCTCACTGGAACATCTGTTAACTCGGTTGAGGAAGAAGCTAACCCGAAGTAGGGTGGAATCAGGAGGCGTGGGAAAGGCTTGCTGGGGGCGCCAGAAGTGACTCGTGGACGTGCTGCTCTGGCTCAGCATTTAGCGTTTTTTGAATCTGTTGCCAACAGTTTAAAAATTAAGAGCTTTCACACATTTCTGGCTTCTCCTGGGAAGTCAGAAGGACTCATGTTCCCCCGTAGCAACCACAAAGCCTGCCACGTCCCACCCGAACCCTGCATTTCCATCCCCCGAGAACCTGAGTCTGCAGCCCGCAACGCCACGGTGATGAGCAGGCACTGTGGAGTCAGGCTGCTGGGCTCTGAGACCCGGGGTGGCCACTTGCTAAGTGTGAGTCTTGGGGTCCTCCATCCAGTCCTGGAGGCTGCAGGGACAGTCCCTGAGGGCTCCGCGGTCCAGGCTCTGTGCTCGACCCATGAGGTGGGCGGCAGCATCCCTGTTTTCCAGATGAGAAAGCACTCGAGGAGGAGAGGGGCTTGGAGGTGGTGGGGCCAGGACCCAGACCCGGGTCCAACCATGTCCATTCAGTAACCGTGTGAATCCGTCAGGGTTCTCCTGAGACACAGAACCAATAGGGATACACACACACGTTTAAGAAATTGGTTCATACAACCGTGGGCTCTGCAAGTCTGAACGCTGCAGGGCAGGAAGCCCCGCTGCAGTCTCCTTCTCTGGGAAGCCTCAGCTTTTGCGCTAAAGGCTTCCACTGATTGGATGAGGCCCACCCACACTGTCAAGGGACATCTCCTCTACTTAACATCAACTGGTGTAGGTGTTAACCACATCTGCAAAATACACGGCGATATCTGGACTGGGCTTTGGATCATGACTGGGTACTAAAAAGCAAAGCTGATGCATGAAACGAACCACGACACCGGTTCACCAGGGCTCCTCTGACATACTCGCTAAACTGGGCTGGGCTGTGGGGGCCACATCCTGGGGGCCCTGGAGCCTGGCTGGGTTAATAAGGCCTGAGAGCTGAGGTGTGACTTTGGGGTTCTAATAACCTGCTGAAACTCAGGAGGTGGTGGGGGTGCTCCTCTCCCACCCCAAACACCCTCAGGGACGGTGGTGGTGGGGCGTGGGGCCGGGCCGGGCGTGGCGGGCACCAGCCACCTCCTCTGCCTCCACAGTGTCCTCCAGCAGCCTGGTGTTGTACCAGAGCTCCGACTCCACCAATGGCCATGGCCACCTGCTGCCGTCCAACCACGGTGTCATCGAGACCTTCATCTCCACGCAGATGGCCTCTTCTTCCCAGTAACCATGGCCTCCCAGGGGCCCTGGAGCCTCCACAGTCTGCTGGAGGGGTGACCAGGACATCTGAAGCTGCAAACCTTTACTGCTCACTGGCCACCTGCTCATCCCTGGAAAACTGTGCCACAGTCCCTGTCCCCATCCTGCCAGCTTCAGAAACGGGGGCTTCTGAGAAGGGTTGCTTCAGTGCACAAGTGGGGGCCATGGAGAGCTGGGGAGCAGAGCCTGTTCCTGGTGGGACACTGGGAGGGACTGTCCCTGCTGTCCAGGGTAAATCCTGTCGCTTGGAACACAACCACCCCGAGGCTGGGAGCCCTTGCACCCCGCAGGGAACTGCCAGCCGCACTTCTCAGGACAGCAGCCCGTGCAGCTGGCAGAGGTCATAGGTCATTGTGGCCCCAACTCTGTCACCTATGCCCCAATCAGGCCACTCCACCCAGCCCCCCTGCTATTAACCGCACGCCTCTTTGGACCTACCTGTCCCCCACTCACCTGAGCCTCACCTGAGTGGCTCCTCTGGGCTGGGGCCTGGGGAAACGCAGGCCTCTCCAGCTTTCCTCATCCGGAGCCAAACCTCTCCCCGACCTGTGACCTCCGGTTTTCTTCCACGTTTGTCCCCCCTGAGCACCACACCTTCTGAGGCCAGCCTGGCATCCTGCCTCTGGAAAGCCTCCACCCCTGCAGGCCTAGGCGTCGCCCCTGCCCCTGGCGGGAGCCTGGTGCCAAGCTGAGGCCTTGGGATGGCAGACCCTTCCCGGCTCAGTGAAGCTGCTGAGCTAAGAAAGCAGCAAGGCCGGGGAAGCCAGAGCTGAGGGGCCCAGAGGGAGAAGAGAGGCAAGATCAGTGGAGGGGTTGCGCCTGGGAGCTAGGGCCAGCTGGCTGAGGGGAGGGGTTCCCAGCCGCCCCCCCCCAACCCCAAGGAGGCTGAGGTCCTGAGCAACAAGGCAGCCGTATCAGCCCAGGGCTCACGTGCCCTCATCTCCCCCCGGGGGCTGCTGCAGATAACCCAGCCCTCGTAGACCACCTCCATCCTGGACTGAGGACGGGGCGAGGGGAGAACCAGCATCAGTGCAGCCTGCAGTCAGCTGAGAGCGAGCCTGTACATCTATTTAACTTTTAGTAAAGTAAACATGGACTGTGTCGAACATCCTGCTTGTCGTGTAGGTGGGGTTGGGCAGGAGGAAGGGGGCTCAGGGCCTGAGGAGGGGTGGGGCCGGCACACACACTCTCACATCCCACCTCTGTCTTCCTGGCTCCACCGAATCTCTGAGGCCAGGCCACAGAGCCAGAATGCCACCTTCACCATGAACTTCTGCTCCTTCTTGCAGAACATGTGGGTCCAGGAGTCCCAGGCCATGAGTGCTGTGACACTTCCTGCAGTCTTGAAGTTGGGGTGTGGGAACACTTCCTGGGGTGTAGGCAGGAGGACCCCACCTGCATGATGCTCATCAAGTTCAGCACTGACTCAGGGGCAGCATCCAGGTCCCTCCGTTACATTTCTGTTCCCTCGACAATTTATTTTCCATAATCTGGCTGGCTCAGAGACACGATCACGCATGGCATATTCACATTGTGGAGACAGAAAATTCTGAAAAACCAGGTGTGGGGACAGAGTAGATCTCACTCTTTCTTTTCTAGACAGTGTTTTATGAAGTCTGTGTGGAGGGAGACACACAAGGGGCTCTGGGGCCTCAGGGCCCCACCCCACTTATTTTCTTCAGGTTGTCTCCTGCACCAGGCTGAGGCGGTGGGAGCTCTTGGCCTTCAGCCTTGAGTAACTGAGAATCTCCTTCTTCCTGGGGTCACAGAATGTTTTGGTATCACAGGTCTGCTGTGGCCCAGGGGGAGCACAGGAGGGCAGGCCCTGCTCACCCTATGACTACTTCTTCGCCCCGACCCTTGGGCTGGCCCCAGTCACGGGCAGAGCCTGGACTCACCAGCCAAGTTCTTGCATTGGAAAGGGACTCGGGGCTCGGACAGGCCTAGTCCCTGTGGGAAGCCTGAACTGGTGGGCTCCCAGCCCGCACACTGGACTCAGTTTGAGGGCGCGGCAGCAGCGCTCTTTGTTGGCGGGGACGAGGAGGCCTCATTGGCCTTCTTTGCCTTTTTCTTCCGCTTCTTCTTTTTGGTCCCAAGGGGTGCCTGGTCTCCGTTGAGCTGGGCAGACTCCTTTTCCCGCCTCCCGAATGCGGCCTTGCTGCTAGTGGTAGCGGCCACAACAGCGCTGTCCTCCTTCTTGGCTTTCTTTTTCAACTTTCTTTTCTTCTTTTTCTCCACGGGGACAGGGCCGTGGATGGCGGACTCTTGGAGGATGTCGGACACGGACACAGCCGCCTCCCGGCAGCGCTGTAACTCCTCGTCGTCATCATCGCTGCTGTCGGGGAGGGCGGGGAAAGTATTAGTTGGACTTGGGACAGGGGTATGTGGAGAACTCAGGTTTGGCCGGGGGGCAGATCTGGGTTCCCACACAGGCTTCTCTCCTTCCAGGCTGCGTGACCTCGTTTCATGACTTAACCTCTCTGACCCTCAGGGTCTTGACCTATCAAGTGGGGATCTTAACAGAGCCCAGGCCTCACAAGGATGTCCCAGGAGTGTGGTGTCGGGCACGAGATGGGTGCTCCGAGGGCAGTCAACATCCAGCCCCCAGTGGAAACTCTCCCCCTCCCACTGAGCTACTATGTCTCCAGCTACCTGGCGGGACTCCTCCTGGGTCCAGGCCTGATTGGGGTCCGAGTGGCTATCTGTGGCTGGAGGTAGGGGGGGGATCTGGCCAAAATGAGGGAACCTGAGGAGAGGACGTGTTATCTCACCTGGAGCTGGAAGGCAACCGTTTCCGGCGGGGCTGGGGAGCAGCTTCCTTCTCGGGGCCTCCAGGGATGGATGTGAAGAAAAGGCGGAAGCCTGCAACCCACGGGGACGGAGTCGGCACAGCCAGGGGCCCCCAGGTGCCGAGGCTGCCCCACCTCTGCCCTCATAGAGCTCCTGGTCCAGAGGGCATCACTCCTGTCTAACAGAGAGCAGAGCCTCGCAGGATGAGAGGCAGCACACTTCTGCCTGCTGCAGCGAGGACACCAGATGCTTGAGGGGTTTCTGGCCACCAAGTCAAGCCAGCAAGTCTCCCAGAAGCTTCTGGGAGTCAGCAGCTGAGCTGCCTGCCTACGGCAGCTTGCAGAGTGGTGAGTGAGTTGGGCAGGGGACAGAGACTTGTGTGTGAGAGGCTGTGGGGTGCAGCAGGCAGGCGCTCCTGCTCAGGGTCACCTCGAGCCAGTGGCCGCATTCCCGGCCCCAGCTCCCCTCATGGGTCCCCCTATGAACAGGGTCACCATAACATCTGCCTCAGACAGGGCCTGCAGGCATGAAGGAAGATAATATGCCAAAAGGGCATTTCGTAGCTCCAGACTCACAAGAGGGGCTTAATAAAGGAAAGCTGTTATCAACAGTCAAGCTGCTCACCATCATCCTCCAGGGCGCCTCTCTGCACCTCGGCCTTTCTTGGCTCCTTCATGATTTCTGAGATGGTAATGGAGCTACAGGAAGAGACAGTGGATTTAGGATGAGATTTGGGGTAACAACAACGAAAACTCTTTTTAATTAAAACTTCTTTTTGTTGTTGCTAAGTGGAGGGGACAGAGTAATGCAATGTTACGCGCAGAGGCAGAGGGCCCCCAGGCTGATGGGAACACGCCTACTCACAGCCATAACGTGGTAAAGAGTCCGATTCATCTCAAACGACGGTGACTCACTGGTTCAAACCCTACTTTATCCCACAAAGTTCTGAAGAAGTTTTGAAGATACTCACAATACAACAGAATGCAACTTCAAATAAGGCAAAGAGAAAAGAGAGCATGAGGGACAGAAAGAGCCAGAAGTGTGGCCAGGAAGCCTGACAGACTTGCCAGACAGAGGGCACACGTTTCGTTCTGAACTTCCTGGCAGCAAGCATGAAGAGGGAAATATGACCGGTTGAGGAAAGAACGTTTCAGAGGTTCAGCTCCTAGAACGGGCAGACCTGCTTTTTGGTTTTTGCTTTTTTTTTTTTAATTTTTAAAAAGCTTGAGTTAATACATATTGACACTCAGTGCCAAGAAATAATATGGGGAGACCCCATGTATTCCCCACCTGGTTTCTCCCTCGGGTAACACTGTGTGTAACTAACATCCATGATCACAACTGAGAAACTGACTTTGTTACAATCTACTGACCTTTCTCAGACTTCAGACCTGGGTTTTAAGTTCTGATTTTTGTCACTTACTAACAAGGGATTTCATCTCTCTGAACCTGTGTTACCTGTCTGAACACTAGGAGTGATGAGACTCCCGGCCTCCTAGAGCTGTTACAAGGTTCAAATGAGAAAGTGGATTCCAATCCCCGAGCATGGAGACCGGCTGCGAACCAGTAAACGACAGCTATAACGATGATGACAATGATTACTGCCGTAAGATAAGCAATCAGTGGAATTCCCTGGTGGCTCAGTGGTGAAGACCGAGCCTGCCAATGCAGGTTCAATCCCTGGCCCGGGAAGATCCCACATGCCATGGGGCAACTAAACCCACGAGCCACAACTACTGAGCCTGTGCAGGGCCCGCGAGCTGCAACTACCGAGGCCAGGTGAAGCCCGTGAGCCTAGAGCCTGTGGTCGTAACAAGTGAAGCCACCGCAGTGAGAACCCCTCGTACCTCAGTGAAGAGCAGCCCCCGCTCACCACAACTAGAGAAAGCCTGAGCAAAGCAATGAAGACCTGGCTCAGCCAAAAAAATCAGATCAGCAACAAGCCCCACAGGACCCCTTTCTCTAGCACAGACCAAGAGGGGAGAGCTGCCGAGACCAGGAGGCAGGTCTCGGGGAGTGCTGGCGAGGCAGTCACCTAGCAACTGCAGAGACCAACGCTCTTAGCAACGTCCTTGCAGCAACAGAATGATGTACTGGGCACTTCTCCTAACTGCCTTGCATAGGTGCCAGAGGCCTCATCCTGCACGGGACATGGTCTGGGGAGAGGGAACAGAGACGATGCCAACAGGGTCCTGACCCTGACAGGGGTATCTAACCCGGTAGTTCAATGTCAGTCAGCAGGGACATTAGGTCATGTCTGGAGACACAGCTGGTTGTCACGGCTGGTGGAACAATGTTACTAGGATCTCGTGGGTAGAGGCACAGTACGCTGCTAACCCTCCTACAGCGCATAGTACAGCCCTGCACAACCATGAACAATCTGGGCCAAAATGTCCATGGTGCCAAGATAAGAAACATCGATCTAACACAAGGGACCAACTGGGGTGTCATTTCTTTGTGATTGAATCAGCTATGTCAGTCATGTCTGACTCTGTGCGACCCTATGGACTGTAGCCCATCAGGCTCCTCTGTCCATGGGATTTTCCAGGCAAGAATACTGGAGTTGGTTGCCATTTCCTTCTCCAGGGGATCTTCCCAATCCAGGGATCGAACTCATGTCTCTTATGTCTCCTGCATCAGCAGATGGGGTCTTTACTGCTAGCACCACCTGGGAAGCCCTTAAAACACAAGATACTGGCCCAGGACAGCTGTGTGTACTGTGTGCATGCTAACTCATTTCTTTGGAGAGAAATAACTACAGGAACACTGCAGGAATTATCCTGATGGTGGGTGACCAACACCCTGGTGGATTTCCACCTGGGGAAACGTTCGTCGTGGATCAGGGCAATGCCAGGTGGCCCTGGTTATCCTGAAGCCGAACGGTCACTGAGAAAAACCACTCCCTCGGATTGAGATGCCAACTGACCCTCCTAAATGCATTAAGCACATTCCCAGGTTGGGGACTGGCACTAAGGCCGTGGGAGTGCAGGCAGCTGAGGGCTGGCCCAAAGCTCTGTCTGGGATTAGCAGCAGCTGTGCACTTTGGGAGGGCTCATCTGTCCTTTTTGATGGTTACTTCAAATTGAAGGACCATGGCCCAAACATCCTGAGTCTCCCTTTCAAAACCTGCTAGGACTTTGTCAAGTGAGGATGGATCTAGCCCAGCCTGCCCCGGGCCGAGTCCTATGCCACGCCATTGGTCATCCATGGAACAGAGGCACTGTGGCCAAACATGCTTGGAAAATGCCGGGCTAAACAAAGTTACACAGGTCTCTGTACTGTAGGACTTCTTAGAGCCTTGAACACACTACTAAGAATCTAAATCTCCCAGGGCAGGGCTTCCCTGCTGGCTCAGTGGTAAAGAATCCACCTGCCAAGGCAGGAGACATGAATTCGATCCCTGATCCAGGAAGATTCCACATGCCACAGAGCAACTAAGCCCATGCACCACAAAACTACTGAGCCTGTGCTCTAGAGCCTGGGAGCCACAACTACTGAGCCCACATGCTCTAGAGCCCTTGCTCTGTAACAAGAGAAGCCACTGCAATGAGAAGCCTGTGTACTTAGAGAATAGCCCACACAGCAACGAAGACCCAGCATGGCCAAAAACAAATAAACAAAATTATAAAGATTAAGTAACCTCCCAAGGCACAGTGGGTATGCGGAGTACAGCATTTCTCCACCTTCTCTTTGCCGCTGGAACCCTGGTGCCCAGAACCACACTCTGGACTTGAGTTCCTGGGCACCTACTTTAGGAATGCTGATCTGGATCTTTTTTTTTTTAAAGTATTTCTTTGGCTGTGCTAGATCTTACTTGTGACACACGTGATCTTTTCTTCAGTTGTGCCATGTGGGAGCTAGTTCCCTGACCAGGGATTGAACCTGGACCTCCTGCACTGGGAGTGTGGAGTCTTAGCCGCTGGACCACCAGGGAAGTCCTACCAACCTGGATCTTCACAGATTATATTCTCGCAGCGCCTGTCATACAGTAAGCACTCAAGAAACAGGAATTCCGCCGGTCCCTTGCCCTCTTGTGGTGGGAATAAGCTCTTGCATCTCGGGGTCCCCTCTTCCTCTTGGGGCAGCAGGAGAGCACAGCGGTTAAGAGCTGGGCCCTTGGAGTTGAGCCCACTCTGCTCCCTCCTCCGTGACTGCAGGCACATGCTTTTTCTCACAGTTGGGAGCCTTTTCCCACAGCTGGAGAACAAAGACAACGACAGGACCTGCACGGCAGGGTGATGCCTTATGCTTACCATGGCGCCGACTTACATCTGCTGAGCTCCCAGGCCTCGGAGGCCATTACTCCTGAAATGAATGAATGAGGGCAAGAAAAGAGAATGTAGGTGTTTGTTACCTGTCCAGCAGGGCTCCCAGTTTCTTGGCTATGTGGGCTCGGAATTCGGGGGTGGTCTGAAGTTCGTTGCCGTCTTGTTCGTGCTCATCCACCTTGTGCCTGCAACACATACGAAAGGACCTCACCACCTGTCAGTTCAGAGGCTGCCCCCGAGAGAGTGGGGAAGACACGTGTCTTGCTCACCCTGACATACCAGGGTCTGGCAGGGAGTGCATGGGGTGTGGGTGGGGGCAGGTGGCAGGGGCCAACATCAATAAACAGATGAAACTTGAACCCAAAGTGCCCAGTACCTGAGGCTTGGCTGGTTGGCTGGCAACTTAGCATTTGTAGCACCTGTGGAAAGAATGAACACTGAGGTATTTACAGAGGAAACAACTATACCATCTGTTGTGTGTTAGGCACTATTTTATGTGATTTACGCCTGTAACTTGTTGAATCTTTCCAACAACCTGATGGGACTAACGGGAGTGGGGGTGGAGGTGGAGCAGTCACCATCCCCCAGTACAGAAGAGGAAACTGAGGCAAGGAGATGTAAAATACCTTGTTGTTGCTCAGTTGCTAAGTCGTGTCTGTTTGCGACCCCATGGACTGTAGCCTGACAGGCTCCTCTGTCCATGGGCTTTCCCAAGCAAGAATGTTGCCATTTCCTTCTCCAGGGGATCTTCCTGACCCAGGGGTCGAACCCGTGCCTCCCGCATTGGCAGTTGGATTCCTTACTGCTGAGGCCCTGGGGACGCCCTGTTAAATAGCTTATCCAAACAGCTAACAAGCGACAAGAATTAGGATGAGGATCCAGGCTATCTGGCTCCAGAGCCCCCTCTTCATCACCATGCTGAATGAGCATGTCTAAGTGTACTTTGATTCCAGCATTTATTGAGTGCCCACTGTGTGCTTAGCTGTGTGCTAAGTGCTCTGGAAGAGAGAAGCGAAGGGGGCTCAGTTATGCTGATCACTGGACTGGGAGTCTGGCTGGGGTCTCAGCCTCCTCACTCCTTAGAGGCATCTTTCCAGCAAGTTCACTCATTTAAGAATTATTTTGCTGAGCAGGGTATAGGCCCTGGGGATACCATGGTGAACAGACACCAGCCCTTGTGAAGTTCGCATCATGCAACCTCTCACTCAATAAATATTTGTGAAGCAAGTATGAGCCACAGTTGACTCTAGGTACTGGGGTTGGAGGGATGAAAGGAAAAAAGGCAGGATAAGTAAAGAAGCAATTGTAGAAAAAAGGAAAGCATTACATATGAAGGGAATCACAGAAAGTATGACAATGGTGGAGAGAAGGCATGTAACCCAGTCCTCCTGAAGAGATGGTGTCTCAGCTGTATTAAGGGATAAATGGGAGCCAGACAGGAGGGGAAAATGAGTACATGACGAGAGACCAACCACATAACTGCTGCTCTTTACTAGGCCTTTAATGTGCGCTAAGGACTGCAGATACATCATCTCCACTCCTTACAAGGGTGGGTACTATCTTTACCCCCACATTACAGATGAGGAAATTTAAATACAGTGAGACTTAAATACCCTGTCCAAATTCTTCCTGCTAGTGAGTGGTGGCAGGACTTTATTTTTGGCGGCTCCAAAGTCACTACAGATGGTGACTGCAGCCATGAAATTAAAAGATGCTTGCTCCTTGGAAGAAAAGCTATGACCAACTTAGACAGCATATTAAAAAGCAGAGACACTACTTTGCCAACAAAGGTCCCTCTAGTCAAAGCTATGGTTTTTCCAGTAGTCATGTATGGATGTGAGAGTTGGATTATAAAGAAAGCTGAGCGCTGAAGAACTGATGCTTTTGAAGTATGGTGTTGGAGAAGACTCTTAAAAGTCCCTTGGACTGCATGGAATTCCAACCAGTTCATCCTAAAGGAAATCAGTCCTGAATATTCATTGGAAGGACTGATGCTGAAGCTGAAAATCCAACACTTTGGCCACCTGATGTGAAGAGCCAACTCACTGGAAAAGACCCTGATGCTGGGAAAGATTGAAGGCAGGAAGAGAAGGGGATGACAGAGGATGAGATGGTTGGATGGCATCACTGACTTGATGGACATGAGTTTGAGTAGGTTCTGGGAGTTGGTGACAGACAGAGAAGCCTGGTGTGCTGCAGTCCATGGGGTTGCAAAGAGCTGGACACTGAGTGACTGAACTGAACTGAGTGAGTGGTGGAGATGGAAAGGCATTTCTGCATATAGAAAATAAAAAGAAAACGGCAGAATTATGGTGACCACAGATGAGAGGACATAGTATGGTGTGGAGCCTAGCTGTGGAACGTGTGGCAGGAAAGCAAACAGGGACAGGCAGCCTGGGAATGGATTACCAAAGGGTTTGTAAGTCCTTTTATTTACTTATTATTTCAACTCTTACACAAAGTATTTATTTACTCAGGTCTGCTGGGTGTTAGTTTCGGCACTCTGGATCCTTAGCTGTGGCCTATGAACTTCTTAGTTGCAACATGCAGTCCAGTGCCCTGACCAGGTATCCAACAAAGGCCCCCTGCGTTGGGAGCATGGAGTCTTAGCCACTGGATCACCAGGGAAGTCCCGAGGGCTTGTGAGTCCTTTTAAACAAAAGCAGGAGTTAACCTTGCTTTGCCATGGCCTGCTCTGGCAGCATGGATCCTTCTCAGAATAATCTCTTAGGTGCAAAAATACAATACATGGGATTACAAAGAAAACCAGTGATAGTGAAATTCAGTTATCATTAAGAGCAAAAATCAAAATTTGGGATACTTTAATACATGTGCTTCTTCATTAATGTATCAAATGAGATGTACTGATGGGCCTAAAAATTACTGTAGTTTTTAAATAACTAATTAATTAATTTCTGGCTGCGCTGGGTTTCCATTGCTGCCTGATGGCTGTATCAGTCTAGTCACAGCAACTGGGGGCTACTCTCTGGTTTCCATGCTCTGCTTTCTTATTGCAGAAACCGGCTTCTCTTGTTGCAGAGCACTGACTCCAGAGCTTACCAGCTCTGTGGTTGTAGCGCTCAGGACTTAGTTGCCCTGTGGCGTGGTGGATCTCCCCGGACCAGGGATGAAACCCGTGTGCCCTGCATGGGCAGGTGAATTCTTAACCTCTGGACCACAAGGGAAGTCCGAAATTACTTTAATTTTAAAGCAGGGAGGAGTGGAAACGATTTTTTCCCCCAGCATTTTATTGTGAATAAAATATTTTTGATATATCTGAAAGACTAAAGGGATTTGCAAGTCTGAGACTTCTGTTAAGACAAAGAAACAGGTATTGCCAAAACTACGACGGTTGTTCACACGCATGATGGAAAGAGAGGTTAAACTTCAGAGACCAGCGAAAGTGAGATGAAATATTTTTCCCATTCAGATTCACAGGCCCTCTGCATTCTATCCACCGATGGGTGCCCTTATGTTAAGGGGTCTGGGATTTATTCCCAGGGCACTAGGGAGTCACTGAAGGACAGGAAAGATAGTGAAGGATGGGGAAGCCTGGCGTGCTGCAATCCGTGGGGTCGCAGAGTCTGACATGACTGAGCGACTGAACAACAAAGGGAGTCACGGTCAAGGAGGTGTGGGACACAGCTCGCTGGCAGCCCCCGAGAGTGAGAAAGCGTTGGAGCCAAGGAAAGGCTGGATGCAAGAATCCAGCTGTCGCAGTCATCTCCGAGGAGTGGCGGGCCGCCCAGGGTGCAACAATTAGGATGGACCCTAGCAGGCAGAGTCAAGAGATACTCTGGTGCCTTGGTTTCCCTGACTGGGATAATGGAACTACCCGTCCCGCTGCCCTTGTCCGTATTTTGACTCTGAATCCTACTCTGAACCCCACCCAGGCCGTGGAGCCTCCTCAGGGAAAGAAGTCGAATCCCGGTGACACCCTCTTCACCGTCCATCCTCTCAGGCCGCAGGGGAAGACCACTACGCTCTTCGGCCAGACTCCCCGAATATAGTCCCCTACCGATACTTGGCTTCTCCGAACCCCTCGGGCGCTGCTCCAAGCCCCAAGCCGGCATCGCTGCCTCGCGGCACCGTTCCAACTCCTCTTCATCGCTGCTGCTGCTGCTGCTGCTCTCCAAATCGCTCATGGCGCCACTGGGTGCCGCCACCTTGAAGCACCGCAAAGGATTGTGGGGAGAGCCTCCAGGAGCGGTCGTCCTCCAATCCCAACAAGGAGCTGAAAAGCGCAGGGCATTGTGGGGATTGTAGTTCTTAGACTCAGGCCAGCATTGGTCCTAAATTGTCCTGAAGGGTTTCCTGAAACGTGAGAGCTGGAAGGGCTAAGAGATCAACAGATCTATCCTTGATGAGGAAAATAAGACCTATAGACAGGAAGGAATTGCCTAGGGTCACACAAGGGGTTAATGACAGTCAGGATCGGTTCCCATGTTTTGGTCCAATGCACTTTGATTATTATCCACGTATTCTACAAATTCGGAAGTCTGTTTGGGCATCAGAAGTACCTTAGGGACCTTTGTGTCTGTGGCGGGGTGGGGTCGGGGGCAAGGGGCTTCCCAGGTGGTGCTAATGGTAAAGAACCTACCTTCTCTTTACCACATTTACCTCATACCAAATTTACCACATTTGCAGGAGATGTAAGAGACGCAGGTTCAATCCCTGGGTCAGGAAGATCCCTTGGAGAAGGGCCTGGCAACCCATTCCAGTATTCTTCCCTGGAGAATTCCATGGGCAGAGGAGCCTGGCGGGCTACAGTCCATAGAGTGACACACGACTGAAGCGACTTAGCAAGCATGCACTCACGTCTGTGGTAAAAGTCACATAATATTTTGTCGTCGTTTAGTTGCTAAGTCGTGTCTGACTTTTGCAACTCCATAGACTGTAAACTGCCTGGTCCTCTGTCCATGGAAGTCCCCAGGCAAGAATACTGGAGAGAGTTGCCATTTTCTTCTCCAGGGGATCTCTCCAACTCAGGGAACAAACTTGCTCCTCCTGCATTGCAGGTTGATTCTTTACTGCTGAGACACCAGGGAAGCCCACATAATATAAAACATACTATTTTAACCATGCTTAACTGTACGCTTCACATTGTTGTGTAGGGGACTTTTTAAAATGCAGATTGTTGAGTCTCACTGAAAACTAGGCAAATCAGAGTCTCTGAGAGGTGGGACTCAGGAATCTGTATTCCTTTCAATATCCTAGGGCTTTGTTACTACTCTCAGTATAATCCGCGAACAAGCAGCATCGGCAAACTCCAGAGCCTGTTAGAAATTCATAGTCTTGGTTTCAGCCTAGACCTGAATCAGAACCTGCATTTAAACAGGATCTGCAGGTGATACGGACTTCCCTGGTGGCTTAGCAGTAAAGAACCCTCCTGCCAATGCAGGAGACACGGGTTTGATCCCTGGGTCAGGAAGATCCCCAGGAGAAGGAAATGGGAACCCATTCCAGTATTCTTGCCTGGGAAATCCCATGGACAGAGAAGCCTGGTGGCTACAGTCCATGGGGTTGCAAATAGTTGTACTTGACTTAGCGAGTCAACAACAACAACAACAATAGGCTATTACAGAGTATTGAGTCGAGTTCCCCGCGCTCTCCAGCAGGTTCTTATTAGTTATCTGTTTTATATGTAGTGTGTAAATGTCAGTCTCAACCTCCCAATTTATCCCTCCCCTTTCCCCCTTCGCCCCGGGGAACCATAAGTTTGTTTTCTACATCCATGACTCTATTTCTGTTTTGTAAATAAGTTGAGGGGATTTTTAAAACTGCATCATCTTCCATCTCCCAGACTTCCCTTATCTCTATCTCATTTTCCACACACAGTCCTTACTTTCCAGAGTTGAGATGCTCATATGCTGAGGCTATAACTCCCAGGACAGCCTTAGCACCTATGGAAATAAATGAAGACCACCCAAAAGAGAACAAATGAAGATTATTTATTCCCAACTCGCTATAGCCAGGGAGTTAGCCACCATCCCTTGCCTTTGGCAGAGACACCAAGGCAAGGAGGGTGGTGAGACAGCTTTATAGTGGCATAAAGAGAAGGCTTCAGGTATACTCTGATTGAGGTTGTTTGCATGGGAAGCTGGAGGTGGGCTACTTAGAAGCAGAGCATCCTATATGATTGGTCAGCGACCTTGTTTGGCTTTCTTTCATCAGTCCTAAATTGGAAGGGAGGGAATAGAGAATCTAGTAGTTGTTGACCAAATCCCGCTGGTTTCCAGTTAATTGATACTATGGTTTGGCTTCCAGGCTGGTGGCTACGGAGCTTGAGGGTCAGAATACTGTTGTCGAATATGCTCTGGCCATTGTTGGTTTGCATATCTAGTCTCATATCCCTCATCATCTGTCTACTGGCAAGGTTAGGTGAAATTGATGAGACCTAGATTAAACGGCAAAAACGCACCGGGAGAGGTCTCAGAGGAAACTAACTGGGTGGAAACGGAACCTATCCAACTGTCTTTATGGAGAGGATGAGGGTGGTGCTGTCTCGGACACCATAGCAGCTCAAACTGCACTCGTCCTGCAGGGCTTGGCCTTGGAGCTCTAGCTGTTGCTTCTTTCTGAGCAGCCCCTCCCTCCCTTCAATCTGACGCTTCAGGTCAAGGACTAAGCTGCTGCCGTAAATGGCATAGGTGTGGCTCCCACCGCTGTGACTCTTCACGAAGACCTGCATCTGGGGAGGGAAGGTCTGCAGCAGAGAGACGCGAGTGTCAGAGAAGATACTGTAATCTGCCAAGGAGGAGCTGTTCCTGAGGACCTGTCGCTCCCCACCAGGCTCCTGGAAGGACAGACGCTGTGGGGCCGAGGACTCCAGCTTACACTGGATCTTCTCTTTAAACTCCTGTATGGACTCATAAGGGTTCACCTGGATGGTGAAATCCACATGACCCCACTGTTCCACTGTCACCTTGACGTCTCGTGCAAACTGGAAGGGAGAGGAGAGAGAGGGGTTAAGTCCACCTTCTGGTGTCTGAGGACAAACGTGCCCTTCAGGGATTTCCCTGGTGGTCCAGTGGTTAAGACTTCACCTTCCAGCACTGGGAGTGTGGATTTGATCCCTGGTTGGGGAACTAAGATCCCACATGCCTCAGTGATAGAAAAACTGAAAACATAAAACAGAAACAACAGTTGTAACGAATTCAATAAAGACTAAAAAAGTAGTCCACATTAAAAAAAAAATCTTAAAAAAAAATTCTATTGTGTGGACGGACGTTAAAAAAAAAAAAAAACATGCCTTTCACCTGTCCTTGTCTTCACAACAGCAGCAGCTGCAAACATTTTGTTTGGTTGCTAAGTCATGTCTGACTCTTTGCGACCCCATGGATTGAAGCCCACCGGGCTCCTCCATCCATGGGATTTTCCAGGCAAGAACACTGGAGTAGGTTGCCATTTCATTCTCCAGGGGATCTTCCGGACCCAGGGATTGAACCCAAGTCTCTTGCATTGGCGGGTGAATTCTTTACCGCTGAGCTACCAGGGAAGCCCATTGAGGGGGTACTTCCCTTCCAGGGCCTGGACTGGGTGCCATTCATACTTTCCTTAATGCATTCTATTCTCACAGCAGCCCAATGAGGTTGATTCTGTGATTAGCCCATTTTACAGATGAGGAAATCGTGGTTGAGCAGGATGATGTCATTTATCAACCATCACAAAAGTAGTGAAGAGCAGAGCAGTTATTTGAACTGAGGTCAGTCAGACTCCCAGGTCTGTTTTTCACCATCGGAGGCCACACTCAAGGGCCTGGGAGCCCCAGATGGTTGAAGAGCAACATCTGCAAGGCGCTGGGAGAGGGGACTGCTGTGTAGACCTCCAGCTGATCCTTTCAAGAAGGGATATAGGTTCAGCACTGCCAAGTCTGGTTTTTCAAGATAAAAATCTTTGCATGATTTAATTTTTTTTATTTTTAAAGATTATTTTATATTTTGGCTGTGATGGATCTTTATTGCTGCTTGCAGACTTTCTCTAGTTGCAGCGAGCGGGGACTACTCTTCATTGCCATATGCAGATGTCTTATTCTGGGGGCTTCTCTTGTTGTGGAGCACAGGCTCTAGGCACAGGCTTCAACATTTGCAGCACTGGGGCTCAATATTTGCAGCTCACAGGCTCTAGAGTGCTGGCTCAGTAGTTGTAGCACCTGGGCTTAGGTGCTCCATGGCATGTGGGATCTTCCGGGACCAGGGATCAAACCAATATTCTTTGCATTGCAAGGTGAATTCTTAACCATTGGACCACCAGGGAAACCCCATGATAGCTTTTTATAATCAGGAAGAATCCAAAGGCACATACTTTTCAGCCCATTGGTGGCCCTTTTACAGCTGGTGGGCCCCCAGTTTGTAGTCTCTGCTCCTCATTAGGGAGACTCGATTCTGCTTCTGCTTTCTGCTATAAGTACCTCAGTCTTTTGCACACAACGTTAGTCCTTTGCCCCTTACCCCCTACCCTGACCCTCTACCTGGACAGAGGGTACCCTCTACCCTTTTTTTCTGAATGCCTACATCCTCCCCTGGCTTTTAGGGCCCACCTCAAGCCCTAACTTCTTCAAGAAACCTTCTTTGGTGACTTAAGTGACATTTATTTTCCGATTCCACGGCCCCCAAAAGATCTGGGTATGAATTCTGACTCTGTTGCTTCTTAGCAGTGTGACTTTGGTTAATTAACGCTACCTCTCTAAGCCTCAGTTTTCTCATCTGTAAAATGGGGATAATAATGCTAACGATGATAATAATAATAACTTGACCTTTCTGCGTTACAGACTTGTCCCTGAACAAGTGCTTTGCCAGCCGTAAAGCACGATGCCAATAAAATAGATTCCTTTGCTCTTTACCTGCACCATGGGTTTGGCATTTTTTGTTTTCTGAGTAGTTTCTCTGGTAATTCCATTTCTCAGTTTTGTGCAAGTTTGTCTCATGGACTTGCTTTCTAAGCAAAATCTTTCTAGCAAAATTTCTTAAGGGTAGGGGCTGTGTCTTATTTCTGTGCTAGTGTTGCCC
The DNA here is from genome assembly GCF_910594005.1 of Cervus elaphus. Lineage (NCBI taxonomy): Eukaryota > Metazoa > Chordata > Mammalia > Artiodactyla > Cervidae > Cervus > Cervus elaphus. The sequence continues at coordinate 9,689,655 of NC_057819.1, read as the reverse complement.
CTGGTCACCCCCCATCAGCCCCAAGCCTGGTACTGGCACAAAACAGCTGATTAGGGACTTCCCTGGTGATACACTGGACAGGGATCTGCTTGTCAGTGAAGGGGACACAGCTCTGATCCCTGGTCCTGGAGGATTCTATGTGCCGTGGAACAACTGAAGCTCATGCGCCACAACTACTGAAACTGGTGCACCGTACAGCCGGTGCTCTGCAACAAACAATAGCACCCCCACGCCACAACTACATCAACGAAGACCTAGAGCAACCGAAAAAATAAAAATAAATACATTACATATAAAGGAAACCAGCCAGCTGATTAAATTGACTTGCCTGGACTCAGCTTATGCGAAGAATGATTGAGCCCAAAGAGTCCCAATGACTCTTTGGTGAATTATGAGAAGAGGAAAAAACAGGAAAACAAGAATTTGAAGATAAGGAATCTGAAGCTCAGACAGCTGAATAATTTCCCCAAATTCACAGAGCTGGTGGGTGGTGTAGCCAGGCCCCAAAGTGATGCTTAAGCCATATTGGCTCCCTCAACACAGAAGTAAATAAGTGAATTGTTGTTGTTTAGTCTCCAAGTCCTGTCGGACTCTTTTGCAACCCCATGGACTGTAACCCACCAGACTTCTCTGTCCATGGGATTTCCCAGACAAGAATACTGGAGTGGGTTGCCATTTCCTTCTCCAGGGGATCTTGTGGGCCCAGGGATCAAACCCATGTCTCCTGCACTGGCAAGTGGATTCTTTTCCACTGAGCCACCAGTATCTCATTCCGAACTTCTAGCCTCTGGCAGCCAGAGAGGAGACATTACCTTCAGTTTCCAGTTGGGGATGTCATAGCAACAGTACTGTTTCAGGCAACAGCGGGCACTCTGAGCCACTATATCCCATCTGTAGCCTGTTGCCACGTTGTAGGTGGGGTCAGCCGGATCCAAGATGATGGGCCTGCAACACAGAGAGAGGGAGCCCAGGTTCTTTCTTGCTTGGAAGCCTGAAAGCCAGAAAGAAATCTTCTTGGCAAGCATCTGAGCATCTGCTATGTTCAGAGCCCAGGGTCGTCAGTCCAAGAGGGTCCACAAATATTGCCAGAGAGTAACAGAATGACGAGGGCTTCCCAGGTGGCTCAGTGATAAGGAATCCGCCTGCCAATGCAGGAGACTCAGCAGACCTGGATTCGATCTCTGGGTCAGGAAGATCCCCTGGAGGAGGAAATGGCAGCCCACTCCAATATTCTTACTTGGGAAATCAGCTGGACAGAGGAGCCTAGGGGGCTACAGTCTGTGGGGTCACAGACAGTCAGACTCGCCTGAGCGACTGAGCAGCAGCAGCAACAGAATGAAGAGGATTCTGTGTCTAAGAATTCTTAGGACTTCCCTGGTGGTCCAGTGGCTAAGACTGCACTCTCAGTGCAGGGGGCCTGGGTTCGATCCTCAGTCAGGGAACTAGATCTTGCATGCTGCAGGTAAAGATCCCGCAGGTAGCAACTACGATCGAAGATCCTGACTAAATGCCACAACTAAGCCTCAGTGTGGTCAAAATAAATAAATAAATACTTAAAGTAAATTTCTCTTGGGGAGAGTGTTTTAGGTGTTTGTAAGGAATCTTTGAGGTGTACAGAGGTTGGGACACCCAAAGCCATGATGGAAAAAGAATAGCGGTCCCTCAGGCAGACCACACCAGCGTGTGGGCCTCTTAAGTTCAGAGCTTTCGCTTTGCTGAACAGGCTACATAAATGAGTTCAAACCTAGAGCTTCTGAATTGCTTTGGACGATAACAGTACCGCTGGTACCATTTACTGATGTTTCCTGAGGCACGGGGTCAATCTTAAGTAACCTATTTTAATCCCTGCAACAATTCTCTAAGGTATGATGATGACGGTGGTGGTGATGATGATGATGATAATTTCTCCCCACTTTACAGATGAGAAAACTAAGGCACAGACCTCCCTAGGTTCTCCCAACCTGAAGATGGGATTCTGATCCATATCCTCTGCCTCAACAGAGGGGAGGTTGAGCTCCCTCCAAGCGTCTCTCCTCTAGGTAACTGTTGAATAGATATTTTAAAGAATATTGGCTTGAAGGGGTCTAATAAATGACTGGGGTTGCATGGGGTGACCACAGGTCTTGGATATCAAGCCCATGATGAAGACCTGGCCCGTGTGTAGTTTTCTGTTTTTGTTTTATTTGGCTGAACTGGGTCTTAGTTGTGGTGTGCCAGGTTTTCATTGCGGCACGTAGGATCTTGGCTGCAGTACATGGGATCCTTTTAGTTGTGACTTGTGGGATCTAGTTCCCTGACCAGGGATCAAACCCAGGCTCCCTGCATCGGGAGCATGGAGCATTAACTACTGGGCCACCAGGGAAGTCCCAAGACCTGGCCCTTGTACTCCAGGAGCTTTTGACTTAGGCGGGAGCTGAGATTTTGTCTAAGTGACAGACTGTGTTAGCAGGCTAGTGACATGAACTGGACACTTTAAGCTCCATGCTTTCAACCCCCAGCATCCCTGGCTCCCTGAAATGGTCCTGCCTGACGGAGTCAGGGAGCAGTGCCACTCTGTCCTGTGGATTCGACTCACCTGATCCAAGTGACCGACCAGGTGAGCTGGCATGTAGAGCCTCTGCCTAGTAATGAAATTAGTTCCCTCTGGAGTTTGGACCAGAAGTGATGGATGCTCCTCATCACCTTGCAGTAAGAGGGGAGCAGGGCAGGTATGGAGACGGAAACAGAGGCAGTGAGGGGGAGGGAGCACATGGGCCATGAGAGGGAATGACAGAGAAGGGGAGTCTGTACTAGTTTGCCTCAGGTCCCAGTGGTTTTCCCAGGTCAATATTCTAAGCATCAATACAATAAATTGTCTTTTCATAAGGAGACCTGGTTACTCTTTCTTGTTAAAAAAAAAAAAAAAAAGACCTGACACTCTCATGAGGGAACAATAAATATTCTTAACGATATTGCTTACAATGAACTAAAGCTTCTAGTATAAAGAGTTGTCTCAGGTTGGGTTCTCCCAGAAGCAGAACCTAAGATGAGGATTTGAGTGCAAGTCATTTATTTGGAAGGAGGTGCCAGGAAGCACCACAGAGCAAGTGGGAAAGTGAGACAGGGATGGGAAGGATGCCAATAAAGGATATGTATCAAGGTGATTACCTCTGTGAGCAGCTGGGGGTTGGACTCTGAGAACTTGTAGAACACATGACCCAGAAAGAGTCCCTCCATCTGAGATGGGAGGGAGCTGAGGTATTCACACACCAGCCTCCACCAGTCACTAAGGGAAGCTGAAAACCCACAGGCAAAGGGACACAGGTGCTGACAGTTGGAGGTTGAACCAACTTTCCCTGAAATGATAAAGGCCCAGGGGATACGAATGGGTATAAGCAGCATGTATTACAATGCTGAACATTTAGCTGGCATCTATCATAGGATAGATACAGTGGCCCTTTACGTATATTTTCTCTGACTATTCTAAGAGTCCTGCATGGCTGGTGGCAATTACTCCTGTTTTGGGCTTCCCTGGTGGCTCATCAGGAGAGAATCTGCCTGCCAATGGTGGAGATGGGTTCGATCCTGGTATGGGAAGATCTGCTGAGAAGGAAATGGCAAAACACTCCTGTATTCTTGCCTTGGAAATCTAATGGACAGAGGAGCCTGGTGAGCTATAGTTCATGGGGTCACGGAAGAGTTGGACAACAACAACAACTCCTGTTTTCAGATGAGGAATAACGGCTCACAGAGATGAGAAAATAGCAGAACTGGGATTTAACTTGGGTCTCCATGGTTCTTTTTAGTTTCTCATGCTGGGAAAAAGCACTGAAATTGTCTTCTGAGGGCAAGAGGATTAACATAGAGTGGAGTGATAGCTCGAGGAATAAGGAAAAGGCTTATAGCCCCTAAGGCCCTGGCGATTTGAAGGGCAATCAGCTCGAGATGTCAACTGTGTCAGGGTGAGATATCCGCTTTTCTACTTAATAAAGTCCACCCAGGCTTCCCTGGTGGTCCAGTGGTTAAGAATCCGCCTCGCAATGCAGGGGACACAGGGTCGATCCCTGGTCCAGGAAAATTCTACATGCAATGAAGCCCACAGTAGCCACAACTACTAAAGCCTGTGCACCCTAGAGCCAGTACTCCTCAACTAAGAGAAGCCACTGCAGTGAGAAGCCTTCGAACCACAGCTAGAGGGTAGTCCCCACTCGCTGCAAGTAGGAAAAGCCCATGTGCAACAAAACTTGCCACAGCCAAACAGTAAAATAAATAAATCTTTAAATATGTATATTATATATAGTGATTTTATATATAAAATAAAGCCCACCCAGGAAACTCAATACCACCTTCCCCTTAATTCTCTTTCTCTGAGATGTGGCTGGCATGCGGCAATCCAGTACCTCTTTTCTTTGAGCTGGTTTCTGACAAAGTCCTCAATGATCGGGTTCTGCAACGTGTAGTACTTGGTCCAGTAGATGCAGAGGCGCTGATACTCTATGAGCAGCTGCAGCACTGTGACCAGGCCTTTGTCCAACCTGAAACGCTCACTCTCCTTAGTACCCGTTTCCCAGGCATAGATGGTCAGTAGCTCAAGGGCATACATTGGGGGCAGCTCCGCCCTAGGACACTGGGCTTTCACATACTGTTGAAAGACATGGGAAGAGAGAGAGAGAGTGATCCTAGGATTCCTTAGAAGGATGACATTGGACCCGAAACTGAAAAAAATCCAAGTTCTTGTCCCAGTTTTGTTATCTACCGGCTGCATATTCTTGGCCAAGTCACTTTTCCTCTCTGGCCTTAACTGGGTTTCCCCATCTTAAAATTAAGCAACTGGGTGAGTCCAGTGGGTTTCAAACTGTACTTGACATAACTTCCAGAATGGAATGATGAAGAAGTATCCCAAGGAGTGAGCAGGGACTTTCCTGGTGGTCCAGTGGCTGAGATGCCATGCTCCCAGGTTCCATCCCTGGTCAGGAAACCTAGATCCCACAAGCCACAACTAGAGATCATGCCACAGTGAAGGCAGAAGATCCCGCATGCTGCAACTAAGACCTGGTGCAGCCAAACAAATAAATACTTAAAAGACAAAAAAGGGAGTCAGCAGATTGGGCTCTGTCACCAGCACCCCAACCAAAATAACCCAAAATAACTCTATTTTAATCTATTTGGGCTTCCAGGAGATTTCTTTTAAAGAAAAATCTTAGCTAAAGAGAAAAAAAATGTGTTTGTGTATGTGTTGGGGGACTATGTTATTGTTGCTGTTTAGTTGCTAAGTTGGGTCTGACTCTTTTCGACCCCGTGGACTGTAGCCTGCCAGGCTCCTCTAGGACTAGATAATAGCTGAGAATCTATAGTGAACGTTGGGGTTGCTTCTCTAACAGGCGTGTGTTTCTTCCCCATTGTTTAGTGGCCATGCTGTTTGGATGTGATTGACCTAATCCTCATCTCCAGGGTTGGCCCTGACTGGACAGGATCACTAGGATAAACCTATTCCCCCTTGCCAAATAGTTGGTTCAAGAGATGCCTTGTGACCTAAGCTGGCTCAATTTGAGTCAAATCTAGTCCTTTTGTTCTGTGGTTGAGAGAAGAGAAGTCCAAGTGAATGTGAGGGCAGGAACAAATGTGGCCATTTTGCCACCATGAGGGAAACCAGCTTGGGGACCAAGTTGACATATAATATTGAGACAAGCTGCTCCAGGTGGCGCTAGTGGTAAAGAACCTGCCTGCCAATGCAGGAGACATAAGAGATGCTGGTCCCATCCCTCGGCTGGGAAGATCCCCCGGAGGAGGAAATGGCAACCCACTCTAGTATTCTTGCTTGGAGAATCCCATGGACAGAGGAGCCTAGCGGGCTACAGTCCATGGGGTTGCAAAGACTCAGATATGACTGAAGCAACTTAGCACACACGCACACACAAGAGAATTACAGAGAAACAGAGCTGCAGCCTTCACCAAACAGTGCCTGAAGCTGTTTCCACTGTTGTAGGTTTTCACACATGAGCTGATAATCCTCTTTATTGGTTAAGCCAGTTAGAGTTGGTTTTTCTGTTACTCAGAGTTAAAAAACAAAATGAAAAAAATTAGAGTCAATTACCCAGGTTAATGTTCTATTTTTGAGGGCCGTATGGGGCGGGGGGGGGGGGGGAAGCTTTCTTTCTTTATCTCCTACCCTCAGTATTGGAGAAGGAAATGGCAACCCACTGCAGTATTCTTGCCTGGAAAATCCCATGGGTGGAGGAGCCTGGTAAGCAACAGTCCATGGGGTCGCAGAGTCAGACATGACTGAGCAACTTCACTCACTCACTTACCCTCAGTATATGGCTATACATAGTGCAAACTTAAATGATATATTATTCCAACTGACATCTCAAAAATTTTTTTTAAAAATGACTTTGTGCATGAGCATGCACAAACTTGGACATCTCTGAGATCAGTGATATTCTTACAGTTAAGACTTGGTGAAATCAAATAAAACCCAGAGAATCTAACTTACACATTCCTTGGCCCCAGTGAATGAATGGGTAAGCATCAAAAAATACTTTTGAATCATGATAGTAAATGACAACTCCTTGGATGTTACAAAGTTTCTAGATAAAAATGAACTAACAACCTTTTTAGCATCACAGGACTCTAGTTCTGTCTAACCTATAATAAAAACTTTGTGTCCTTGATCCACACGTCTTGTAACACTTGGTTAAATAAAAATTCTCAAATAAAAGAAAACATCAAATGAATAATACTGAGTCAAGAAGCTTTCAAAAAACCATATGCAGCCAACATCTTGTCTTAGAGGCAGAATCTTTTAGGTTGTTTGTTTTTAGGCTGTGTAGGGGCCGTGGTTCCCTGACCAGGGATGGAACCCAATATCCCTGCAGTGGAAACGTGGAGTCTTAACCACAGGACCGCTGGAGAAGTCCCTTACAGGCAGAGACTTGTACAGAGAAAGGGCTATGGAAGTAAAGCTAGTATGTTTTTCTGTGGACATTGCCAATAAATGTGCATGTCACATTCAGGAAGAAAACACTTTGTACACTTAGTCAAACAAACAAAACAAACAGATCATTCTTTTGAGTTCTAGCTCTTCAAATCCACAAAACTTTGGATCATTTCCTGTTAAAGTGACTGACTGGCCAAAAAAAACAATTTCATTCTTGACTTTGGTGTTGCTAATATCTGAAGACACATCACAACCTTTGTTGAGGTGATAACTATGTAAGAAAACACTATTTTTCCACCATAAACGTACTAACTATAAACAAACTTTCATAGTATCTTGATTTTTAATCTTTAAATACTATTTTTTTCTTTTTTGGTTAAACCGGTCTTTCTAAACTCTGACTCTTAACCAATGTTTTGAAAATAAGACATCATTTTTCTTCTTTCTTTCTCATTTTTTGTTTGCTTCTGAGTCTTCCTTTCATAAGCTGAGATGACTCTGCTCATCTGGGTATTTGGAAATACCCTTGGTACCATGCAGACATCCTATGTGAAATCTAAACAGTAGTCATAAAATCTAAACCCTTGTCATAAAATAGGTAACTAACCAAATTCTCTCCTTCCGCATGGCCACTGCCGCTCCTCACAGTCTCCCCCTGCTGATAAGTCTGGTTCCTGCCTTTTCTTCCCCTCTCTCCCCCATCTTCTGTTCTTGCCCCCATCAGGCAGCCTCCTCACCTCCAGGTACCAGTGTTTTACCAGCCGCAGGAGGCTCTTCAACTTGGTTGGCTTGTATTTCACGAAGTTTCTCTGCAGCTCGCTGAAGGATGGGGAGAAATGTCCAAGAATAGGGCAGGCCTCAATCAGTCTCACATAGACCTCTGGGGAGGGCTGAAAGTTGGGAACAGAAGATCCTGAGGAGGCAAAGGAGAGACAGTGAGGGCTTAGAAAACCCCAGTTGCTAACAAGTCCTCAAGGCTTTTTGTTGTTTAGTCATTAAGTCATGTCTGACTCCTTGTGACGCCATAGACTGTAGTCCTCCAGGCTCCTCTGTCCATGGAATTTCCCAGGCAAGATTACTGGAGTGGATTGCCATTTCCTCCTCCAGGGGATCTTCCTGATCCCAGGGGTCTAATTCGCGTCTCCTCTATTGGTAGGCGGATTCTTTACCGCTGAGCCAGTGGGGAAGCTCTCAGGGGAAGAGACTGCTAATTCATTTGAGTATCTCTCCAGGGAAGCCTGGAACTACATAGCCTGAGAGACTAAAGGTTTGCCTTCTTGACTGTCCTTCTGGAGTATGAAAAGTGAGTTTTGCAGAAACAAACTCACAGATATAGAGAACAGACCTGTGGTTGCCAAAGGGGGAGACAGATAGGTGGGGTAGGGATAGATTGGAAATTTGGGTTTCGCTGATGCAAACTATTATATATAGCATGGGGAAACAACCACCCCCAGGGTAAGTGTTCCAGAGTCACCCCGGGGGTTGCTCTAATGCTTTCCCTTCCTTGACTCTCCCTTCCTCTCCAATCTTATATTTATCTGCGTGATTCTTTGATAAATCTGTTTGCCCCATTGAACCACAAGGAGAGCCAGAGCTGAGTCAGTCCCAGGCATTTCAGTCGCCCGGCACCCAGCACGGGATGTGGGTTGAATGGGTGCATCCAGGTGTCTGCACGTGGCCACAGAGGAGAGGGGAGGGAGCTGTGGGTCCTCCCCCTGGGGAGGGCAGGCGTGTGAGTCAGGTGGACCTACCCTTACTCAGGACTCTGTAGGCCGGCACGATGGTGACAGTGACTTGCTCTTCCACCTCCCAGGTCCGAATGGTGAAGGCGACAGCAGAGATGACTCCGTGGACCAGCCTCAGGTTCTGGGGCTGGAGGTGTAGCAGATCTGGGCAATCCATGAGCTTTTTATAGAGCATGCTCAGAACATGCTCGTGGTGGCTGTAGTTGCTGGCTTCCTTCTGGAAGCTGCTAAAACTGCTCAGGAACATCACCAGCTCCACCTCCACGAGGTTCCTGAGCGCCGTGCCATTCCCGAAGGATCCCACCTGAGGAACACAGAGTCCCATCACCCCAGGGCCACTTCTGGGACCAGGGAATCCCTGGGGCTCTTTCAGGGATGATCCTGTTCATCGCTACCCGCCTCACCGATGAGTGGGGAGTACCAGATCACCCCTTTACAGGGGAGGAAAGTGGAGAGGTCAAGACGGCAAGCCGCTCACCCAGGGTCACACGGTGGATGTGTCAAATCCAGGCAGCCGGACTCCACAACCCACGTTTCTTATTTACTCTGCTGCATTGCTTCTGAGACTCAGCCTTGTCTGCAGAGTGATCCCCACTCCAAGGAAACCATCATCCTCTATAGGGTGGCAGTTGGAGGATTCTGAGGGGTGCGAGGGGCAAGTCTGAATAATTTTGTGCTCTGTGTGTGTACGCAAAGTCACTTCAGTTGTGTCTGACCCTTTGCGACCCTGTGGACTGTATAACCCGCCCGGCTTCTCTGTCCATGGGATTCTCCAGGCAAGAATACTGGAGTGGGTTGCCATGCCCTCCTCCAGGGGATCAACCTGTGTCTCTTACCATCTCCTGCACTGGCATAATTTTATGTCATTAAAAAAAGGGTGTGGAGACCTAGGGACTTCCCAGTTGGTGCTAGTAGTAAAGAATCTGGCTGCCAATGCAGGAGACATGGGTTCCATCCCTGAGTCAGGAAGATTCCCTGGAGAAGGGAATGGCATCCCACTCCTGTATTCTTGCCTGGAGAATCCTATAGACAGGGGAGCCTGGTGGTCTCCGGTCCATAGTGTCAAGAAGAATAGGACACGACAGAAATGACTTAGCACACATGTGTGCCCTTGGTGATCTGGGTGGGATGAAAGGGATGGGAGGGAGGTTCAGGATGGAGGGGATATGTATCTACATACGGCTGACTCACTCTGTTGTACAGCAGAAACTAACATAACACTGTAAAGCAACTATACCTCTGCAAAAAAAAAAAAAGGTTTTGAATAAAAAGGGGGCACAGGATTTCTTGGTGGATAAAAGCCATGGGCTGGGGAATGGGGCAGCCTGATCTTGGCGTCTCCTCTCGCCCTTGTGCCTCAGTGGTGCGATCTTCTGAACCCTGTCCCTCATCAGTCATCTCAGAGTAACGATAGCACGTGAATCACTGGGTTATTGGGAGGATTCGGTAAGACTGTGTGTCAAGGGCTTGCCGTGGTGCCGATTACACAGAAAGTCAGCCATATAGCTCTCTTCCTTCTCTTTCTCGAGTTGACTTAGATCACCTCTTCTGCCTGAGCTTCAGCTTCCCCATCTGAATTGAAGGAGACTGAGCTGGATGATTTGAAGGGGTCTTTTTTTTTTTTTTTAAGGTTCATTAACTTTTACTAGATGTTAACAGCAAACAGAAGAACAAAAGGGACATAGTGGATATTAAATTTTGGGGTAGCTTCTGTGGCTGGCCACGCAGAGTCCTACACACCTCTCCAGCACCACTCACCTGGAGAAGCTGCTGTGGATGCCAGCTACTGCTTTTCCTCCCTTCCCAAACAGATACAGCTTGGTCTAGAGCTGCACTGCCCCATAAGGAGGAGATGAAGGGGTCTTTTTGATGTTCCAAGATCCTGGACTTGCTCTCCAGTCCTGATCCCTCTGGTATACAAGGCCCCCAACTCTTTGGCCTTCTCTCTTTCTCACTCAAGAGGTGGAATTGCCACAGATGTATCAGACCTCAGGTGGGTTACCTCTGCTTGTGGGTGGAGTCATTGAACATTGACTATGACCCAGCTGCCACCAGCTGGGCCCTCACTGTGTCCTCACCAGCACCACTGAAAGCCTTTTATACACACAGCCTTTTAATCCTCATTCTCACTAATTGAGGCGGCGTGTGTCAGTCTCTCAGTTGTGTCCGAGTCTTTGTGACCCCATGTACTGTTGCCTGCCAGGTTCCTCTGTCCATGAGCCTTTTCAGGCAAGAATACTGGAGCGGGTTGCCATTTTCCATCCCCAGGGGATCGTCTCAACCCAGGGATCAAACCCACGTCTCCTGCGTCTCCTGCATTGCAGGTGGAGTCTTTACCTGCTGAGCCATCAGGGAAGCGCCCAGTTGAGGTGGAGGGACTAGGGTAATTATCCCCATTGTATAGAAGAAAAACAGGAGGCAGTTGGGGGTTAATTGATTTGCCATGGACTCATAGCCAGGAGCCATGGTCGCAGTCAGACAAAGGGTCAGAACACAGGGTGTGGTTCTTCTGCCTCTTTATTTCCAGTGAACCAAGTCTAGGTGCCAGGCCTTACTTCTGTGGAAGAGAAGTCTGCCATCTTTATTTCCCTCTTCCTTTTTTTTTTTTTTTTGGCCTCGCCATGTGGCTTGCAGGATTTTAGTTCCCCATCCAGGAATCCAGGAATCAAACTCACATTCCTTGCGTTGGAAGCATGGGAATCTTAACCACTGGACCTCCAGGGAAGTCCGCCTCTTCCTTTTCCATTTTTCTTTCTCCACCTGCCTTCAGAGTCAGCATTTCTGCCCCATGTGAGAGCATTGGGGATGGCACTCTGTGTGCCGATGAAAGCCATAACCCCCTCTGAAGGCTGTGCCCTTCTTACCTTTCCCAGTGGGAAGATACAGGCAGAGAGGGAAGAGCATTCTAGAACAGGCTGAATGACTTGCTTCAGTCCAAACATATTCCAACCCAAGGGTAAGCATTCGCTCATATGGATCAGCACAGCTCACCAGATTTTCACAGGAGGGAAGAAGGTTTAAAGCCCAAATAAAGTACTAATTTCTCAATGGCCATTGCTCTTTGGGTGTCTCTATTATTTATTAGTTTCAAGATTGGAGAAGATTGCAGGCAGGATTTGAGGGCTGGGTTAATACCACTTCCTGCCATCAAAATTCATGTTTGAGACATCCTTCCGTCCCACTCACTTGCCCTATGCCATCTGCATTATTCTCAGAGTTGGTGGGGTGGGGTGGGTTTGGTCTGGGAGGATCTGCGTGAGTCATACTGGTGCTCCAGGCCCAGAAGAAACCTCAAGCAAAAGTTGATAACAGTGCTTTTGTTTTTGAACATTGACTAATCATTTAGCATGCACCACTCTATTTGGTTGATGAGGGACAGATGATGATGATGGTGTGGGTGTGTGCTCAGTCGCTCAGTTGTGTCCAACTCCTTGCGACTGCATGGACTATAGCCCACCAGGTTCCTCTGTCCATGGAGATTCTCCAGGCAAGAATACTGGAGTGGGGGCTTTCCCTGATGGCTCAGTGGTAAAGCATCCATCTGCTAATGCAGGAGACACAGGTTCAATTCCTGGTCCAGGAAGATCCCATATGCCACAGAGCAACTAACCCCATGTGCCACAGCTACTGAGCCTGTGCTTTAGAGCCCGGGAGCCACAGCTACCGAGCCCTTGTCCACAACTACCGAAGCTGGTGTGCCCTGGAGCCCGTGCTCTGCAACAAGAGATGACATCACAATGAGAAAACTGTGCATTGCAATGGAAAGTAGCCCCTGATCTCCACAACCAGAGAAAAGCCCCTGCAGCAACGAAGACCCAAAGCACAGCCAAAAATAAATAAATTATTTAAAAAAAAAACCAATACTGGAGTGGGTTGCCATTTCCTCCTCCAGGGGATCTTCCTGACCCAGAGATGGAATAAGAGTCTTCTGTATTGGCAGGCGGATTCTTTACCACTGAGCCACCTGGGAACCCCTGCCCCCACCCCCACTGTGATGCCGGTGAGGTCATCCCGATTACACGTGGGAAGAGTGAGGCTGAGGGCTCGAGAGACAAGATGGTGACTCTAAGGTCACCCAGCTAATGAGGGAAGAAGCCAAGAGTCAAACCCACATCTCGTGTCAAAACGTATGGTTTCTCACTTCTAAATCACATGGCTTCAGGCTCTGGGTGCTAGGGATGAGAGTAGAAAAGTAACATGGGCTTTCGGCTTCTGAATCCTTCCCTGAGTGACTGCTCCTAAAGGCAGAGCTAGAGCACTGAGCTTCGAGTCAGGAGTCCTCGTGCCAGCCTTGCCTGTACCACCAGCTTGCTGTGTGAACGTGGAAAGTGTCCCAGCCTCTCTGCGCCTCAGTTCCCTTAGTGTTTACAGGGAGGATTGGCTGAGAGCTGTCTGCCTCCAGGACCTTTCAGGTTGGGAAGTTGAAGCTGGTGGATTGAATTAAGAACAGGTAGGGTTTCCCTAGTTGTCCAGTGGTTAAGAATCTGGCTTGCTTGTAGGGGACACCGGTTTGATCCCTAGTCCGGGAAGATCCCCTCTGCAGTGGGGCAGCTGAGCCCCTGTGCCGCAGCTGCTGAAGCCCGTGTGCCTGGAGCCTGCGCTCTGCGGCCTGACAGGCCCCTGTGGTTGAGAGGTCCACGCAGCGCAACTAGAGAAAGCCCTGGTGCAATAACAAAACCCCCAGTGCAGCCAAAAATAAAATACATCAATTTCAGAATGTGGAGACTTTTACTTGATGAATGTGGGGGCGCAAGCCACCCATACGGGCAGGTAGCTCCCCCAGCAAGCTCCCCTGACGGGTAATGAAACTCACGGGGCCATCTGGAGGGAAGACACAGTTTCAGCATACCCATACAGAGGAAGTGGAGTCACAGGGTTTATTACTGACACAAACAGATAACTAATGAGAACCTGCTGTCCGGCTCAGGGAAGTCCACTCAGCGCTCTCTGGTGACCTAAGTGTGAAGGAAGTGTAAAACGGAGCGGATATATGTACATGGACGACTGCGTCCCTCTGCTGGACAGCGGAAACTAACACTGTAAAGCGACTATACTCCAATAAAAATTCATTAAAAATTAATTTAAAAAAAACCTTATGACTTACAGATCCCAGAAGCAAGGGGACTCAGTGAACTGGGGAAAGATCAGACCTTCTCCCCAGGTCACAATTCAGCAGGATAGAGCAGGGTAGAAAACACCTAGTACTTACAAGGTGATTGGGGCAGACGTTACTAACTTTTCGCAGGCTTCACTTTGAAGTGGTTATTTTATTTTATTTTTTAATTAAAAAAGTCCATCTTGACTCTATATTAAAAAAAAAAACTTTTTTTTTTTTAAATTTTGTTATTTATTTTGGCTGCATTGCGTGGCTTGTGGAATTTCTCTGACCAGGAATCAAATCTGTGTCCCCTGCAGTGGAAGTTCAGAGTCTTAACCACCCAACCACCGGTGAAGCCCAATAATTGGTTATTTTAAAAGGTTCCACCAGGAGAAGCAAAGCACAAACTTGCACGGTGCCCAAAATTGATCTAAAGGTCCAGACTCTGGACTTTTGGTGTTAGCAGGATCATCATACTGTAAGGTGCTTAGGCAGCAACTCGGAAAAAAAAAATTGTTTTTTTTGTTTTTCCTCATCACACCTCAAAAGTTGTTTTTTCTCATCACATCTTTCTAGTTTTGACCCTCTTGGAGTATTATCCTAGTTAGGACCGGAGGTGACGAGAGGAAGCTGCTGAAAGGGTTTGGGGTAAAAAAAGCTCAGTGGGGGCAGCCTAGAGTGGAGTAAGAATCCCAGCTTCACCACCAGCTGTGTGACCTTCGGTAAGTCCCCTCACCTCCCCGATCTTCCATTTAAAAAAACCAAAAAAAAACACTTTCCATTATCAAAAATTGTAAACATAAAAATAGAAAGAGAAAAGAAAGAACATTTATACCTCCGCCCTGTCAGATTCAACAAGTCTGAACTTCTTGCCATGTTTGCTTCAACTAAGCCACCTTAATGTAATTTACAGGGACTTCCCTGACTGTCTAGTGGTTAAGACATCGCCTTCCGATGCAGGGCATGCAGGTTCAGTCCCTGGTCAGGAACTAAGTCTTGAGACCAAAAAACCAAAACATAAAACAGAAGCAATATTGTAGCAAATTCAAGACTTTAAAAATGGTCCACATCCAAAAATCTTAAAAAATAATAAAATAAATTACAGACACTAAGGACCATTGTCCGAAAATACTTTAGCATTTGTGTCCAACCAAAGAGAACATTTGCCCCCACAACCACAAAACTATTACACTTCAAAACAAATTACCATATATATACATGTATATATATACACATATAAAATCTAATATTCTGGGCATATTGAAATTTCCCCAATTGTTCCCGAATTATATTCTATGGATGGTCCATTCACACCAAGATTCAACCAGAAGCCTTGCGTTGCATGTCGCCATTATGGATCTTAAGTCACTGAGTTTGCACTGTGTTCATCTGTAAACTGGGAAGATGAGTGCATACCTCAGAGGATGTACAAATTAGAGACAGTACCTGTGAAGGGCTTAGGCAAGTGCATCCAAAATGTGCACTACTATTATTAGCTTCCTTACTCAACTTGCTCTGCTCAAGGCAGCAGTGTGTTGGGATGCTGTGTCTTGAGATGTCAGTAGCATAGACTAGGGATAATGAGGCAAGAGGTCCCTAGCATCCTCAGAGACATGGACCCAAGGGTTGGGTTTGGCCCAGCCCTGCCCGGGAAATGGAGGGGACCGGTCTCACCTGGATCACCTTCAGCACCTTCTGGTCCAGCCCATGGTCCCCCTGGAAGTGCTGCTTCCTCAGGAACTTCTGCACGGTCCGCACTGCCTTCACCACGCCTTCTTCCCACTCTTTGATGTTGTGCTGGCACTGAGCCACAAAGGAGTTCAAACTAGAAGCTGGGGTGTTAAACAGCTCCAGGGGTACTGCCATGTCTGTCTTGAGGGTACCACTGGTGGCTAGGCATACAGCTATGCACTGCCTACCTGCTGGCACATTCACCCTTCTTTAAGGACACTCCTCTCCAGTCCCTTGTGGAATAAAAGACCAGAGTGGAGAGGGAACCAGGGGTGTCCAGCTCCTGGGGACCGGAGCTCCTCTTTATTGAGGCTGTGTCCTGCGGCTGGGGCACCCCAGACCCTGAGTGATGACGGGAAGGTCAGGTGCCCCCGTAATGGGTGTGGCTTTCAGTCACCCTTCCTGTGGCACGTTTCCTGTCTCAACTGTTAGTTTTCCTTTTATAAGTTGCAAACTGACATTGGCTTGAGGATGGCCCTGGAAGAGGCAACTCCCCCAGTTGGATGGCATCCACCAATCCCATCCCCCTACGTTGTCATCCAAAACAGGCTGACAAAGAGCAGGGACTCGCTCTAGGTTGAGCTGAAGCATGGGAATTCTAGGGTCCCCTGTACAAACTCTGGAATTCCAGTCTGCCCTTTGCCAGACTCTTAACCTCTCTGACCTTTACATAAATAATCCTTAAAATGGGTTTAGGAATAATGCCTATCCCATAGGGTGTGTGGATTTAGCCTGAGAACATTTAGAAGAGAAAGTATTAAGTAAACGTACATATTAGACTTCCCTGGCGGTCCAGTGGTCAAGACTCTGTGCTTCCAATGCAGACGGCGTGGGTTTGATCCCTAGCTGGGCAACTAGGATTCCACATGCCTCATGGCCAAAAGCAAAAAATAGATGCAAGTATTATTATTCATTTACTATACATCTAGTGAGGCTTCCCAGGTGGCTCAGTGGTAAAGAACCTGCCTGCAAATGCAGGAGACATGGGTTCAATCTCGGAGTTGGGAAGATCCCCTAAAGGAGAAAATGGCAACCCACTCCAGTATTCATGCCTGGGAAATTCCATGGATGGAGGAGCCTGGTGGGCTACAGACCATGGGGATCACAAGAGTCAGACACAACTTAGCGACTAAATCATCTTCCATTCCACACGTGTGGATAGTGAGGGGTGATGGTATTTGGGAGGTTAGTCTCAAGTAAGGTGGTTAGGGAAGTTCTGAAAAGGAAATATTTGCGCAAAACATGAAGGAGGCAAAGAGTGAGCTGTATATACATTGGAGGAAATAATGGGAGAAAGAGCAGCAAGTACAAAGGTCCTGTGGTAGCAGTGTGCCTGGTGGGTGTGAAGAATAAGAGTGTGATGGAAATGGGATGATCAAGGGGGGAAAGTGGGAGGGGATGAGGCTTGAGTAGTACAGAGTGGGGGGCAAATTGTGTAGGATCTTGAAGACTACTAAGACTCTGGCTTTTACTCTGAATGAAATGGGCTTCCCTGGTGGCTCAGAGGGTAAAGAATCTGCCTGCAATGCAGGAGAGCCAGGTATGGTACCTGGATCAGAAAGATCCCTGGACAAGGGAATGGCTACCCACTCCAGTATTCTTGTCTTGGAAATCTCATGGACAGAGGAGCCTGGCGGGCCACAGTCCATAGGGTGGCCAAGAGTCGGGCATGCCCAAGCAACTAGCTTTCACATTGAATGAAATGGGGAACCACGGGGGAGTTCCAAGCAGAAGAGGGACATGGTTGGACTTTGAACAGAATCACATTGGCTCTCGGTGGGAGGATTAGATCAAAAGCGGAGGGTGGAGAGGCGGCGAGAGCAGAGGCAGGAATTCATTAAGAAGTTACTGCAACAGTCCAAACAAGAGATGCGGTGGCTTGGATCCGAATAGTAGCAGTGAAAGGGAGGGAGAAGTGGTATTATTTATTTTTCTTATGGAAAATTTCAAACATAAACAAAAGTAGAATATAATGAATGTTTACATGTCACCTCCCACTTCAAGAATTATCAAAATTAAAGTGCAGTTGCTCAGTTGTGTCCGACTCTTTGTGACCCTATGGGCTGTAACACGCCAGGCTCCTCTGTCCATGGGATTTTCCAGGCAAGAATACGGGAGTGGGTTGCCATTTCCTTCTCCAGGAGATCTTACCAACACAGGGATGGAACTTGGGTCTCCCACATTGAGGGCAGACTTTACCATCTGAGCCACCAGGGAACCCCTTCAACAATTATCAACCTATAGACAATTTTTTATGTTTATTCATGTCTTCTGCCCATTTGTGTGTGTGTGTGTGTGTGTGTGGCCATGTGGCTTGCAGGATCTTAATTCCCCAATCAGGAAAAGAACCTCTGCAGTAGAAGCACAGAGTCCTAATTGCTGGGCCTCCAGAGAAGTCCCAATCTAGAGACAATCTTTCTTGAATGATGTCCCCTTCTCCCCTCTTGTATTATTTGAAAGTGAATCCCAGATATCACAGGAGCTTTCCTGGAGCCTCAGTCAGTAAAGAATCTGCCTGCAATGCAAGAGATGCAGGTTCAATCCCTGGATTGGGAAGATTTCTTGGAGAAGGAAATGGCAATCCACTCGAGTATCCTTGCCAGGAAAATCCCATGGACAGAGGAGCTTGGTGGGCCACAGTCCATAAGGTTGCAAAGAGTTGGACACAACTGACTGACTAAGCACACACACACACAGCGAAGACATATTTAAAGCCATGAGTCTGGATGACTTCATCAAGGGAGTGAGTATAGAACAAGATGAGAAAAGGACTAAAGATTGAGCCCTGAAACACTTAATAATATTAATAGATTGGAGAAATGCAAGCATCCAGCAAACAAGAATGAGGCGTATCGAGGGAGGTGGAAGAAAAATCAGGAGTGTGTCTTGATAGCCAAGTGGAGATGTTGTTCTGGGAAGCAGAAAGTGATCCACTGGGTCAAATGTCAGGCAAATCTGTGCCGACTTTGTCCTGAGCGCAGTGGCAAATCAGATGAGTGACCAGAGGAAAGGTTACCATTCTGGGTAGATTGGCCTGACTGCTTCTGTAGGGAGGGTGGATTGCCAGGGGCAAAAGTAGATATAGGCAGACATGTCAGGATGCTGAACTGTGGCCCAGGTGTTAGGGAAGGTGTCCTGGACTCAACTGGAAGCACTGGAGGTAGGAGAAGCAGTGGGATTCTAGGTCTACATTGAAGGAAGGGAGAACAGGATTTGGTGACTACAGGTAGGAGGTGAGGGAGAAGACAGGATGGCTATCATCCTTCTGGCTTGGGTACCTGGGTAATGGGTTAAGGAATAGCGACAGGGCAGGAACAGAGACACAGAGGTAGAGAACAGACGTGTGGACATGGCTGGGGTCAGTGGGAGAAGAGGGGAATGAATTGGGAGATTGGAACTGGCATGCATACCTGACCACGTGTGAAATAGATAGCTAGCAGGAACCTGCGGAATGGCACAGGGAGTCAGCTCTGGGCTCTGTGATGACCTAGATGGGAGGGACGGGGGCGGGTGGTGGGAGGGTGGGAGGGAGATTCAACGGTGAGGGATGTATGTATACATGTAGCTGATTCACTCTGTTGTAGAGCAGAAACTGACACAGTATTGTAAAGCGACTCCACCCCAATTGAAAAACAGACAAACAAAAACAAAAGGAGGAAGGTATAAGGAGGAATGGAAAGCGGGGAGGTCTAGAAGGGTAACTGATCAAGCCAGAAAGCTTCAAAAAGTGTCCACATTGCTTAATGCTTCTGGTGAGTTCAGGAATCTAGGCTTGAGATGCACCCAAGAGGCTGCTGGTGATCATGGTGGTTCAAGTGTCAGAAGAGCTGGGAGCAGGGGCCAGGTTGGGGGTGTTGAGTAGTAGGTTGGGTGAGGGGCATGAACACCAGGAGTGGGGATAACCCTTTCAAGAAATTTGTTGTGAAAGGATGGAGAAAGACAGGGTGTGAACTGGAGGAAGTGGTGAGATAAATTCTGTTTAGTGTCTTAAATACCGTTTGTGGACAAAATAAAATGAAAACCCTCAATCATGACACATTTCAGTGTTAAACGTTCCAACTGGCTAACCCCAAATGGAGAGAATCACATTTTTAATTACATAAATGCTAATCATCTCCAGATTTCCCGAGTTTGGTGGTGCTTGGTCCTTAAACAGTTCTATATTACAATGGTTTAAACAACAAGAGCAGTTTTGCAAAGGGTAGTCAACAATAAACTGAGATTCCAAACATTTGTCCAATGTTTATAATGACAGATAATGAGGTTCAAGACAAAATAGAGAAGTTATTCAAGCAGTGAACATTCAGATTGGACATCTTAGTTTAAAATATATATATATATTTTTAATATAATTGATTTACAATGCTGTATTGGCTTTAGGTATACATCATAGTGATTCAATAGTTTTATGGATTATACTACATTTAAAGGGCTTCCCCGGTGACTCGGTGGGTAAAGAATCTACTTTCAGTGCCTTAGATGCAGGAGATGTGGGATCAGTCCCTGGGTTGGGAAGATCCCCTGGAGGAGGGCCTGACAATCCACTCCAGAATTCTTGCCTGGAGAATTTGATGGACAGAGGAGCCTGGCAGGCTATAGTCCACAGTGTTGCTAAGAGTCAGACATGACTGAAGTCACTGAGTATGCACACACTCTATTTGAAGTTACTATTACCCACTCCAGTACTCTTGCCTGGAAAATCCCATGGACGGAGGAGCCTGGTAGGCTACAGTCCATAGGGTCACAAAGAGTCGGACATGACTGAGCGACTTCACGTTCACTTTCTGTGCTGTAGAATAGGTATCAGTTCAGTTCAGTTCAGTCGCTCAGTCATGTCTGACTCTGCAACCCCATGAAAGCACGCCAAGTTTTCCTGTCCACCACCAACTCCCGGAGCTTGTTCAAACTCATGTCCATCGAGTCGGTGACGCTATCCAACTGTTAGGTAGTTAGAATAGGGAAAAGGAGTCCAGAACGGCGGTGGCTAAAAGACCTGGAAGGGAAAAACCCGCGAAAAAAGAACAAAGGAAAGTCTGAGGACCGGAGTGAGGACCTCAGGTAAAACAAACAGCACTCCTGGCTGGTCCAATTTACATAAGACAGGCCCAGGGACAGAGAGACACGTAAAAAGAGGAGCCAAAGCCCTCTCTCTCTCTCTCTCTCCCCCTCACCCCCGCGCGATGGGGCGATCTTCTCTTCTCGTCTTTGGATCGACGTGCCCTCATGCCTCGAAGATGGATTTTCCTGCTATTATCTAAATAAATTGAGCTGTAACACTGATTTATTTAACAGCTATAACACGGTCTGTCCTCCGAGAGCTGTGACCCGCCAACGGGCTTTAATGTCCGTCACTCCAAATTTTTGTTGTGACGAGACAAAGAACCGAGGAGCATACACTCGCCTGACATCTATGGTGCCGTGACTCGGGTTTAACCTGGCTGAAACAACCTCCACGCGGAAGAGGCCAAGCGCAGCAGGAGCCCAATTCGGCGAAGCGCCTGCGGTAGAAGAGGAACGTGAAGAAGACCCAGCGCAGGGGAAGGCCCATCGTGTTGGAAACCGGGGCAGCGAAAAACGAACTCAGCAGAAAGCCCAAGCGGCTCAGTCTCAGATTCCAGCAGACCTCCGGTTAAGGTAGGAGGTCCTCGCTCCTATGGCTGGAGGGACATGCCTAACAAAATCTTAATTCCTTTACAATCTCTCATTTCTCGTTTCCTTGAACCCCCTGCGAACAGGCAGGTGGCAGTGGGCGCAATCGAGGGACTCTGGAGAGGCTACTCTTCAGTATGTCCCAAAGGCACTATCTGCTGGGCCCCAGTAGCTGCTACCCAAGCCGGTGGGGGTTCTTCTGTCCCTACTCTTCTCTGTTCCATGAATCAGGCCAATGAAAACTGCGCACAGGTCAGATATCTAGCAAATTTTCCAGCAGGCTATGAAGGGGATTCCTTGGCACGTTTTTCCCACTGCTTTTTCCTCCTGTCCTTCAGCTCTCTATCCCGGGACTCTAGCCTGGCCAAAAAGTAAGAGGTAGACTTGCTAAGATTCAGTGAAAAGCGCCCATTCTACAGGGTTCGGGTCATGGAATTCAGCCTAAGTTTTGCTAGCACAGGGTTAATTCATATGCTAATGAGTGGGAGGACCATCCCAGCCATTGGGGAACCACCCACTCCTCCCTCTGTTGACAGAGCCTTAGAGCTGTTCTGCCACCTCTGGGTGTGTCTTTTGGCTTACAGATTGGGGATAAGGTTTGCTCAAGTTTGACTTGTCCTGTTGGACCCAATTGACTTTAATCGGTTTATGTTATGCCCTTGTGCTATGTCATTCTTCCAAAGTTGTGCTCTGCCCCTCTTTCCCTCCTGTTTCATGCTCCTTTCCTCAGCCCCATCCGGGCCCACAATGTTGCCTCTACAATCTAATAGAGGGATAACCAAAAAATAGCTGGCCTTGGGAGGGAAGTACTGTATAATGTCCAACCCCTTAGTCCTACCTAGCACTGGTCACACTGGAGATCTTGGGGATGCCCAAACTCCAGTCTGGGGGTCCCAGGAGGTCGTCACGCCTCGACCTGCCCAGGGGCCCAATTCTCAGGAGGTCGTCACGCCTCGACCTGCCTGGGGATTCGATCTCTAGGAGGCTGTCACGCTTCAGCCTGCCTGGGGATCTGCATCCTGACCCAGGGACGCCTGGCTCTCAGGTTGTGACAATAGTAAGTAGGATGAGCTTACATCATGGCATCTATTCCCATCCACGGTGGACAAACTAGCAATGAGTTACAGTCCCCTAATTCTAACCAGCACTGGTCACGCTGGAGACCTTGGGGATGCCCAACTCCAGCCCGGGGGTCCCAGGAGGTCATCACACCTTGACCTGCCTAGGGATCTGGTCCTCGAAAGGGGCTTTAATGTCCGTCACTCCAAATTTTTGTTGTGACGAGACAAAGAACCGAGGAGCATACACTTCACGCCTCGACCTGCCCAGGGGCCCGATTCTTGGGAGGCCGTCACGCCTCGACCTGCCCGGGGATTCGATCTCTAGGAGGCTGTCACGCCTCAGCTTGCCTGGAGATCTGCATCCTGACCCAGGGATGCCTGGCTCTCAGGTTGCGACAGTACTGGGTAGGATAAGCTTCAAAAAGTCTATTGGTTTTTTCTTTTCCTTTTCCTCCCTAACATGACTGTTTTCCAGATGGGAAATAACCAATCCATTTCCCGGCAGACGCCCTTGAGATGCATCCTTGATAACTGGAAGCTGTTCGATCCTCTAACTCTGAGAAAGCGTCGTTTGAAATTCTTTTGTGCCACTGCGTGGCCACGGTATCCACTGGGGGATGAGGAACACTGGCCTGAGGATGGGACTTTAAATTACAGTACCATCCTGCAATTAGAATTATTCTGCAAAAGACAAGGGAAATGGACAGAGATCCCCTATGTCCAAATTTTCTTCAGACTGAGAGATATGAAGGAACTCTGTCTTAAGTATGGGGTTGTTGTATGCCCTAAAAGTGAGCCCACTAGGCAAATGGTGTTAGGCACAGGCAACCAAGAGAAGGAACCCCCCCGTGAAGGCTCATCTCCCACAGCTCCTGAGTTGCCTGGTGCTTCTTCCTTGTATCCAAGCGTGCCCCCATACCCAGGAGCACCCCCTCCACAAAAGCCAGCTCGAGTATGTCCCTTAGTTAAAACTGGAGGAGAATTCAGACCAACCCGAGTCCATAAACCCTTCTCCCTCTTAGAACTAAGACAGATCAAACAAGACCTGGGAAGCTATACAGATGACCCAGGCAAACATATAGATACGCTCCAACATATTACCTTGGCCTTTGACTTGACATGGAAGGACATCATGGTCATATTTAGTCAAACTTTATCTGACCCTGAACATAATAGGGTCTTAAAGGAAGCCCGGAGGTATGCAACAGGGCTTCACATGTCAAACGATAGATACCCAGTAAGGGAAACTGCAGTCCCCTCCTCTGATCCTAACTGGAATTATAATGACCCTGAACACATCTGGGAAAGGGACCATTTTCTAATCTGTATAAAGGCAGGACTGAAAGCAGCCCAGCAAAAAGTAATCAGCTATGCCCGGGTCTCAGCAATAACTCAGGAGTCCAATGAGAACCCCATTGCCTTTCTAGAAAGGGTAAAAGAGGCCCTCCAAAAGCTTACCAATTTGGACTTAGACTCTTACGAAGAACAGATGATTTTAAAGGACAAATTCCTGTCCCAGTGTGCATCAGAGATCAGAATTAAGTTACAACAGCTACAGCAGCAGGACCCTGCTGCCTCTTTAGATGAGATGATCCAGACAGCCACCAATACCTTTTATAACAGAGAACAGGAGAAGGAGGCCAAGGCCCAGGAGAGGGAGAGAAGGAAAGAGACAAGCCATGCCCAGATGCTGGCCACCCTCCAGGGAAGCCCTATGGCACACCCCAAGTCCTTGAAGGACAAGGCAAGAGGCAAATGCCTAATCTGTAGACAGACGGGGCATTGGGCCAAAGAGTGTCCTAACCGTGACAAGTCTAGAACAGCTTGCCACAAATGCCATCAACTGGGACATTGGGCGGCACTCTGCCCTCAGGACCCGAGAGCCTCAAGGTCAAGTGCCAAGCCTTCCCTCACGATGGTTCAAGAGGACTGAAGCGGCCCGCTCCAGCCAGCCCGCCTGTCACAGATAACCATCACGGGGCTGGAGCCAAGGGTGCGACTGGATGTGGCAGTTAGGCCTGAGAATTTCTTGGTTGACACAGGGGTTACCTACTCTGTCTTGATCTCCTACTCCGGAGCCTTCTCCTCCCAAAACTCTACCATTTTGGGTGCTACAGGAAAAGCAACTACTAGAAGATTCACCCAAGCACTTCTTTGTTGCTGGGATGGACAGATATTTTCCCACCAGCTCCTGGTGGTCCCTGAGTGTCCTACTCCCTTAAAGGGAAGAGACGTACTCACTAAACTGGGGACCACCCTTGTGATGGGAAGCTTTTCAGCCCTTAGAGCCCTACAGCTTCTGGTTACTACTGAGGAACCCATTACACCTTCTCCAATGGAGAGGGACCAAAAACTATGGGAGGACAAAATTAATCCCCAGGTGTGGGACCAGGGGATTCCTGGACGAGCCCACCAAGCTGAACCGGTCATTGTCCTCCGAGATCCCACTCAGTTTCCTAACCGGAAACAATATCCTCTCAAAAGAGAGGCTCGGGAGGGACTACAGCCTTTAATAAACAAATTCCTTGCTTGTGGGCTATTGGTCCCCACCAGTTCGCCATGTAACACCCCAATCCTCTCAGTAAAGTAAAAGGACGGAACCTGGCGAATGGTTCAAGATCTCCGGATCATAAATGAAGCTGTAGTCCCACTCCATCCCACAGTACCCAATCCCTATGTAATCTTGGGAGAAATCCCACCCAGTGCCAAGTGGTTTACAGTCTTGGATCTCAAAGATGCATTTTTTTGCATACCACTGGCTAAAGAATCCCCAAATCTTTTTGCCTTTGAGTGGGAGGCCCCAGGAGAAAAACACCAACAGATGACTTGGACAGTATTACCTCAGGGGTTCAGAGATAGCCCCCACTTGTTTGGACAGGCCCTTAGCTGGGATCTCCTAGATCTGGACCTGGGACCTAATGGGAAAATATTACAATATGTAGATGACCTACTAATGTCCCAGGAAGGACTGAGTCAGAATGATTGGCTAAAGACAACCCAGAAACTAATCCCATCACCATAAAACTGAGCCACATGGCAGAGCAGTTCTCCTGGGTTCCTTACCCTGCTGCTCTCCCCCCGGGCGTCCCTTCCCAATAAAGTCTCTTACTTTGTCAGCATATGTATCTCCTTGGGCAATTCATCTCCTAGTGTTAGACAAGGGCCCACTTTTGGGCCTTGGAAGTGGTTCCACTTCCTGTAATAGTTTGATCCCGCTGGAGAGAGCAATGTAGAACATGCATCAAAATTATCTACCTGAGAAGTGAAAGAGGAGAGTATGTACTCACTAGTTCCTGTCTTTCCATGGGGCAAGGCTTGCCCCCTGCAGTGTTAAGTCCCTAGAACTTCCATATGTGCTCAGAGTTACTTGGAAGTCTTGTTAAGACACAGTCTGGTGAGTCCCACCACCAGAGGACCTGACTCAGGTAAGTCTGGGATAGTTGCTGAGAATTTGTAGTTCACAGAGATTCCCAGGCGATGCCGATTCTGCTGGTCTGGGGTCCATCTCTACTTTTGAGAATCGATGATTTAGAGGTTTGAGTACTGAAAGATGATAACATGGGGGAAAAGGGTAGTTGTCTCAAGGTCATGGAGTTGTAAGCCAGCATTAAATGCTCTGGAATTACAAGTGTTTGGCCACATCTGATGTGTTTTGAGAGTGATGAAGAGTGCTCGCTTCGGCAGCACATATACTAAAATTGAGAGTGATGAAGAATGACTGCAGGACCAGCAAGGGGTAAATGATCAAGGATCCTGAATGCCAAGCAAAGGAACTTAATTCTGTAGGTAATAAGAGCCTATCTGAAGGATTTTATTTTATTTTTTCACTCCTTGGTTTTGTTTGTTTGTTTGTTTGTTTTAGAATCCCTGACATCTACCAAGTCTCTCAGCATTTTATTTTATTAATAATTCTGTTTACTTTTATTTTTGGCTGTGCTGGGTCTTTGTTGTTGCAAGGGCTTTTCTCTAGTCGCCATGTGTGAGCTTCTCATTGTTGTGGAGCATGGGTTTCAGGGCACGTGGGTGCAGTAGTTGTGACTCCCAGCCTCTAGAGCACAGGCAGAATAGTTGTGATGCATGGGCTTCGTTGCTCCTTGGCATGTGGGATCTTCCCAGATCAGGGATTGAACCTGTGCCTCCTGCACTGGCAGGAGGATTCTTTACTACTAGCACCACCTGGGAAGCCCAGAAAGGTGGGTGAGAAGCAGCAATTCCAACAGACAAGAATGATTGTGTTTATCCCTAACTTGGCCTCATTTTGGGCTTCCCTGGTGGCTCAGAGGTTAAAACATCTGCCTGTAATGTGGGAGACCTGGGTTCGATCCCTGGGTCAGGAAGATCCCCTGGAGAAGGAAATCCCAATCCACTCTGGTATTCTTGCCTGGAGAATCCCATGGATGGAGGAGCCTGGTGGGCCTGTCCCCGGGTCAGGATGCAGATCCCCAGGCAGGCTGAAGCGTGACAGCCTCCTAGAGATCGAATTCCCAGGCAGGTCGAGGCGTGATGACCTCCTGGGACCCTTGGGACTAGCAGATCCCTGAAAGGCTGAGGCGTGACAACCCTTCGAGGACCAGATCCCTAGGCAGGTCAAGGCGTGACGACCTCCTGGGACCCCCAGACTGGAGTTTGGGCGTCCCCAAGATCTCCAGTGTGACCAGTGCTAGGTAGGACTAAGGGGTTGGACATTATACAGTACTTCCCTCCCAAGGCCAGCTATTTTTTGGTTATCCCTCTAGTAGATTGTAGAGGCAACATTGTGGGCCCGGATGGGGCTGAGGAAAGGAGCATGAAACAGGAGGGAAAGAGGGGCAGAGCACAACTTTGGAAGAATGACATAGCACAAGGGCATAACATAAACCGATTAAAGTCAATTGGGTCCAACAGGACAAGTCAAACTTGAGCAAACCTTATCCCCAATCTGTAAGCCAAAAGACACACCCAGAGGTGGCAGAACAGCTCTAAGGCTCTGTCAACAGAGGGAGGAGTGGGTGGTTCCCCAATGGCTGGGATGGTCCTCCCACTCATTAGCATATGAATTAACCCTGTGCTAGCAAAACTTAGGCTGAATTCCATGACCCGAACCCTGTAGAATGGGCGCTTTTCACTGAATCTTAGCAAGTCTACCTCTTACTTTTTGGCCAGGCTAGAGTCCCGGGATAGAGAGCTGAAGGACAGGAGGAAAAAGCAGTGGGAAAAACGTGCCAAGGAATCCCCTTCATAGCCTGCTGGAAAATTTGCTAGATATCTGACCTGTGCGCAGTTTTCATTGGCCTGATTCATGGAACAGAGAAGAGTAGGGACAGAAGAACCCCCACCGGCTTGGGTAGCAGCTACTGGGGCCCAGCAGATAGTGCCTTTGGGACATACTGAAGAGTAGCCTCTCCAGAGTCCCTCGATTGCGCCCACTGCCACCTGCCTGTTCGCGGGGGGTTCAAGGAAACGAGAAATGAGAGATTGTAAAGGAATTAAGATTTTGTTAGGCATGTCCCTCCAGCCATAGGAGCGAGGACCTCCTACCTTAACCGGAGGTCTGCTGGAATCTGAGACTGAGCCGCTTGGGCTTTCTGCTGAGTTCGTTTTTCGCTGCCCCGGTTTCCAACACGATGGGCCTTCCCCTGCGCTGGGTCTTCTTCACGTTCCTCTTCTACCGCAGGCGCTTCGCCGAATTGGGCTCCTGCTGCGCTTGGCCTCTTCCGCGTGGAGGTTGTTTCAGCCAGGTTAAACCCGAGTCACGGCACCATAGATGTCAGGCGAGTGTATGCTCCTCGGTTCTTTGTCTCGTCACAACAAAAATTTGGAGTGACGGACATTAAAGCCCGTTGGCGGGTCACAGCTCTCGGAGGACAGACCGTGTTATAGCTGTTAAATAAATCAGTGTTACAGCTCAATTTGTTTAGATAATAGCAGGAAAATCCATCTTCGAGGCATGAGGGCACGTCGATCCAAAGACGAGAAGAGAAGATCGCCCCATCGCGCGGGGGTGAGGGGGAGAGAGAGAGAGAGAGAGAGGGCTTTGGCTCCTCTTTTTACGTGTCTCTCTGTCCCTGGGCCTGTCTTATGTAAATTGGACCAGCCAGGAGTGCTGTTTGTTTTACCTGAGGTCCTCACTCCAGTCCTCAGACTTTCCTTTGTTCTTTTTTCGCGGGTTTTTCCCTTCCAGGTCTTTTAGCCACCGCCGTTCTGGACTCCTTTTCCCTATTCTAACTACCTAACAGTTGGATAGCGTCACCGACTCGATGGACATGAGTTTGAACAAGCTCCGGGAGTTGGTGGTGGACAGGAAAACTTGGCGTGCTTTCATGGGGTTGCAGAGTCAGACATGACTGAGCGACTGAACTGAACTGAACTGATACCTATTCTACAGCACAGAAAGTGAACGTGAAGTCGCTCAGTCATGTCCGACTCTTTGTGACCCTATGGACTGTAGCCTACCAGGCTCCTCCGTCCATGGGATTTTCCAGGCAAGAGTACTGGAGTGGGTAATAGTAACTTCAAATAGAGTGTGTGCATACTCAGTGACTTCAGTCATGTCTGACTCTTAGCAACACTGTGGACTATAGCCTGCCAGGCTCCTCTGTCCATCAAATTCTCCAGGCAAGAATTCTGGAGTGGATTGTCAGGCCCTCCTCCAGGGGATCTTCCCAACCCAGGGACTGATCCCACATCTCCTGCATCTAAGGCACTGAAAGTAGATTCTTTACCCACCGAGTCACCGGGGAAGCCCTTTAAATGTAGTATAATCCATAAAACTATTGAATCACTATGATGTATACCTAAAGCCAATACAGCATTGTAAATCAATTATATTAAAAATATATATATATATTTTAAACTAAGATGTCCGGTCTGAATGTTCACTGCTTGAATAACTTCTCTATTTTGTCTTGAACCTCATTATCTGTCATTATAAACATTGGACAAATGTTTGGAATCTCAGTTTATTGTTGACTACCCTTTGCAAAACTGCTCTTGTCGTTTAAACCATTGTAATATAGAACTGTTTAAGGACCAAGCACCACCAAACTCGGGAAATCTGGAGATGATTAGCATTTATGTAATTAAAAATGTGATTCTCTCCATTTGGGGTTAGCCAGTTGGAACGTTTAACACTGAAATGTGTCATGATTGAGGGTTTTCATTTTATTTTGTCCACAAACGGTATTTAAGACACTAAACAGAATTTATCTCACCACTTCCTCCAGTTCACACCCTGTCTTTCTCCATCCTTTCACAACAAATTTCTTGAAAGGGTTATCCCCACTCCTGGTGTTCATGCCCCTCACCCAACCTACTACTCAACACCCCCAACCTGGCCCCTGCTCCCAGCTCTTCTGACACTTGAACCACCATGATCACCAGCAGCCTCTTGGGTGCATCTCAAGCCTAGATTCCTGAACTCACCAGAAGCATTAAGCAATGTGGACACTTTTTTGAAGCTTTCTGGCTTGATCAGTTACCCTTCTAGACCTCCCCGCTTTCCATTCCTCCTTATACCTTCCTCCTTTTGTTTTTGTTTGTCTGTTTTTCAATTGGGGTGGAGTCGCTTTACAATACTGTGTCAGTTTCTGCTCTACAACAGAGTGAATCAGCTACATGTATACATACATCCCTCACCGTTGAATCTCCCTCCCACCCTCCCACCACCCGCCCCCGTCCCTCCCATCTAGGTCATCACAGAGCCCAGAGCTGACTCCCTGTGCCATTCCGCAGGTTCCTGCTAGCTATCTATTTCACACGTGGTCAGGTATGCATGCCAGTTCCAATCTCCCAATTCATTCCCCTCTTCTCCCACTGACCCCAGCCATGTCCACACGTCTGTTCTCTACCTCTGTGTCTCTGTTCCTGCCCTGTCGCTATTCCTTAACCCATTACCCAGGTACCCAAGCCAGAAGGATGATAGCCATCCTGTCTTCTCCCTCACCTCCTACCTGTAGTCACCAAATCCTGTTCTCCCTTCCTTCAATGTAGACCTAGAATCCCACTGCTTCTCCTACCTCCAGTGCTTCCAGTTGAGTCCAGGACACCTTCCCTAACACCTGGGCCACAGTTCAGCATCCTGACATGTCTGCCTATATCTACTTTTGCCCCTGGCAATCCACCCTCCCTACAGAAGCAGTCAGGCCAATCTACCCAGAATGGTAACCTTTCCTCTGGTCACTCATCTGATTTGCCACTGCGCTCAGGACAAAGTCGGCACAGATTTGCCTGACATTTGACCCAGTGGATCACTTTCTGCTTCCCAGAACAACATCTCCACTTGGCTATCAAGACACACTCCTGATTTTTCTTCCACCTCCCTCGATACGCCTCATTCTTGTTTGCTGGATGCTTGCATTTCTCCAATCTATTAATATTATTAAGTGTTTCAGGGCTCAATCTTTAGTCCTTTTCTCATCTTGTTCTATACTCACTCCCTTGATGAAGTCATCCAGACTCATGGCTTTAAATATGTCTTCGCTGTGTGTGTGTGTGCTTAGTCAGTCAGTTGTGTCCAACTCTTTGCAACCTTATGGACTGTGGCCCACCAAGCTCCTCTGTCCATGGGATTTTCCTGGCAAGGATACTCGAGTGGATTGCCATTTCCTTCTCCAAGAAATCTTCCCAATCCAGGGATTGAACCTGCATCTCTTGCATTGCAGGCAGATTCTTTACTGACTGAGTGACTTAACTAATTTTCATCACTTAAACTCAAAACAGATTTAATATTTGGTGCTTGGAGCCATCACAATGTACTGCTGTCCACAACCCATGAATGAGACCACAGGGAACTGTAAACAGTTCTGGCTTTCCATGTCACCACATGCGTGCTCAACTGCTTCAGCCACGCCCGACTGTTTGAAACCCTCATAGACTGGAGCCCCCCAGGCTCCTCCGTCCATGGGATTCTCCAGGCAAGTATGCTGGAGTGGGTTGCCATGCCCTTCTTCAGGGGATCTTCTCAACCCAAGGACTGAACCTGTGTCTCTTCACATTGGCATTTGGGTTACCACTAGCCCTACCTGGGAAGCCCAACCACTCGTACAAGCCAGTACTTTCCCACACTTGATCACCAGTTCACTTGACACATAAGGACTGTGCAAAGTAATGAGAAAAAAAACTTTACATTATGAAGGTAACATGAGGGTTCTGGAAG
This sequence comes from Cervus elaphus, assembly GCF_910594005.1. NCBI lineage: Eukaryota > Metazoa > Chordata > Mammalia > Artiodactyla > Cervidae > Cervus > Cervus elaphus. The sequence goes on along the minus strand of NC_057819.1, from coordinate 9,658,322 downwards.
GAAGACAGGGAGAGCGAAGAGTCAGCTGTAGGCAACGGGGGAGGGGGTGGGCAGCGGAGGGAACAGGAATAGGGCCTCTGTCTGCTGTCCTGAGGACTGACCACTGGAATGGGACAACAGCCTCGAACCACCCACCTTTGAGAGGGGCGGTGGCAGGCGGGGGAAGGGGACGGAGTGCTCTATCTCCAGGCGCCTGGTTTGCTCTGGAATTAGAGGGGTGAGGGCTAGACTTGGGTTTCACGTGGAAACAGGGCCCACACGAGGCCCAGCCTGGGAGGAAGGTAGACACTGTCTGTCCCCAAAGTTCTTGGCTCAGGTCTTCATCCGCCTCTTAGACTCCAACGGAGTGGATCTCGCCCTGGAAGAGGAGGACTTGGTTGATGGCCCAACCGTCTTGTGTCCAACCAAGTCCTGAGCAGGTGATGGGTCCCTAACATCACAGTGTTTCCTGACTGTGATCCCCCTGGAGCTGGGGCTGCTGGGGGTAGAGGCTGGGGTGGACACACCCCTGAAGGGTAGAGGTACCCCTGGGGATAGAGGCTGGGGTGGACACACACAACCTTGGCTGGGGGTGGGCTGTCTTCTCAGCTGGAAGTATGGGGGCTCTGCCTGGGAGCACCCCCAGGTATGTGACTGAAGATGGGGGCAGTAGCACCTGCAAAGCCAGACTTCTTATTAGTGCTGGGCTTATTCTTAGCGCTGGGCTTATTCTTAGCCCTGGGCCCCGTGATCACCATGGGGGGGCTCTGGCCAGGAAGGCCCCGGTGTTCTGGGCCACTCTTCCCGCTCTGCTGTGTGTGGTTCTCCGGGCTCCCCTTCTTTGTGTTGAAATGCTGAGAGCAGCAAAGGGGCAGCTGAGATCCAGGACAGATGCTCCGTTCCCAACGCCCCGAGGTTCGGCCGGGCCCCCCGACCTGCAGGGGGCTGTGCTTGATCCACCAACTGTGGAGCAGCGCGGCCCGCTGTTGGGCCCAGCACTGGGCACGGCCTGGGGCACGCAGGTGGCAGCTGCAGAGCCAGGGGCAGGGGCTGGGCCGGGTGGGAATGCAGCTGGGGTGGCAGCCAAGGCCGGCTGGGTGCTGGCATGGATGCCCATGGGGGAGTTGGTGGGTGGAGCTGGGGGCCCTGGAGCAGAGGTTGGGTCCCCTGTTAGGGCTGGAGCTGCCGGGTTTCTGTAGTGTGGAGAGTGGTCCCAGGCTGGGGCTCCGCGCTGCTGCACGTCAGGGGCCCCAGAGATGGGCTGGGCAGGGGCTCTGGTGTGAGAGGAGCCGCTGAACCGGAGTCCAGGCAGGCTGGTGCTGACCGTGACAGAGGCCGCGCTGTCCCTGGGGGGCGTCTGCAGGGCCTGGGAAGATGGGAAGAGGCTCCTGCTGGATCCAGGAGGAGACCCGAAGAGGGGAGACTGGGAGGGTGGAATGGTGTCCATGGGGGTGACCTGAGTGTCAGAAGCGGGGTGGGGAGTCAGGCCCCCAGATGTGCAGGGTGAGGGTCTGGTTGGGAGAGAAGACCGGATGAGCTGGCTGGTGGGGGGCAGGGATTGAGGATCAGATATGGGAGGGGGGCTATGGCGGGTGAAGACAGGAGAGTCCAGGCACATGGGTGTGGGGGACCCCAAGCCCGAGGAGCCCAGCGCTGCAGGGAAGGCCGGTGTGGCATCTTCCGCAGCAGGGCCCCACGCCGGGGGCTGGGAAGGGCCTCCTCCTCCTGCCGCGTTCCTAAGAGGTCCCCGGACCGGCTTCTGCTGGAAGCCGGGAAGCCAAGTCGCACCCGGGGCCGGAGCCGGGCTTCCCCTCGCTCCCGCCGTGCCTGGCGCGGGTGCCGAAGCAGGGGCGGAGGGGCTTGGGGGCCGAGCAGACAGGCCCGCGCTGCCCGATCCTGGGGAGGAAGCGGGGGTGGGCAAGGTGAAAGGGGCGGGGGGCCGTGAGTGGGAAGGAGCGCCCGAGAGGGCCTGGGACCGGGGAGAGAGGGGCCCGGGGGAGCCGTGCCTTCCCCCTGACCAGGGATGCGCAGCGGGGGCCCCTCCAGCAGACGCCCGGGCGTCCACTGGCGCTGGGGAGGCCGACTCCCTCTGGCCTCTCTCGGGCCGAGGAGCCCTGCCGGGGGCCGGAGGGTCGGCAGGCGCGGGGAAGCGACGGCAGGGCTGCGGGGCTGGGGTCTCATCCCGCAGCGCGCTGTTGATGCGCCGGAACGCTGCTGCTTTCTCCGCGTCCAGGTCTTCGGCGGTAACTCGGAAACCCAGCTCAGGGGGTGCGGGCAGCCTCAGCGGCTCCCCTCGCCTGCGCGGCAGCAGAGGAAACCTGCGTCTTCCGGGCCTGGGACGGTCCGATGTGGCGGGGCCATTCTCCCAGGTTCGTTTCTGCCCCCTGGAAGCCTCCGCGTCCTCAGGCCGGCTGTTGCTCTGGGAAGCCACGTGGGCGGCACAGGGCGGCGGCGGGCCCCCCTCGCTCGCTTTCCTCGAGGACCTCCTGGGCAGCCCTCGCGGCATGCAGGGGCCTGTCCTCCTCTGCCCTGGCGGGAAACCTCGGGTGGAGCTGTGGGAGCTCGTGATGGCATTTCTTTGGGGGCAGGAGCTCACACAAGAGGTCTGGAGTTTCTCCGTGGATCCGTCTACTGAGCTCTTGGCGTGGAGGTTTCTCCGCAGAGGCCCAGGCCTGGGCACGAAGGCAGAGAAGTCTCCCCGGGCCCCAAGGGGCCTAAATGTTGATCGTTCACCCCGAGAGCCATCGGGGCCCCCTTTCTGATGGTCCTTCTCTGTGAATGCGGGGTCTTCCTCCTGCTGGGCCAGCCCCTTCCCGCTCTCTCCCAGGGCCCTCCTCACCGTCTTCTCTGTGCAGGAGCCCGGGGTACACCTGAGTGTGGTGGGCGGCACGGGGGTGACCTGCTGCTGGCGCCCACCACACACAGGGACCGTGCCCACTGCGGACGCTGAGCCGCGGCACATCGTGGAGATGCGAGCACCCAGCACCGCCTTCCTCTGATGGTGTCGCCTGCAGAGGGAGGTGAGGACCCCCAGGAAGGAGCGCAGGGTCTGCGGGATCATAGAACACCGTCTCAGAGACGCTGTGACAAAGCGCAGATGCAGAGTCACTGGATACTTGTGGGTTGGCTTGCGAGTGGACAGCAGGACACGGACAGCTGGGTGACCTGGGCCGGCCACGGAAAACCGGCGGGTGCGGGGATCGAGCTGGGGGCGGCCGAGCCGTCCTGGCGGGTGCTGGCCCCCCAGAGCCTGGGGTTGGGGTGAGGAGCAGGGCCTGCCCAGGTAAGTGCCCATAGGGCACGTGAGTGGGCGACTGGCACTTGGATAGACAGCTAAGTTCAGAGAGCTCTGGTTCAGCTGCCAAGTCAGCCAAAGGTGAAGCGAGCACAGCTTGGCGCGTTGCTGGGACGCAGCTCTAGAACCTGTGAGCAAAGAATGGGCTCGCGTGCGTGGGGCGCGCAAAGGTTCTAGAGAGATGGCGCATGCGCGGTGGAGAGAGAGAGACAGAGACAGAGAGAGAGAGAGAGAGAGTGTGTGTGTGTGTGTGTGTGTGTGTGTGTGTCCGTCCCTGGGGCAGCATAGGGATGCACTGCCGAACTGGGGCGCTTCCAGATCTCCAGGGTCTGTGGGTTGGAGGTTTTTGCCCTGAGAGTGATGAGCTTGACAGGGCATGTACCCCTTCTCCCGGGCTAGGCTCTAATTGTACAGGATCGGTCCCTGTCCAGCAGAGTGGAAACTCTGGGGAGCAGGGTACCTCGCTCAGGAGCCGCTGCATGGGATGGCAGCTTTGACATCAGCACTGCGGGTCCTCCTGCCCTCTCCCCTGGTTACATTGGAAAGGAGATCTGCTAAGAACAGAAGTGCCCATGCCACTCAGATCTGCTGGGGTGACAACTGAAATGGCGGCCCGGGCAAGTGGGAGGGACCTATACTCCCTGTGTATTTCCTAGTCCATTTGCGAGAGGAGGAGTCTAAGTTCCATGGGTACTAAATAACACACAGAGATCTCCTAATCACAGAGAAAATCCATTGTGAACTCAGGAATAACTCAGTGTGCTGGACACACCCCATAGGTCAACCCCACCTCAGCACTGAGAAACTTTCCTGCCTTTTGTTTCAGCTGAGCTCAGACTGAGTCTTACCCTTTCTCCATTACTGCAGTAGTCTTCAGTATCATCTTCCTTGCCTGTTTAACCTTTTTTTTTTAGCCACACTGGCCATGAGGGTTCTTAGGTCCCCACTGGGGTTGGAACCTGCAGGGTTCCGCCTGCAGTGGAAGCTGGTGTCTTAACCACCGGACCTCCATGGAAGTCCCCTGTTTAACTTGTTTTGGGTGCAATTTTTGCTTTGACGACAGTAAAATGTAGAGGTTTTACGGCAATATAGATTTTGTTACCTTTTGCTCTTTGTTATAGTTGTCATGGGCTTCTCCCCACCCTGCGGTGTTAACAGCTTGGTATTAAGCCCCCAATGGGCAAGGGAAGGAGAACGCTATTATAGAGGGGAGAAGGAGGTTGGGCGGGCTCTAGAAAAGTGGTCGTGGCTTTTCATTGGCTGAAACCTTGCCAGGAAAGAAAAGGAGTCTTCCTTCTTCCTGTTGTGCTCTGCTATGGTCCTTTAAAGGGCATGAGCGCTCCCACTCTGGCCTCCCAACTCTATTTGATTGAAGTTTCTGTTTATTAATTTTTTACAGAAGCATCATGGTTGAGGTTGAAAACAAGTCTTGTCTTCTCTAGGTGTCTTCAATGAATTAAACAGCAAAGTGACATACGGTACACCCATCTGGGTCGTAAAATAAATATGAGTGGATAAATGCCACCCACTTGGTCAATGAATAAAATTACACTATTAATTCATATTTTTTTTTCCACCTTAAAACAATAGCCATTTATTATCACACAGTTCTGTAAGTCAGAAGTCCATTCTGGCTAACTTGGATTCCTTACTCATGGTCTGGAGGTGTGAGGCCAGCTGACTCCTTTTATTGTTTTAGATGACACCCAGAGAACCAGGAAAGTGTAGGGAGGATGAAAATCAGGAGAAAATATAAAGGAAGTCTGATTTCAAATTATTACTTTTTTAAAAAATACTTTTTGTCCACGCCTTGAAGCATGCAGGGATCCTAGTTCCCCCACCAGGGATCGAACCCATGCCCCCTGCATTGAAAACACAGGGTCATAACCACTGGAACACCAGGGAAGTTCCTCAAATTATTACATACAATTGTTTATCATCCCACAGTAACTGTTTGTGGCCTACTTTTTTTCTGGATATCTTTGTATTTGTCCAAAATCAAGGCCACAGACTCCGCTTTATCCTAAGTTTATCTCTTTAAAGAATTTTTCAGATCACACCAATGGGCTTCCCTGGTGGTTCAGTTGGCAAATAATCCGCCTGCAATGCAGGAGACCAGGGTTCAATCCCTGGTTAGGAAGATCCCCTGGAGAAGGAAATGGCAACCCACTCCAGTATTCTTGCCTGGAGAATCCCAGGGACAAAGGAGCCAGGCAGGCTACAGTCCAGGGGGTCTCAAAGAGTCAGGCACAATTGAAGCAGCTTAGCAGGCACAGTCCAAATAAAACGTAACAGATTCTGTTAGAAATGTTTATAAATTGTCCTGGGAGGGCAACATAAAGCAATGTTTTGCCTGGAGACAAGGAATGGTTCCTAGAGTTAAGGAACAGCTGATCAATGGGCATTGGGTGCAGTGGAATTTCGCTGTCATTCAGGGTTAAACGCCTCCAGGAAGAAGGAAAGCTGAACATTTTCCTATGAATTTTAAACCGCTGTAATTTTTAATATTGTCACCCTGCTTATTTAACTTATATGCAGAGTGTATCATGTGAAATGTGGGCTGGATGAAGCACAAGCTGGAATCAAGATTGCAGGGAGAAATGTCAGTAACCTCAGATAAGCAGATGACACCACCCTTAAGGCAGAAAGTGAAGAAGAACTGAAGAGCCTCTTGATGAAAGTGAAAGAGGAGAGTGAAAAAGTTGGCTTAAAATTCAACTTTCAGAAAACTAAGATCATGGTATCCAGTCCCATCACTTCATGGGAAATAGATGGGGAAACAGTGGAAACAGTGACAGACTTTATTATATTCTTGGGCTCCAAAATCATTGCAGATAGTGATTGCAGCCATGAAATTAAAAGACGCTCACTCCTTGGGAGAAAAGTTATGACTAACCAAGAAAGCATATTGAAAAGCAGAGACATTACTTTGCCAACACAGGTCCGTCTAGTCAAAGCTATGGTTTTTCCAGTAGTCATGTAGGGATGTAAGAGTTGGACTATAAAGAAAGCTGAGTCCTGAAGAATTGATGCTTCTGAACTGTGGTGTTGGAAAAGACTCTTGAGAGTTCCTTGGACTGCAAGGAGACCCAACCAGTCCATCCTAAAGGCGATCAGTTCTGAATATTCTTTGGAAGGACTGATGCTGATGATGAAATTCCAGTACTTTGGCACCTGATGCAAAGAACTGACTCACTGGAAAAGGCCCTGATGCTGGGAAAGATTAAAGGCAGGAGAAGGAGATGACAGAGAGTGAGATGGTTGGATAGTGTCACCGACTCGATGGACATGAGTTTGAGCAAGCTCTGGGAGTTGGTGATGGATAGAGAAGCCTAGCGTGCTGCAGTCCATGGGGTCGTAAGAGTTGGACACAACTGAGCGACTGAACTGAACTGAATTTTTAATAATCTTGTGAGGAGGAGATAGTCAGGATATTGTAGTTATCAAGAGACAAACAGTTACAAAACTAAGCGATCACAGGATCAGATGGGTCCTTGCCTTCCGGTGGATATTTCAGAACGTGGAAGGGGGGTGAGAGGTCTAGCTTAGACCATGGAAGAGCAAAGTCCTTTCCATAGACTTTGACACAGTGCCACCTAGTGGGTTGCTGTGAGATGGCTAAACCGTTTCATGATTACTGACTCAACAGACATGTTCTGTCTCTCAGTCGTGTCTGACTCTTTGCAACCCCATGGGCTGCAATACACCAGGCTTCCCTGCCCTTCATTATCTCCCGGAGCTTGCTCAAAATCACATCCCTTGAGTCAGTGATGCCATCCAACCATCTCATCATCTGTCATCCCCTTCTCCTCCTGCCTTCAATCTTTCCCAGCATCAGGGTCTTTTCCAATGAGTCGGCTCTTTGCATCATGTGGCCAAAGTGTTGTGAGCTTCAGCATCAGCATCAGTCCTTCCAATGAATATTCAGAGTTGATTTCCTTTAGGATTGACTGGTTTGATCTCCTTGCAGTCCAAGGGACTCTCAGCACCACACTTCACAAGCTTCACTTCTGTGGCGCTCAGCCTTCCTTATGGTCCAACTCTCACATCTGCACATGACTACTGGAAAAACCATAGCTTTGACTATGCAGATCTTTGTCAGTAAAGTGATGTCTCTGCTTTTTAATATGCTGTCTAGGTTTGTCATAGCTTTTCTTCCAATCTTCTCTTAATTTCATGGCTGCAGTCCCCATCTGCGGTGATTTTGGAGCCCAAGAAAATAAAGTCTGTCACTATGAATGAATACAATGGACAACACTGACTCAATGGACATGAATTTGAGCAAGCTTCGGGATACAGTGAAGGACAGGGAAGCCTGGTGTGCTGCAGTCCATGGGGTCGCAAAGAGGCAGTAACGACTTAGCAGATGAACAACAACAATATTAATCAAATGTTAAATATATCTGCAACTGTCACTGAAGAATTAAAGCCTGTCCAGGGTTTAAAATATTCGAAGAAAAAATCCAAAATATGTGGGAACATGTTCAACAACAACAAACTCTCAAATTTCTTCAAGGGTTTAGCAATAAAGGTATTGTTTAAAAGTAAAAGTAATAAACTTTCATTATGACCACATATTTTGAATCCCAAAAACATTTAAAATAAGCATCATGATCTTTGATACACCTACGTTTTTATATTTCCCTATGTCGTAAAACATGATGCTGGCAATAAGAGATTTCTTCTTTACAGGCATTGATTGATAATAAATGAACTCAAAGTTTTCCTTCAGGTCTGCAGATATTCTTTAGGGTTTCAGAATTCTAAGAACTTTCGAATGCAAAACTCGGGTAGTATTAAAGAAGAAACTTGAGATTCCTGTTTCCAGTGTCACTGAAGAGCCCATATTTTCCAGTTACTTGAGAATACTGGAGGGAGGGGGGATTGGGATGGGGAATACATGTAAATCCATGGCTGATTCATCTCAATGTATGGCAAAAACCACTACAATATTGTAAAGTAATTAGCCTCCAACTAATAAAAATAAATGGGAAAAAAAAGTAAAACCTAATAGTCTAAAGTCTAGACAGACATTTCAGTGATTATGTAAACTATTCAGTCAATTCAGCTGAATAAATTAGATATTACTAACTCATTTTGGTATCCCCCTAACTCAGTTTACTGCCTTTTCCAAACATAGTAGGCACAAATAAATATTTATTGATTAAAAAAAAAAAAAAAGAATACGGGAGACACACGATCCATGGCTACAATATTTAAAGATGCATTTCTAGTCAAGTCAGGGAGATACCAGGACCCAGATACATGCAAGAGTTAAACGTGGAACCTCAGTTATCAAGTGCTTTTGGCTGGACCTTGAGCAGAGCCTGCCAAAGAATGCTCAAACTACTGCACAATTGCACTCATATCACATGCTAGGAAAGTAATGCTCAAAATTCTCCAAGCCAGGCTTCAACAATACATGAACTGTGAACTTCCAGATGTTCAAGCTGGTTTTAGAAAAGGCAGAGGAACCAGAGATCAAATTGCCAACATCCGCTGGATCATCAAAAAAGCAAGAGATCTGTATGCAGGTCAGGAAGCAACAGTTAGAACTGGACATGGAAAAACAGACTGGCTTCAAATCAGAAAAGGAGTACGTCAAGACTGTATATTGTCACCATGCTTACTTAACCTATATGCAGAGCACATCATGAGAAACACTGAGCTGGAGGAAGCACAAGCTGGAATCAAGATTGCAGGGAGAAATATCAATAACCTCAGATATGCAGATGACACCACCCTTATGGCAGAGAGTGAAGAAGAACTAAAGAGCCTCTTGATGAAAGTGAAAGAAGAGAGTGAAAAAATTGGCTTAAAGCTCAACATTCAGAAAACTAAGATCATGGCATCTAGTCCCATCACTTCATGGCAAGTAGATGGGAAAATAGTGGAATCCGCGGCAGAGTTTATTTTGGGGGTGCTCCAAAATCACTGAAGATGGTGAGTGCAGTCATGAAATTAAAAGACACTTACTTCTTGGAAGGAAAGTTATAACCAACCTAGACAGCATATTAAAAAGCAGAGACATTACTTTGCCAACAAAGGTTCATCTAGTCAGTTCAGTTCAGTTCATTCACGACCCCGTCCGTCTAGTCAAAGCTATGGTTTTTCTAGTAGTCGTGCAGTGCATGGGAATCAGGGCAGATCAGTTCCACGCCTCTGTGTGTCCTGGGTTCCAGGACACATGTTCAGGGACAAGAGGTGGGAATTTAGCCCCTGCTGAGTGAGATCTTGAAACATGGGTTCCAATTAAACATAGGAGGCTTTTATTGTTATTTTACTTATTTTTTAATGATATTTGGTATGCGTCGAGTCACGTAGTTCTCCAAGTAGGGATTGAACCCATGTCCCCTGCACTGGAAGCATGGAGTCTTAACCACTGGACTGCCAGGGAAGTCCAAACAAAGGAGACTTTGGAAGTCCAGAACTGCCAAGGATAGTGGGCAAGGAAAGGCTTTACCAGTGACCCAGGGGAAGGTGGGCAATCGCCTCTCTGGGCAAATCTCCAATTGGGAAAAATATTGTAAGTAACTTCAGGATCAAAGGGTTGAGTCCCACCCGCCTGGGCTCTGCGAGGAGCAGGAGGTCTGCTGACGCAGGTGGGATTGGTAATGCTGGTCCTCCCAGATCACGCTCAACTTCAACACTCAGTAGAAATGGGCAGAGACCTGGAATGCACCTTGTCCCCTAAAAGTCATTTTTCTTTCTAATTCCCCAGCCAAACTTTGCCCCTCAATTAAAAGAAAATTAGAATGCTTTAAGGGCTTCCCTGGTGGCTCAGCTGGTAAAGAATCTACCCACAATGCAGGAGACCCCAGTTTGATTCCTGGGTTGGGAAGATCCCCTGGAGGAGGGCATGGCAACCCACTCCAGTACGCTTGCCTGGAGAATCTCATGGACAGAGGAGCCTGGTGGGCTACAGTCCATGGGGTTGCAAAGACTCGGACCAACTGAGTGACTAAGCACACAGCACAGCCCAGTGCTTTAATAATAATAGAACCATAAAAAAAAAAAAATAGAACCATAAATGTTATGGCCTCAGTCTATTTCAGTAGAAAAAAAAAAAAAGGTCATAGAACATACTGCTTTGAAAATAGCATACCAATTGCATTTGTTTTCTTTATTTACAAAATTGGGAAATAAAAAGAAATGCAAGTAACTTAGAGTCCTAACTCCTTAAGATACCCCCAAGGTAGCACTGCATTGAATTTCTTTTACATTCTTGTGTTTTGTTTGAGTTTTATTTGTATGTAGAAAGTTGGCAGGACCTCAGCCCGAGAAACGGTGCCAAGAGGTGACCCAGGCCATTCCAAAGGGCTCCCCACTGTGGCTGAGAGGGACCCCAGGGGTTGGGCAAATCCCAGCCAGGTGTGAATCCTGCAGGGTCCCCTACTTGATGTCAGGGTGGCCGCGTGCCCACAGGGAACTGCCTGCTTGTATGAGCAGGAACCTTGGTGCCTTTGTGCACCTCACCCTTTTCCAAGGAGGCCTGAGACGGGGCTGGGGGTGGGGAGTGGGGGGGGTTCATCAAGGGCATGTCACACTGTCACCACACTGATCAGTTGAGGAGCTCCCTGTCCACCTTGAGAAGGTCAGGAGGACAGGACGTTGAACCAGACCAGGGACGCTTTCTACAAAGAACACAACGCGGCCTGTCCTTCCTAGAGTTGTGCGTGTGGTGGCCCTGCAGGCACGTACGGCCCCCTCTTCGGGGCCTGGGAAGGGCTGCGTATCCATTCCCTGGGACATGTAGTCAGTTCACCCTCCACTCGCTGGCACTGATGGGAACCATCCCTCATCTCCCCTGCACGGTCACGTGCCGTGGGGGCCACCCCAGGGCGCTCCTCTGGTTCGGGGGTTTTCCTGAAGTGCACTTATTTGCCTTCTGCTTCCTCCTACCCTCTATGACACTCACATTGCCTCTTCTTGCTCTTTTTCATCTCCTTTTATTTTCTTGATTCATTCTGTTGAATCCAGGACAGGAGGATTTCTGGAATTAGATTCCTGATGGAATAACCTTTTTCTAAAAAAAACTGTATAATCTTGAGAGTTGAAAGGCAGAAAACAGCTGTGCATGTCCAGAGCCATCCAGTGCAGGAGAACCCCTATAGGAGGGGTACCCAGTTTTTCTGATGCCCAGCCCACCTCTATGCTGGCCCCTCAGGATTGCTCAGCACACCTCAGTTGTACAGACTGGGTGTCAGGTGTCAGGATGACGATGGGAAAGCCAGGGAGGGAGGAGGGCTGGAGAGAAATTTTTCTAGACGTGGAAGATTTCTGGACCTCAAGTGTCTGGACAAGACCAAGTTCTTCAGGATGAAAATCATAAGAAGGAACTGAGAAGAGCAATGAAGAGGCATCTACTGGTAGAATATAAACAGAATTAAAAAAGAGAGAGACATAAGTAGGAAATTAATTACAGGCAGATTGCTGGTCTCCGTAACTCAGTCCTCAGAATCTGTAACACAGGCTTCTGCGTGCACAAGGGCAGTAATGGTGATGGGATGGCCTTGGGAAAAGAAAGCACAGTTAGGGTGGGGGTGATTCCTTAAGCCTCTGCTGCCCCCTCTAACATTTCCACCCCTGGGAGTGCCCTTAAACCAGGGTTAAACCTGAGGCTTCCCAGGTGGCTCAAAGGTTAAGAATCTGCCTACCAATACAAGAGACTCAGGATTGGTCCCTCGGTCAGGAAGATTCCCTGGAGGAGGGCATGGCAACCCACTCCAATATTCTTGCCTGGAGAATCCCACGTATAGAGGAGCCTCACTATATAGTCCAGTTTAGTTCAGTCGCTCAGCCATGTCCAACTCTTCGCGACTCCATGGACTGCAGCACGCTATATAGTCCATGAGGTCACAAAAGAGTTGGACACCACCACCACTGAGCAACAGAGAACATGCTCAGCACATGCAAACCTGAGGACAGGGCGCGGACGTGCTGCCATGAGACCTGAATGTGCAGACGGAGAGTGTCTGCTAGCATCTGGAGCACACACAAGGGACTCTCTCCAGGTTCAAGTGTTTGTGAAGGAGTCGTGTCTCACCAGACGGCCTTGTCTTGTAAATCAACACCGAAACCCAACCCCAGAATGCTAGCACTCAATTCCCGAGAGATGCCAACCAAAGGTTTTGAGGTTTGGCACTGGCCGAATCAGGAAACATCAGGTCTTGGTGGGGGTGGGGGAGGGGGAGAGATAAGCTTGCAATACCAAAGCGAGAAAACAATCAAGGTACCCAAAGCAAGAGACATGAGAGCTCTTATTCTTTTATTAAAAAAATTTTTTTTTAAAATTTTCTTGGCTGTGCAGCATGGCATGTGGGATCTTAGTTCTCTGACCAGGGATCAAACCTGTACCCCTTGCATTGGAAGTCAGAGTCTTAACCACTGGACTGTAGGGGAGTCCCAGTGAGCTCTTAAGTCATGAAATCATAAAAAGGACACACATTTCCTTTTTCTCTCCCATTTCTCACCCTTCCTCCTGTCTCTAAAGCAACAGGTATAGCCCAGCTGCTCCCAGGATCCTTCTCCCCTTGAATTCTACCTGGGCGGTTCCCTACCTGGGGAGTCTTCGTCCTCGCTGCTTGAGTCGTATCTTCGGTCAACAATCCAATCTTTAGAGACACAAACATGAGCAACAGACTTAACAGAGTTCTACTCCAGCTGGGGCCATCACTCTTTCCTCTGAGGTCCCAGAACTCCCTGGGGCTCCCTGGAGCCAGAGCCCTCCGCCCAGACGTCGATCACAGTTGCAAATCCTCAAATGAGAGAGGGGATCCCTCTTTAATTTCTCACTTCCCCATTTCCACCAGATCCTTCTGGCTCTAGCCTCCAAAGGGATAAGCCTTAAATTCCAACTCTTATGGACACATTCAGACTCGGTCTGTTCACTCATCCTCTCTCAGATTCCTCCAGAACTGAGAGGGACATGTGGGTTTCCCCTGGGGCTCCTGCAGAATAAAAGGAACTCTGTCCCCGAGCCCCAGAAATGAGGGAGGTTTAATGCTGAGACCTCCTGTAATCCAACGGTTTAGGGAAGAAGGGAAGGAGCAGGAATGAAGCATCCTTGGGGGAAATATCCATTTAGTACTAAAATATCTGAGGGAGCAAGGGCTAGGGTTACTGCATCTCGAGTCCAGCGAGCATCCTACACAAAAAGGCCCAGGAACATAACTGATGCCAAATGCATAGAAGTTGAGCTTCTCCCAGGCAGTAGGGGTGTGGGAGAAAGTGCATAGGCTCTGGATGGAAGAGTCTGCATGGCCTCACTCAGCTCCGCACCCACAGTCTGTGTGACTCTCCATAATTCATCCACCTTCCCTAACCTCTGTTTTCTCTCATGAGAAATTAGGACAGGGATGACTTCTTTTCATTTATCATCCTGTCAAATTGAATATAAAAGGTTGGATGGAGGAGAAAATTATTAACAAAAGTTGTCATTGACCCAATCACAGTGCTTCTTGGAACCCTGTGGACATTTGCCAGGCTGGTGGTGAGATTTTTCCACTGAGCTTACTGAGGTCTACCTGCCATATAATGAACTGCACACATTTTAAGTGTATGGTTTGATACATTTCAAATGCATTTAATCATATGAAACAGTAGCAGTGGGATCTTTTTCATTTAGAACTTGACACTAGGGATTTCCCTGGTGGTCCAGGGGCTAAGCCTCTGAGCTCCCAGTGTAGGGGTCTGGGGTTTGATCCCTAGTCAGGGAACTAGATCCCATGTGCTGCAACTAAGACCTGGTGCAGTCAAATAAATAAATAAAAATATTAAAAAAAAGAAGAAGTTGACACTGGCAGTTGTGTTGTGGGAAGCAACATCAACCTAGGGAAGCACACACACACAGACACACGTATGGGGTCACCACTTAAAGGCAATCTAAATTTTAAAAATTAAAAAAATTGAACACCCAATGCAGCCAAAAATAAATAAATAAAATTTAAGGGCAATGAAACTGCTTGTTGAAAAATAGCCATGGGGGCGTCCCTGGTGACTCAGGGCTAAAGGATCTACCTACCCACCCAGAAGACATGGGTTGGATCCATGATCCAGGAAGATCGAACCTGCCTCAGAGCAACTAGGCCCTCGAGCCACAAGTACCGAAGCTGTGCTCTAGAGCCCGGGAGCCGAAAGTTACTGAGCCCACGTGCCACAACTACTGAAGCCCGAGAACCCTAGAGCCCGTGTCCACAACAAGAGAAGCCACCGCCACGAGAAGCCTGCACACGGTGACCAGAGAGTAGCCCCTGCTCGATGCAACTAGAAAAAGCCCAGGTGCAGCAATGAAGACCCAGTGAGCCATAAATAAATAAGTATTTAGAAAAGAAAAACGGCCATGGTTCTTTCCCTGAGAAGTCAGCTTCTCTCATCCCATCCTCAGCCCCCGTTCCCAGCAGGAATTCAGAATCAGGGAGGCTCTCCAGAAGAAAGCCTGCAAACAGAGCCCACCTGTCTCATTATCTGCATTCTCCCCTCCCCCCACCCCCCACAAAGCAAATGAGTAATTCCAGGGTACGCACCATTTCCAGTTACTCCTGAGGTCACCTGCAATGACAGAAGAGAAAACACTATGGGTATCAGATCATGCTGTGTACTGTGGATGTGGGTCTTTGATCCCATGGGGGACTTTAGAAAAGCAGGTGGGAAAACTGTCCAGTCAAAGGTCCCAAAAGATAGAGTAGAAGACAACACTGGTGAAAAAGGGACAAGCTTTTCCTGCACCATGGATCTTTCAACTCCGTACTGGTCCACCCATCGCAAAATTCTTACTCCACTGAGGAAACATTTCTGACGGGGGAAGGTCCCTGCGAGATCTCTAAACCCATTCTGCTTGTGTGACTGGCCTAGGGCACCCTGGTGGTTCAGACAATAAAGAATCTGCCCACAGTGCAGGAGACCCGGGTTCCATCCCTGAGTTGGGAAGATCCCCTGGAAAAAGAGAATGGCCACCCACTCCAGTATTCTTGCCTGGAGAATTCCACGGACAGAGGAGCCTGGTGGGCTACAGTCCACAGGTCGCAAAAGAGTCAGACACGACTGACCGACTAACATCTTCCTTTTCTTTTCTGGAATCACGGGTGATAGGTGACAGACTCAACGCTCCCCGTTAAGGAAATTGTAAACCCCACCTCTAATGTACATGCTCGGATTTTCCTACATGAATTCAAATGAATTAGAAGCGAAAAAGAAACCAAAAAAGCAGCACTCTTCTCTCAGACAAAGATGGGTGAA
Organism: Cervus elaphus; assembly: GCF_910594005.1. NCBI lineage: Eukaryota > Metazoa > Chordata > Mammalia > Artiodactyla > Cervidae > Cervus > Cervus elaphus. The sequence goes on along the minus strand of NC_057819.1, from coordinate 9,642,811 downwards.
CTTGGACTTCCCTGGTGGTTCAGTGGTAAAGAATCCACCTGTCAATACAGGGGATGCGGGTTTGCTCCCCGATCTGGGAAGATCCCACATGTCCAGGAGCAACGAAGCCCGTGTGCCACAGCTACTGAGCCTGTGCGCCCTAGAGCCTGTGTTCTGCAACAAGAGAAGCCGCCGCCGTGGGGAGCCCGCACACCGCAGTGAAGAGCAGCCCCTGCTCACCGCAATTAGAGAAAGCCCGAGCGCAGCAACCAAGATTCGGTGCAGCCAAATTTTAAATTTATTAATTAAAAGCTGGATGAGCTTACCTTGGTGTTAGACGGGCTCTCTTCCTCTGCCCTGTCCATGGGCAACTCCTCCACCAGGCCCTCGGGGGGATCTGTAAGGACACAGAGCGACTGTCAGTCCTTGGTGACGCTGCCCAGGAATCACTCAGAGAGGTCTGCTTGATGTGGACCCCGGGTGAGAGTCTATGGCAGCGATCGGTTAACAAGCAAGCACTGGGAATTAGGGGCCGCCCTCCTTGGTGGGCGAAGAAATGCAAAGGAGAGGAACAGGAAAGAAATGAGAAGCAGGGTGTTCAGACTAACAACAAAGCCAAATCCTGGGTTCTTATCTATCACTGTTCTGGGGGATGAAGCTCACATGAGTTACAGAGCTTGTGGTCATGATATTATTAAATACACTAAAATATCTCCCTGATTTTTTTTTTCTAAAAAACAAGTCTTAACAATTTTTAAAATTTTTATTTATTTTTTGGCTGCATTGGGTCTTTATTACTGCACAAGGGCTTTCTCTCTACTTGTGGCGAGCAGGGGCTACTCTCTAATTTTGGTGTGAGGGCTTCTCATTGCAGTGGCTTCTCTTGTTGCAGAGCACAGACTGTAGGCACACGGACTCAGCAGTTGCGGCTTGAGGGCTCTAGAGCTCAGGCTCAGTAGTTGTGGAGAACAGGCTTAGTTGCCCCGTGGCATGTGGGACCTTCCCAGATCAGGGATGGAACCCGTGTCCCCTGCAGTGACAGGTGGATTCTTTACCACTAAGTCACCAGGGAAGCTCTCTCCCTGATTTTTATATGGTTGGGGCCAGAGGTTGAGGAGCGACCCTAGCACTGGTAGATATTAACCTGCATTGTCGACACAGAGTCTCGGACTCTGTGGACTGACCAGGAACATGTGGCTTCTGATGGGCATTCGCGCTCACATCGGTACCAGAGTCGGCTTAAATGCACCTATAGCTGCCCTGGTTTCCCTGGTGGCTAAGACGGTAAAGAATCTGCCCACAATGTGGGAGACCTGCCTGGGTTCGTTCGATCCCTGGGTTGGCAAGATCCCTGGAGAAGGGAATGGCAAAACACTCCAGTATTCTTGCCTGAAGAATTCTGTGGACAGAGGAACCTGGCAGGCTACAGTTCATGGGGTAAGCTCGCAAAGAGTCAGACACGACTGAGTGACTCTACTTTCACTTTCATAGCTGCCCTGGGTTCTGGGGCCACCGAGGCCCCTTCTGATAATGGGCAGTGTCTGCGGCCTCTGCATGCACCGATGCGCAGACCATCTTGCCCGAAGACGGATGACCCCATGGTTGAGTGATAAGTGAAAGTCAGTGGGTTAGCTCCTTGGCCACACGCTTGGATTCACCTATTGGCTCTTCACATAGGAGCTCCTGAGCATGGGTCAGTCATCTCTGCGCCTCTGTTTCTCTCTCTGAGAAGTGGGGATAGTGGGTCATTGCCCAGGCACAGTGGGGAGGGTTGAACGAGATAATGTACATAAAGTATTCAGGGCCGATGGCTATTTTTGGGAAATGTGACTCTGGCAATTGTGATGTGTAAGTGGGATGTATCTATGGGGGAAACGTATTTTTAAAAAATTTATTTGTTTGGCTGCTCTGGGTCTTAGTTGCGGCATACCAGGGATCAAACCTGGGTTCACTGCATTGGGAGCACGCAGTCTTAGCCACTGGATTACCAGGGAAGTCCCGGGAAACTCGTATTTTTAACTGTACACATTGCCCACACATTCACAATCACTTCACACAGATACTCCCCACACACACACTTCTAAAGCCCCGTGTATGCAGACCCACACCCCCTCAAGGGAACACAGCTATTCCCAGGGGGTGCAGACCTAGGCCATAGTTCCTTACTTGGGGATTCAGTCCTTACCCCATGCCCCCAGTCCTCATCCCCAGCAGGAAACTGGATACAGGGTAACTTTCCAGACCTGAGACCAACAAGAAAGCCCCACCTTCCTTTTCCTCATTGAATGAGTAATTCCAAAACACATACCCTTTTCATTGGTTCTTGAGACCACCTGCAGATACAAATAGAAAAGAAGATACCATGAGGGAAAGATAAGGTTTCTTTTTTTAGGAGTTTGAATTTTCTTTCCTCACCCACACACATCTTTTGTTCTCTTGGTGAATCTAGAAAACCAAATGGGAAACAGCAGTTGACTCAAGGGCACCCAAAAGCAAAAGGGGCCAAACCTACTCACACCAAAAGGCACCGACTGGCTTTTCCTAGAGAACGTGTTCCTAAAGTCCTTTCGGTTGGCAATCACAAAATTCTTGTCCAAGGAGGAGAAATGCCTCCTGTTGGAAATGCTTGCTACAGCAGGACAGATGCTGCCTTTTTTTTTTTTCAGAAAGACGGAAATGTTTATTATTCATTAATCTTTTGATTGCAACTACCATAATTTTTTAGGTTTAACTTGGTAGCAAACTTGATTAATAACACTTCCAGGAGTTCACAATTTCAAGGCTAAGGTTCCAATTAAGGTAATATGGTTATCAATTTAATATAAATGAAGCTTTTTAAGAAGGGTGAAAGCAGTCTGCCTCTTATAGGAAAATATAAATGATCCAGACTTTAGTCCTAGTAATATAAGTACACTTTAGTGCTACAACAGTTAAAGAGAAAGATCTTAACTAAAGATCAGAAAGGAGCACCGCTGCGTTCTTTTACAACGTGTGTGTTCTGGCCACAGCATGCTAGCGTAAGGCAGTGTACGCAGCACGGGCGTGCCGGGTGCCGTGAGCTGCGCTGCGGGAATGCTGCCATTTTTGAATGCCCTCTTTTTATTTGATCTTATTGATATGTATTTGACTGCATCGGGTCTTAGTTGCAGCACTCAGGATCTTCTGTCACAGTGCGCTGGACTCTAGTTGCAGCACACAGGCTTAGTTGCTCTGCGGCGTGTAGGATCTTAGTTCCCCAATCAGGGATTGAACCTGCAGCCCCTGCATTGAAAGGCAGATTCGTAACCACTGGACTACCAGGGAAGTCCCTTGAATACCTCTTTGAATCAGGTGTCAGTTGCTAAGAGATCTGTGAGGGGCATTCTCCCCATCACAGAAACTGTGCAAACCATCAATAGTCTTCACTGTCGGATTTTCAGGGGTGAATTCAGTTGAACACGAAATAAACGCATAAAGCAACATATCCATCTCAAAGACAAGCGACCTTACCTTGGCATTAGATAGGGTTTCTTCCTCTGCTCTGTCATGAGGGAGCTCCTCCAAAGGGTCCTCAGGGGAGTCTGGCAGGTGGGGGTGGGGGGACACAGAGTGACTGTCAGTCATTGGTGGTGTTGCTCAGGAATTACTTGGGGAGGTTTTGTTGCCTTGGGCAAGGAGATAGGCTGCATGGATGTGGTGGGTGAAACAAGCATGACTCAGCTGCTGCCGGGCCAACTGCCTTGGTGGACAAGGGAAGGCAAAGGAGAGGAGCAGAAAAGAAGTGAGACAGAGCCCTTGGCTTTTCAGCTGAAGGCAACCTATATCATTGTGAGATGTTCAATCTACAAATGGTACTAAACTCCATGTTATGATTCAATGATCGAGTCCCATCACTCATCCTGCCCATTTTGAAGTCCAGCTAAATTGCTATTTTAATTTTTTTGATGTGGACTGCTTTTAAAGTCTGTTTGAAGCCTATTGAATTTGCTACAATATTGCTTTTGTTTTTCGTTTTGTTTTTATTTGGCTGCTAGGCATGTGGGATCTTAGCTCCTAGAGCAGGGATAGAACTCACGCCTCCTGCACTGGAAGGCGAAGTCTCAACCTCTGGACTCCTAGGCAAGTGCCCACTGCTCTACTTTTAACATCTGCCAAAACCACGCCATCCTCCATGAATTCACATAGGCTGCTACCACATTGATATCTGTTGTTTAGAATTTTGCAGGTGATTACAAGCACACTTTTACTGAGGGACTGGATTGAATTCTAGACAAAATAATCTATTTTATCATTTGACTAATATTTCATCATAAATATAATCAATTATAGAAGTTTTGAAAATACTGATATCCTACTATTTAACCACTACTGGACTTCCCTGGTGGTCCAGTGGATAAGACTCTGTGCTCCCAATGCAGGGGGTCCAGGTTCGATCCCTGGTCAGGGAACTAGATCCCACATGCTGCAACTAAGAGCTGGCACAGCCAAATGAAAAATAAAACAACCCCTCCCCGCAAAAACCGGTCCTAAATACTAACATCCATTAATTAAAAAAGAATAAACTAGACTGCACTGTTTCACGGAGAGACCTACTTCTGCTAATATTCAGCCATCAGCTAATATTCAAACATTAATATTTTGACTATTGTTGACATTGTTGACTATTACATGTAAACAAACCTGAGTTGTAAATACACCTTTACTTTTCTGGTCATGGCACAAATAACTTGGCAAATTTAAATTTTCATACATGAAAAAAAAAGGATATAGCTTAATATTTTTATAGCTTTCTCTTACACACAGTATACTAAATAAACTTCTATCATTATTCCGCAGTCTATTTAAAGACTGAATTTCCAAAGTACCTTCAATTGACTGGTTTGTAGGGTGCACCTTGGGGTGTGGCAGGATGCCCACTTTTCTGACCCACTGCTGGGAGTGAGGTGCGTATCTTCTTAAATGAGGATCAAGTTTCCTTTTTGTCTCCATCAGGCCAGATCCTAGGAAATGCATTCATAACAAAGAGAGCTGTTGACATCTTGCTGGAAGAAGAGCACAGGAAAGTCAGTGATAACTTATTCACAGTTTAAACCTTTGATCCCCTTATCTGACCAGCTGTCTAGCAGAGCCTCCTGAATCAAAGTTGAGCTTTAAGAAGATCTTTCAAAAAAAAAAAAAAAGATCTTTCAGTTTGGGGTGCACTTAAAACACTCAAGGGAGAGATTATGTGGGTAAATACCTTTAATTTTTTCTTTTGTCCTCACCATATGGCATGTGGGATCTTAGTCCCCTGACCAGGAATTGAACCCACGCCCCTGCAATTAGATACCTTTATCTAGATGTGGCAATATAGGAAGGCGGGACAATATAAACTGAGAGCATGGGCACTGGTTCAAATCCCTCTAGAAGCAGCACGAACCTAGGAAGATGATGGACTGACCTCTCCCCGTGGTTCTCTGCACTGTTCTTACATAGAGCCTATAGGATCATGGTATGAGACTTAAAATGGTTAAATACAAGGAAAGATTAAGAAAGAGTACTTCAGAAGTCCTCTTTAAGTGCTTGCTCAATAAATGTCCAGAAGAAAAAGCTAGAAACTGGGTAGGCTTGCCTCCAGAGAGAGGCCTTGGATGGCTATAGGACAGGGAAGGGTGGATGTTCACTTTTCACCCTGTACATGGGAAGGGTGCTTTTGAGGCTCGTGGAGAATATATCTAAATGTTTCCCATGATTCCCCATGTCAGCCTTGTGGCAGGGACAGTGCAGGGGCTGTAGCCCACGTGGTGTTGTTGTTATTTAGTCGTTAAGTTGTGTTCGACTCTTTGTGACTCCATGGGCTGTAGCCCCCCAGTTCTCTCTGTCTATGGGATTTCCAAGGCAAGCGTACTGGTGTGGCTTGCTAGTTCACAGAACTGAAATTTAGAGATTTTAAGTGCCTCATCCAGAGTCACATGATGCATGATGGAACTGAGACAGGAATGTAGTTGGTTCCTTGAGGACGGAGATAACTGAATCTCTAAGACTTCCCAATGATGCCCTATTCGTGAACCAAGGGCTCCTCTCCCCCTCTTTTTCAAAATATCCTGCCCCAGGGTTTTTGCGGGGAGAGAGCTGATACCCCGGAGAAGGTTTTGAGCCAAAAGAATGGCTCAAACCCTGACCCAGCCCCCAACCTCTAGGATTTAATCCTTGACCCCAAACATGACAGATTTCTCCAAAGGAAGCCCCTCTGAAGGACCAGGGGAAGTATAACCATGTGTTCATCCTCCCCCAGCGTCTTCACACCGTCAGCTGTCTCGCGCTGAGCCTTCCTGATGACCAGGTGACCACCCTGCGTGACCAGCGGTCTGTTTGACCCCTAAGCTGGCTCAGAACTTAGGACATTCCAAACCAACTGTCACATGATGGCTCTGCCAAGATTTAACTTCCCTTCAACGGACCAGCCTTGGATGAGCAAGGAGTTCATGCAAGTTTAACTGGGAAAGTAGCCATCTAGGCTGGTACACTGGGAATTTAATGAATTAAGTCTGTGACCCTCAATGTCTTACTGACTTAAAAAAATTTTTTTTAATTTGTTCACTTATTTTTGGCCGTGCTGGGTCTCCATTGCTGCACGGGCTTTTCTCTAGTTGTGGAGAGCAGGGGCTACCCTCTAGTTGTGGTGAGGGGGCTCCTCATTGCAGCAGCTTCTCTTCTTGTGGAACACAGGCTCTAGGGCAGGCAGGCTTCAGTAGTTGTGACATGTGGGCTCTAGAGCACAGGCCCAGTACTTGTGGTGAATGGGCTTAGTTGCTCCAAGGCACGTAGGATCCTCCCAGATCAGGGATCGAACCCCTGTCTCCTGCATTGGCAGGTGGATTCTTTGCTATTGAGCCGCCAGGGAAGCCTCTCACTGACTACTGAGGTGAGCCGCTGTCTGAGCAGCCTGGGTTGGGGAGGGACTGAGGAAGGGCCCTGGCCTGCACTGGCTCTGATGGTTCACCCTCCCTGTTCATCCTTTCTCACCAGGATCCAGGCCCTGCAGGTTTCTCCTCCACCCCCAGACTCTGTAGAAACAGAGAACAGACTCCCGTCTCCTCCTCCCAGAGGGACCTCTCCAGAGGCCCACCCTAGAAACCCCACCCAGGGACTATCCCTTCTAACTTCTGTCACCAAATGTTTATTTCACTAACCCCAATGGCTTTGTCCCTTCTCTCCAATCATCAAGTAAGTAAGCATAAGCATGCATGTTCAGTCTTACCTGACTCTGCAACCCCATGGACTGTAGCCTACCAGTCTCCTCTGTCCATGGGACTCTCCAGGCAAGAATACTGGAGTGGGTTGCCATTTCCTTCTCCAGGGGATCTTCCCGACCCAGAGATCAAACCGGTGTCTCCTGTGTGTCCTGCATTGGCCAGTGGATTCTTTACCACTGCACCACCACTCTCCCAGGCATCCTCCAAATAGCCAGTGATCCTGATGGAAATCCTGCCACGAAATCCCACTTTCTTTCTAAAAATCTCTGAATCTATGGGACTTCCCTGGCCATCCACTGGTTAAAACTCTGTGCTCCCAGTTTCAGGGGGCACAGGTTCGATCCATGGTGAGGCCACATTTGGCAGCCAAAAAGTGAAAAACAAACAAACAACTCAAACTCCGAATCTAGACTGCCAATGATTGGTATTGGGTTTTGGCATCACCATCCAGAAGAGTTTGGCCTGTGATTGCCCTTTTCCTATAAAGTCTATTGTGAAGATGGTATCAAAACTATTGTGAAGATGGATAAAAACAGGGTGGGTGTGGTCCCCCTAAATCTGTTCTCTTGAGGAATGTGTTGAAGATTGGCATTATTTCTGTCTTAAATATTTGTAAGGATTCAGGGGGGAAACACCAGGGCCAGAAGTTCGCTTTGTGAGAAAGACATTTTTGGTATTCATTTTTCATCTGATGACTGCTTTACATATTATAGAGTACATAGATATTAAGTATACAGCTTGATGGCCTCTTGTATATATAAACGTGTATATGAAAAGTGAAAGTGAACATCTCAGTCACGTCTGATTCTTTGTGATCCCATGGACTTTATAGTCCATGGAGTTCCCTAGGCTAGAACACTGGAGTGGTAGCCTTTCCTTTCTCTAGAGAATCTTCCCAACCTAGGGGTTGAACCCAGGTCTCCCGAATGGCAGGCGGCTTCTTTACCAGCTGAGCCACAAAGGAAGCCGAAGAATATTGGAGTAGCCTATCTCTTCTCCAGTGGATCTTCCTGACCCAGGAATTGAACCAGGGTCTCCTGCATTGCAGGCAGATTCTTTACCAACTGAGCTATCATGGAAGCCCCAGAGTGTGTATGGCCAACATCCAAATCAATATACAGAACTTCTGAAAGACATAGACAGGATGGTTTTCACCATTTTCCAGTCAGTAACCCCCCAGCAGGAACCCACCATTCTGACTATGATCACCGTATTTTAGATTTCTCTGCTTTTGACATCAAATAAATGGAAACACAAGTCTGAACTCCTTTGTGTTTGGCTGAATATTATGTCTGAATAGTATTTGAATTCATTGAGGTTGTTATGAGAAGCAAGAGTTTATTTTGAATTGCTGGCTCAGTATATAACATGGTATGAATAAGCACAATTAGTTTACCTCCTCTGTGTTTTATGTACTATAACCCATGTCATTTCCCACGGTGGTTACTCAGAACGATTCTGCAATGAACGATTTTGTACAGGCCTCCAGGTGAACATAAGCATGTCTCCTTTATGTATCTAAGGGAGAGAAGTTACTACAAAGATAAATAAATAAAAACATATTGTATGAGTCCACTTACATGAAATGCCCAGATTAGGCAAGCCTGTAGACACGGAACATAGATTAGTGGTGTACTGGAGGTAGGGGGAGAGGAGAAGGTTTGTATCCTGTTGATTGAAAGTAAGTGTTTAGAAAGTGTTTGGAACCAAGGTTCCAAATGGTTTACTAGCTGTAGGAGTTAGTTCCTGAGTCTTAACAACAAACTTTTAAAGATCACTTATGCAAAAGAGAAGATTCTTTTATACAGACCACCCCCACCCCAACAGGGATATTGTTCTGTGAAGTAGAATTGTGACTAGCATCATCAAACAAACAAAAAAAAGAGGTGATTTTCAAAGTGCTCAAAGTAGATGTACTCAAACTGATGGAGAGTAAAATTTGCCAAGTTGATGGTTTTAAATTAGAATGTCGATGAAGCTAAATTTCACCCTGTCCCAGGACACAGGAGCATAAACATGTTTCTGTTTGAGAAAAATGAAAAATGCAAACTTGATTAACAACAAAAAGGGGCAGATGGTACAGAAGACAGCTGCTTCCGTGCAGTAAATGTAGGTGAAAATATACATTTGCAGCTGTACTTTAAATATAATATATAACTTTCTTGGAAGCCAGTCTCTTATCATTATTTGGCACTCCATGTTTTTTTTAACCTCATTGAGTGGCATGTGGGATCTTAGTTTCCTGGCCAGGGATTGCACCTGGGTCTCCTACATTGGGAGCACAGAATCTTAACCATTGGACCACCAGGAAAGTCCCTTGACACTTGACTTCTGCTGGGGCTTTTTGAAAATGTAATCCCAAGTGCCCAAGTAAGAAAAAAAAAATGGTCTAAAGGAACGTGAAGGTCATGTGTGGATTTCCTGTTTCAGGTCAACATGTGAAGAAATGAATTAAGGACAGGAGAGGGTGGAGGTGAGAGTAAAGCTGGCTGGGTCCTACTTCAGCTGAAAGGACAGGTCAACAATTGAGACAGACATACCCTTTGCTAAAAATAGTTGGATATTTCTTATTCAACTCAGGTTTCTGCAGGTCTACCACGCAGGGATCCTTTGGGGTAAAAATCACAACCACCTGACTCAACAAATAAACTAAAGAAAAAAATTAAAGGAAGGAAGACCTCCTTGGTAGTCCAGTGATTAAGATTGTCTTTCCAAAGTAGAGCATGTGGGTTTGATCCCTGGTCATGGAACTAAGATTCCATGGTGCAACCAGAAAAGAAAAATTTTTTGAAAAAGAAAGAAATTTATCAGCTTAAGTGACTGCAAAGTCTAGCCTAGGTGTCTGGAGCTAGATGCTAATGTCATCTGATTTCCTTTCCATCTCTGCAGTCGTCGCAAACCTCCTTTCTTCTATGTTGGTTTTGTCAACTGAAAAAAAAATATCCACAACCTAAAAGTTGAGAGCTATGTTTCATTCAGTAGGAATTTTTAGGACTTGAAGTCCCGGAGACAGCATCTCAAGTAACCCTGAGAGAACTGCTCTGAGGAGGTGAGGGAAGGAGTCAGGTTATATAGAAGTTTTACAACAAAGGGCAGGTGGTCCAAACATCAGGAGATTATTATTAAAGAAAACTAGATATCCCAAGTTAAGCAATTCTGTGTTTTTCTATGTATGGAAAGATGGAAAAGTCTGGGATCACTGAAATCATTCCTTTCATATGCATGTCAGCTATCCTGAGCCACTATACTGTGTTTTTCACATCCCTGGCTCTCTGGGGGCTCACCATAGGGAGTGGCTGAAGCCTGAGCTATCCTGGGCCAGTATTCTGTGTTTTTCAAATCCCCGGCTCCCTGGGGGTTCACCATAGGGAGTGGCTGCAGCCCAATAGCTGTCAGATCTCAGATATTCTTCTCCCTCCCCTATTGCCCTTAGGGCTCATGAATTCACTCTGGAGGGCTGCAGTCGCTCATGACTGTGACATCCTTGTTTACTGATATGGCAGGAAATATTCCATTTCTCAGTTTCATCGTCTCAGCAAATGGTAAAAGATTCTGAACTATACCTGAGTCAAGGTGTAGCTCTGCCATTTACTCTGTGCAGCACTGGGCCAAACACTTAACTAAGCTGCTTCCTCATTTATTCAGCCAACATTCCTAGAACATAATGTGCTACCCTTCCAGACTCTGGGACAACAGTGAGCAATGACAAATCTCTGCCCCTACAGACCTTACATCCTAGGAGGGTGGCAGGTACTCAAAGCCAACTAAAAATTGTCACTTGCCTTCTGTGTTTACATGGATGAATTCATGAGCCACTGCAGTCAGTGACTTTCAACACACCCTGAAAGGAGTTCAGGGCAGAGATCAGGAATGAGGCACTTTGTGCTCTGGAAAAACTGGTCTTCAGATAGTTAAGTATTTTTTAGGATATTTTATGAGCCCAAATCCTTGAACCTTCTTAAATCTAGAAAAGCACTAAAATCATTAATAGAGACACCAGCTCCTTCTGACTAGCAGTAAACCTCTGCCAAAGTGTGTGCCTGACCACACGGATCCCTCTTCGTTAAAGTCTTATAACCGAGCTGGACCCTGTGGGGCCTTCCCAGGACAGGCCTTCCCCATATCCTCTGCTTTAGCTCCTAAGGCTTTGACTGTGTGGATCACAATAAACTGTGGAAAATTCTGAAAGAGATGGGAATACCAGACCACCTGACCTGCCTCTTGAGAAACCTGTATGCAGGTCAAGAAGCAACAGTTAGAACTGGACATCGAACAACAGACTGGTTCCAAATAAGAAAAGGAGTACATCAAGACTGTATATTGTCATCCTTCTTTTTTAACTAATATGCTGAGTACATCCTGAGAAATGCTGGGCTGGAGGAAGCACAAGCTGGAATCAAGATTGCAGGGAGAAATATCAATAACCTCAGATATGCAGATGACACCACCCTTATGGCAGAAAGTGAAGAAGAACTGAAGAGCCTCTTGATGAAAGTGAAAGAGGAGAGTGAAAAAATTGGCTTAAAGCTCCACATTCAGAAAACTAAGATCATGACATCCAGTCCCATCACTTCATGGCAAATAGATGGGAAAACAGTGGAAACAGTGGCTGACTATTTTTTTGGGCTCCAAAATCACTGCAGATGGTGACTGCAGCCATGACATTAAAAGACGCTTACTCCTTGGAAGGAAAGTTATGACCAATCTAGATAGCATATTAAAAAGCAGAGACATTACTTTGTCAACAAAGGTCTGTCTAGTCAAGGCTATGGTTTTTCCAATCGTCATGTATGGATGTGAGAGTTGGACTATAAAGAAAGCTGAGTGCTGAAGAATTGATGCCTTTGAACTGTGATGTTGGAGAAGACTCTTGAGAGTCCATCCAGTCCATCTTAAAGGAAATCAGTTCTGGGTGTTCATTGGAAGGACTGATGTTGAAGCTGAAACTCCAATACTTTGGCCACCTGATGAGAAGAGCTGACCCATTTGAAAAGACCCTGATGTAGGGAAAGACTGAAGGCAGGAGGAGAAGGGGGCGACAGAGGATGAGATGATTGGATGGCATCACCGACTCAATGGACATGAGTTTGGGTAAACTCCAGGAGTTGGTGATGGACAGGGAGGCCTGGCGTGCTGAGGTTCATGGGGTCACAAAGAGTCGGACACGACTGAGCGACTGAACTGAATTGAAAGTACTTAGATAATAGTATTTGATGCACACTTCTGGAATTGCACACATTTGTTTTACGGATGTGAAAACCCCCCACCAAATGGAAAATGTTAACTTCTTGATGACCATGAGCACATAGCCCCATGCCTCCTGGAGACTAAGGACTGATAAAGTTAACCCCTGTAACACTACCCCTGTTCCCTCACTATCAGCCAATCAGAGAACTGTGCATGAGCTGATCACATACCCTGAGACCCCCCTCTCCCTGCCTCCACCTCCAGCTGGCTTTTAAAAATGCTTTACTGAACCCCTTGGGGGTAGGGAGGGGCTTTTAAGGGTATAAGATTGTGTCTCCTTAAATAGCCCTGCAGTAAAACTTTCTCTGCTCCAAACTCTGATGTTTTGGTTTGTTTGGCCTCACTGTGCCCTCGGGCACACGAACTTGGACTAACAATCACATTTACACCGACTTGCCCCCTACCACTTCAGAGTGGTTCTTCAGAGTTATCTAAGAGGCTGTCTCCTGAGCTATAGTCCTTACTTTGCCCCCAAATAAAACTTAACTCACAACTGTAACATTGTGCACTTTTTTAGTCAAAATAACAAAATGTAGATTAAATGTATAGGGTAAACGGGAAGGGGATATGAGGGGATGAGAGAGGTTAAAGAGTAGGGAGAATATATACAGAAGCAGTGTTAGAAGTTTTAGTTAGAGTTTTAGAAAACCGTGTCCAGGTAAAAACTCCCTGAGAAGGTGGCATTTATAAAATAGGAATAGTGTCTTTCCTTTTTTAGGCCTGTGGTGAAGATTTAATAGGAAAATACATGGATTCGTTAAACACCTTCCAGAGGTCCTAAATGGACCTAAGAAACCTCTATGCAAGGGGGCCAACCTGGAACTCAAAGGAAGGAGGAACGTTGGTCAGGACGGAACTGTGTTGGAAGTGGACATTGCCTTGACGGAACGGGGATCCCCTGAAAATTGGGCCGGGTGGAAACGTTGGTCCTGGAGGAAGGTGGATCCCCGAGGAACCTTACTGAGGGCTGAACGCTGGCGGGGGACGTACAGTTACCCTGGCAACGACGCTCTCCCGGTACGATAGAAGGTGGTACGCGGGAGGAGACGGGACGGGGCTTCCGGCGGAAGTGGCTAGCCTTCCACCGACTGTCAGGGAAGATGCTGCGTTCAGTGTGGCAGTGGCTTTGCGTTGGACTGTGCAGCCTCCTGCTGGGACAGGCGGAGGCCCCGACCCCCGTGGAGCCTCCAGAGCGGAGCCGGCCGTATGCGGTGCTGCGTGGGCAGAACCTGGGTGAGTGGCCGCGGGCCGGCAGTCGGGTCTGCGCTTTCGTCGCTCCGGGCAGCCGGAGCCTGGCACGCGCGGTTTGGACGTGGGGGCAGTGTGAGGGCGGCGGGTGCTGGTGCAAGCCGTCTCCGCAGGCCTGGGGCTCAGCGGAAGGTTTGGTCTACTGTGGGCTTGATAGGTGCGGGTTGCATGAATGCCCTGGGTAACCCAGGTCACACTCTGGGTCCCCTCCTCTGTGACTTGTTGGGCTCGAGCTAGGCAATACGGCGCATAATATACCCCACCCCTTTTGCTTTTCTAACGGGACTAGTAGTCATATAATGATAATTGACATTTGTTGAGCATTTCCTATGTACTGTGTTGTACTAGGCACGTTATATATATGATTTTATTTGAGCCTCACAGTTGCTTAACGAGAAAGCTACGGTTTTTCAGCCCTCTTTACAGATAAGGACAGTGAAATTCAAAGAGGTGAAGTTATTTGCCCAGGGTCACACAGCCAGCCAGGTGGATGGACTTCCCTGGCAGTCCAGTGGTTGAAACTCTGTCCTTCCACTGCAAAGGGCTCGAGTTCGAAAAAAAATTTATAACTTTTCTAAATAAAGGAAGTGGTGGCGGAGAACCTTAGTTTTCTGGGGCTTGAAACATCCTTTTGGGAGGATGTCATCGATATGCACACTCACATATATACATATAAGAGTACATGGCTTTGGAAGGGGCCCTGGATCTCAAAGCTTGGCAAACTTTAAAAAGTTTTGCGCTGAACTTCATTGGTAGGTCTGTATATCTACAACGCTGCCACGTGGTACTGTTTCTGGATTACCTTGACTCTCCATGAGTCCATTGTCTTGTATCAACAACTTACTTTGTACCCAAGTATTTTGTACTTGCTCCATGGTTTCCATACATCTTGCTTAATACTTTAGAACAGGATTTCTCATCCTGGGTGCTGCTGACATGTTGGACCAGATGATTCTGTTTGAGGGGCGGGGCAAGGGCAGTGGGGGGCGTGGACATACTATTTTGAGCACACACTATCTGAGCAGTCTGAGATATTTAGCAGCATCCCCAGCCTTTACCAACTAGATGCCAGGAGGACACCCCACTCCCAGTTCAGAGAATCAAAGTGTCTCCTGACACTTGCCAAATGTTCACTGAAGGCAAAATCCCCATGGTTGAGAATCCACTGCTGTTCTGTAGAACAGTACTATAAAAGGAGCGGTGGCAGAGCCCTGTGAAGTCTGCCGACTCTTTGTTATCTGCAGAGATGTCTTAGAGCACTTGAGATTATTTAGAAATTTAACAGTGTGACATTGTTGCAACATCAAGCAACTCAAAACCACTTCTAGGTCTCTAAATGGGAATGCTTTCTAGGTCATGGGAGCTGCTAGTTAGTCAGTCATGCACAGTAGGGCTAGGTAGTGGCACTGGGACAGACAAGCTACAAAAACTATTCCTTTACCACAGATTGTTTGAGAAACACTCCCCTGGACAGTTCTATGCAGTGGGAATTTTTATCTCCGTTTTTACAGAAGAGGAAACAGAGAGATTGTGTAACTTCTGTAAAGTCACGTAGCCTGTAAGTGTAGATGGGAACCCAGACAGTCTAAACCCCAAACCATGTGTTCTTGACCGCTGTGCCGTGTTGCCTGTTCTGGTGATAATAACGGCTTTCATTGATCATGTGCTTATTATCTGTCTGGCACTGTGTTAAGCGCTTTGCATATAAAATATGAAAAAATGTTTGAGATCTAAAATGCGATTTATTTGAGTAAGACAAATTGACACAATTGACAGTAAAAAAAAAAAAATCATGATGTGGAGGTACTTTTAAATTTTCTAGTGTTTTGGTTGGTTGACAAACACACACACAGAAGTATTCCAAATAAGAGTTGGAACTGCCAGGAATATTGTAGAAAAAACATTCACATTCAGTGGAAATGGACCAGATGTCCTTTGAGAGCCTTCCAAGGCTAAGATTTTAGAATTCTTTTAGAATATGTTGGCCACTTTTAATATTATATTTAAAACAATAGATTCCATGTGACAGTGTTAACTCAAGCTAAAAAACAAACAAAGAGCAGTATTAGAATAGTTCCAAAATAGTGCAAAAACATTTCACTTGAAATTTGCTGTTTAAATGACAGTCATCTTTAGGCCTCGGGAGACTCACTCTTGTGAGATGGGTTTCATTTGCCCCATGTTACAGGGTAGAAAAGGGGAAGTGACCATAAGGAAGGCCCTAAGTAGCCTTAAGGCTTCCCAGGTGGCTCAGTGGTAAAGAATCCACCTGCCAATGCAAGAGACGTGCGTTCGATCCCTGGGTCGGGAAGATCCCCTTGGGATGGAAATGCCAACCCACCCCAGTATTCTTCCCTGGGAAATACCATGGAAACATGAACCTGGCGGGCTGCAGTCCATGGTGGTACAGAAGAGTCAGACACAGCTTAGTGACTAAACAATGCCACCACCAAGCAGTCTTAAAGTTCTCCCAGGTCCTGGGAAATGAAGAGTGGCAGGTTTATCCAGGCCCAAAAGGTTAGCTATCCCAGCAGATTATTGTGTACCTGACAACTTGGGGTTTATGCTCTTCTTTTTTCTTTTTTTTAAAGAAGACTTACATTCTCCAATTCTAGTTCCCTGCATTCCTGCTGGGAGGTTTGGTTTTGTTTAGAGCCTTTCCAAAAATGGGGTCGGGGGTGGGGGGAGCGGGGAATTGGTTTAAACGAAATAAGACAACTTTAGGTCCAATTATAGACAGAGCCTTAGAAACTCATGGAATTCAGAACTTTGAAAAGAGGGCAGGTGTTTAGGTAATGAGGGCTGTTTTGAGATAGGTTTTGTTTAACAGAGACCCTTAAACTTCCCTCTGGCCTCTTGCAGTTTTGACCCACCGTCTTTGTCACCTTCTTCATCCTTCCTCCCTCCCTCTCCAGGGAAAGGTGATCTCTCTATATGGCCAGTTTTTAAATAATAACTTGGTTCAGTGAGTGTGTGGGTGGGGTAGATAAGATACCCTCAAATTACTCATTTAAATAAAACTTCAGTCAAATCTTGTTGATTTTTTCAGAGGAACAGTAACCAGTCTGGAGACCAAGCATGGTTAGGCCCCAGGTAGAACCCAGGTTACTTAACAACACATACACGTACATTTACTTGTTAAGGTAACTTCATTTTGAGCTCCCCCCAAGGTTTTTGGGATAGACACACAAAGAGGGCTACACATCACTTCCGGCAGGTTGCTAGTTAGGTTAAATCCTGCGTCCTTATATCTAATCTTGCACTGGGAGGGTAACAACAGTAGGTTCTATTTCTCACCTAAGCAACTTAGAAATTTGTGATGTGAAATTCACTCTCAGAAACATAATAGATTTATGAAGTTGTTTCATTGCTTCTTTGACCAGAAAGCCGTTGTCAAGACTCCCCAAGAGACTGAAGCATGTTATTCTTATTGAATCTCCAATCTTTATGAATGGCTTTAAAAACATAGTTGGGCTCCCTGCTTCTGTTCTTGTCCCACTATAATAGGATGGTTCTCCACGCAGCAGCCAGAGGGATCTTTTTTCTGACTAGATCAGATCATGTCCCTCTTTGGCATAATCCTCTCTTTAAGCTTCCTGGTCTACAATGCCCTGCGTGAGCTGGCTCCACGCTTCCTCCCTGGCTTCATTCCCCACCTTTCTTCCTTCACTCCTTCCTCCCAGCCACTTTGGCCTCCTTCCTGTTCCTTGGCTTTCTGGCTTGTTCTGGCCCAAGGGGCTTTCATTTGCTGATCCTGCAGATCTTCACACCTCTTCCATTAAGGCCCCAGCTTGTATGTTCCCTCCTCACTGGCGTCCTTCACCAGCCCTCCCCCATCACCCTCACAGTCCCGTTTTCCTCGCAGCACTTAAAGCTACATTCTCTCCCCACATGCACGGAGACAGTGCCAGCTCTGTCGTGGCTGGTTCTCCCACACCTGGCACGGGGCCTGGTCCCCAGTGGCATTGGGCACATCGCTGTCAGTGGACAACTTGGAGAACTTGAGCTGCCCTTGGGCGGTAACCTGTTTTCCTTTTGCAGTGTTGATGGGAACCATCTTCAGCCTCCTGCTGGTGACCGTGATCCTCATGGCATTCTGCGTCTACAAGCCCATTCGGCGCCGGTGACAGCTGAGCAAGTCCTTCCATGAGCATCTGGTAACGGAATAAGTTGTGTTGCACGTGGGTCAGTGGAGAAGCTGGAATCGGAACTTTACTGCTTGGAAGTGATCTTTGGTCTGGACAGTTGGTAAATTCTGAACAATTTAGAAAAAATATCTAGCCATTGTCTTATCCTGATGCTGGAAGGCAAGCATTGGGCCACTGAGTCTGCTTCTCAGTGTTTCTTCTTATATCTGGCTGTGCTTGTTAAAAGTAAGACCTGAAGCTCCAGGGTTCAGCGTAAAGATGGAGTGCTCAGGAGAAAGAAAATGTAACTTTGCGAGTGGTGAAAAAACCACCCTGGATAGGAAAAGTCACTAATGTTTGAAACCGTTACGAGAAGGAAGACTTTACCTGTAGACATTCCCTACTTAAGAATCATTTGGTCAGAATGGGATAAGAATAATAACAAATGTTTTTAATTATCCTGGGTTGGCCTCGATGCCCCGTTTGCAGTGTCCGCTGTGGGGAACGTAGGCGGTACCCCCCACCTCACTCCTCCCGCTGCATGGAGTTCTGTGCTGATGCCTCCATTGAAGTCGGGGTCACCAGGTAGGCCTGTGACCACGGGCACCCTTGGGCTGGGAGGCTCTGGGGGTGGCTGGAAGTATAGCAGTTGGCCCATCTCAAACACGTTGACTTCCTTGACCTGCACTTAAGCCTTCCCGCCTGTGGCCTGGAAGTCAGGGCAGCTTTTCTGACTCTCAGCAGGCGCTCTTTTCTGCCCTGGGTGGGGAGGGTGCAGGGGCGCAGCAGATGTGCGTGTTCACTGTCAAGGCCAAGGGGCAATTGGTGTGTGTTTACACAATTTAATTTCCACTTTGAAAATGCTGCTATTCATTTGCACTGTTGGTGAACTGGAACATCCCTGCGTGGAAATGATACTTTCATTCTTAACAGTATTTATTTTAAGGGTGCTAGGCTTATCTGTGTTACTAAATTAAAATGCTTACCTTGTTTTGTGCTCCATTCTAGCACAGCACTGATTTTTTTTAAAAAACAACCTGAACTAAATGTGAAATAACTGAAGTGGGATACTGTAACTGACTTAACAATTTTGAGTGTAACCCTAGCACTGAGCCGCTGACATGTTCACTGTTCCGTGCTTCTGAGCAAAATGTCCATTAAAACGAAAGTAAAATCTTACGTGCTGTTTTATCCTAGTCATTATTTCACAAGCATTTAAAATGCAGGGGTGTGTGTGTGTGTGTGTGTGTTGGAATCTGATTTAATCTCTTAAGGAGGCACTGTGAAGTGGAGCTCTAAGCTACTCAGAAAACTGAGCCCTAAGTAATCTCTCAGGCTGGGTCAGGGCCCAGAAGACCTGGATTCTTGTTCCGGCTCCAGTTACAAACAGGCTTAACTTCTCTTAGCGCCTCGGTTTTCTTATCTATAAAACAGTGATATACACACTTTATCATTCTTTATTCTAGTGAGGATCAGATGATGTGAAAACTAACACAAACGGAAGTGGGGTCACCACCGCTGGCCTGTGACTGGAGGGCGGAGTGTTGGGGATTCTGAGGGGCTCTTGCAGGACAGTCACATCACAGGAGCCCACATCCCCGCCTCATCTGGGATGCCATGTTTTGTTATCTGCCTAAACACTTATTGCCATTTTTAGAGTTTTAGAAGGAAACAGTAGAGAGGTGAGCTGTGCTGTTTGCAAGATGTTTTGTGCTATTGACTCTGCGGATGAGGGAGGAGCAGGCGGAAGAGGATTGTCCTGAATTGGTCCCCATTGAGGTGTAGCAGAGAGAGGTGGAGGAGGAGGAAAAGTCTGGCCCCGGCGCTAAGATTCCAGTCACAGTTATCACCGGGTATTTAGGTGCTGGGAAGACAATACTTCTTCGCTATATTTTGACAAAGCAACATTGTAAAAGAATAGCAGTGATTTTAAATGAATTTGGGGAAGGAAGTGCAGTGGAGAAATCCTTGCTGTCAGCCAAGGTGGAGAACTCTACGAAGAGTGGCTGAACTTAGAAACGGTTGCCTCTGCTGTTCCATAAAGGACAATGGCCTTAGAGCTATTGAGAATT
This sequence comes from Cervus elaphus, assembly GCF_910594005.1. NCBI lineage: Eukaryota > Metazoa > Chordata > Mammalia > Artiodactyla > Cervidae > Cervus > Cervus elaphus. Next base: position 9,622,924 of record NC_057819.1, on the reverse strand, counting down.
TGATGAAGAAGAAAGGGAGATTTGATTACATATTGTTAGAGACCACCGGATTAGCAGATCCTGGTGCTGTAGCTTCTATGTTTTGGGTTGATGCTGAATTAGGGGTTGATATTTATCTTGATGGTATCATAACTGTTTTGGATTAAAAATACAGATTAGAACATTTAGCAGAAGAAAAACCTGATGGACTTATCAATGAAGCTTCTAGGTATTCATTTATTTAAAGTATTTACTGATTACTGGCTAAATGGAAAAAGGAAATTATTGGTAGGAAAAACAAACTGAGAAACAAAAACATAATCAAGAAAAATCTTTTTCCTGTATTTGAATTATTGATATTTATAATGGTCTGATAACTAAAATTTTATTTAAAACTATGTTACAGCATAAACTGAGTGCTGAGCCCAGTTGTTCTTTGTGAGGAACTTTTAAATTGTTAACATTTAAAAATATTTTGTTGTTTTCACACACTTTCTTTGGATTGAAAATGATTGTTAAACAAACAAAAAACAAATAAAAGGAAACAGTAAAAACTTGTCAGGCCCATAAACCTTGTGCCCTGCCATTTGCCTAGTAATCACCAGCCAGGTAAACCAATCATGGCCGGTTTTCTGAAACAAACTTGCCAGTCATTCTACACATCGAAAACACAGCCTGCATCTTCATCCCGGTGATAGTATGAGAGGGAGTAGTAAAGGTGAAAGAAAATATCAGTTCTGGGAGCAAGAAGAAAAATAAACTGAAAACTCCTACGCCCAGCTGCTGCTTTCAAGTGTATTATTCTCCTGGCCTTCCTCTTCAGGGGTGCAGGGGGCAGGGGTCAAACCCTAGGTTCCCTAAGCTGAACTGTATTCAGGTTACTTGCCACGCCCCGCGGCAAACACATTAGACTAATATACACCAAAATGGGTTATTTTAGCAAATACTGATCTTAACATTCTTTAAAGTTGAGACTAAGAAGTTTGCAGGTTGCTGCTTGAGATTATAGGGGCTTGGAGTCTTATTAGTGGATTGCACTTTTGTCCCTTGCAGGATCTCAATTTTAAATCCACACTCATTTCTAGATGTGGGTCTCAGTTCAGTTCAGTCACTCAGTCGTGTCCAACTCTGAGAGCCCATGGACTGCAGCACACTATCCCTGTCCATCACCAACTCCCGGAGCTTACTCAAACTCATGTCCACCGAGTCGGTGATGCCATCCAACTATTTGATCGTCTGTCGACCCCTTCTCCTGCCTTCAATCTTTCCCAGCATCAGGGTCTTTTCCAGTGAGTCAGTTCTTCCCATCAGGTGGCCAAAGTATTGGAGTTTCAGCATCAGTCCTTCCAATGAATATTCAGGACTGATTTCCTTTAGGATGGACTGGTTGGATCTCCTTGCTTTCTAAGGGACTCTCAAGAGTCTTCTCCAACACCACAGTTCAAAAGCATCAATTCTTTGGCACTCAGGTTTCTTTATAGTCCAACTCTCACATCCATACATGACTATTGGAAAAACCATAGCTTTGACAAGATGGACCTTTGTTGGTAAAGTAATGTCTCTGCTTTTTAATATGCTATCTAGATTGGTCATAACTTTTCTTCCAAGGAGCAAGCGTCTTTTAATTTCATAGCTGCAATCACCATCTGGAGTGATTTTGGAGCCCAAGAAAAGAAAGTCTGTCACTGTTTCCATTGTTTCCCCATCTATTTGCCATGAAGTGATGGGACCAGATGCCATGATCTTAGTCTTCTGAATGTTGAGTTTTAAGCCAACTTTTCCACTCTCCTCTTTCACTTTCATCAAGAGGCTCTTCAGTTCTTAGCTTTCTGTCATAAGTGTGGTGTCATTTGCATACCTGAGGTTATTGATATTTCTCCCAGCAATCTTTATTCCAGCTTGTGCTTCATCCAGTCCAGCATTTCTCATGATGTACTCTGCATATAAGTTAAATAAGCAGGGTGACAATATACAGCCTTGACGTACTCCTTTCCTAATTTGGAACCAGTCTGTTGTTCCATGTCCAGTTCTAACTGTTGCTTCTTGACCTGCATACAGGTTTCTCAGGAGGCAGGTAAGGTGGTCTGGTATTCTCATCTCTTTAAGGATTTTCCAGTTTGTTGTGATCCACACAGTCAAAGGCTTTGGCATAGTCAATAAAGCAGATGTTTTTCTGGAACTCTCTTGCTTTTTCTGTGATCCAACGGATGCTGGCAACTTGATCTCTGGTTCCTCTGCCTTTTCTAAATCCAGCTTGAACATCTGGAATTTCACGGTTCATGTACTGTTGAAGCCTGGCTTGGAGAATTTTGAGCGTTACTTTGCTAGCGTGTGAGATGAGTGCAGTTGTGGGGTAGTTTGAGCATTGAGACAATTCTTTGGTATTGTCTTTCTTTGGAATTAGAATGAAAACTGACCTTTTCTAATCCTGTTGCCACTGCTGAGTTTTCCAGATTTGCTGGCATATTGAGTGCAGCACTTTCACAGCATCATCTTTTAGGATTTGAAATAGCTTAACTGGAATTCCATCACCTTCACTAGCTATGTTCGTAGTGATGCTTCCTGAGACCCACTTGACTTCATATTCCAGGATGTCTGGCTCTAGGTGAGTGATCACACCTTTGTGATTATTTGGGTCATGAAGATCTTTTTTGTATAGTTCTTCTGTGTATTCTTGCCACCTCTTCTTAAGATCTTCTGCTTCTGTTAGGTCCATACCATTTCTGTCCTTTATTGTGCTCATCTTTGCATGAAATGTCCCTTGGTATCTCTAATTTTCTTGAGATCTCTAGTCTTTCCCATTCTATTGTTTTCCTCTATTTCTTTGCATTGATCACTGAGGAAGCTTTTCTTATCTCTCCTTGCTAGCCTTTGGAACTCTGCAATCAGATGGGTGTATCTTTCCTTTTCTCCTTTGCCTTTCATTTCTCTTCTTTTCACAGCTATTTGTAAGGCCTCCTCAGACAACCATTTTGCCTTTTTGCATTTCTTTTTCTTGGGGATGGTCTTGATCACTGCCTCCCATACAATGTCACGAACCCCCATCCATAGTTCTTCAGGCACTCTATCAGATCTAATCCCTTGGATCTATTTGTTGCTTCCACTACATAATAAGGGATTTGATTTAGGTCATATCTGAATGGTCTAGTGGTTTTCCCTACTTTCTTCAGTTTAAGTCTGAATTTTGCAATAAGGACTTCATGATCAGAACCACAGTCAGCTCCCAGTCTTGTTTTTGCTGACTGTATAGAACTTCTCCATCTTTGGCTGCAAAGAATATAATCAGTCTGATTTCGGTATTGACCATCTGGTGATGTCCATGTGTAGCCTTGTGTTGTTGGAATCCAGTGTTTGCTATGACCATTGTGTTCTCTTGGCAAAACTCTATTAGCCTTTGCCCTGCTTCATTCTGTACTCCAAGGCCAAATTTGCCTGTTACTTCAGGTGCTTCTTGACTTCCTACTTTTGCATTCCAGTCCCCTATAATGAAAAGGACATCTTTTTTGGGTGTTAGTTCTAGAAGGTCTTGTAGGTTTTCATAGAACCGTTCAACTTCAGCTTCTTCAGCTGGTTCAGCTTCATTTTGGGTGTTAGTTCTAGAAGGTCTTGTAGGTGTTTTTGTTTTTTTTTTAAATATGTAACTCTTCAAGAATTTGCATGTCATCCTTGCACAGGGGCCATGCTAATCTTCTCTGTATTGTTCCAATTTTAGTATAGGTGCTGCTGAAGCGAGCACGGTCTTGTAGGTTTTCATAGAACTGTTCAACTTCAGCTTCTTCAGCTGGTTCAGCTTCATTACTGGTTGGGGCACAGACTTGGGATTACTGTGATATTGCATGGTTTGCCTTGGAAATGAACAGAGATCTGGACATGGGTCTAGCTTGGACTTTAAACTCTGTCAGTCATGGCAGGCAGAGGGCTTCTTTACCACTAGTGCCACCTGGGAAGGCCAACTCCATCATTCAAGGCACCGCAGCCATTTGAAATTGCCATAGTTCAACTCATCTTCTTTGAGGTCATCTGCATTTATGAGGAAACCTTAGTCACACACAACTGAGGACTGGGAGGCGTTCTAATGTTCCAATAACACACACAACAGGAGGGGACTAGAAAAATGTGGAGGGAGAAAAAAAAAGACTCGGAAGCATTCAGAGTAGTGTACGAGCACCCTCTAAGGAAGCTGTCTTTATTTGTATTTTGAGAGTGAACACATATATGGAAAATGCTGTGATGGTGACACAAGGCTCAGTCCCTTTTTAACTGACTTCCTGGGGAGAAAGTCAAAGACGTGGGGAAGCAGAACAATGGAATGCAAACACAGAAATTACCTCTGTTCACCTCGGTGAGTAAACACATGGCCTAAATGCAGCCATTCCCAAAACTCATCTTTGCTGGAGGTAAAGGCTAAGTAAACAAAACGCCAGGCTGTGTGTCTGAGACACATGTGATGCTGCATATACTGGCCTCGTGTGTGGAGAAGGAATTTTGGTCAGGCCATGATGAGAAAGGCAGAATGGTCACATGGAATCAAAAGCCCAGTTCTTTGTGACCGGGCACGTTTTGCTGGCAACAGTTAACTGTATACACGGCCGTTTACTGGAACGGGGGTTTCGGCTTCCCTTCCCATCCCCAAAGCAGCGCAACAGGTAGGAAACGGACGCAGAACAGAGGAGCATGCTGTTAACTGGGGGACTTCAGTGCAGCCTGTGGGAATGAATCCCTGGGCCGGGCTGGAGTGACGGTGCCCTCGGCCGCATTCCCCAGGGTCCTCTTATGTTGTGCGATGGTTATTTACAGGAGGGTTAGACAAAATAGTTAACTACTAAAGGTATCCCAAAAAGGGCCTGAGAAAATCTGGTTAAAATGTATAACCTTGTATTGCTACGGATGGGAGTAGTCGTTTTTATCTCTTAAAAATAATAAAAAGATTCTGTTAAAAAATATATTTATCCAGAAAGATGTTGATTTGAACTCTAAAAAGCAACGTGGGTTCACCATTTTCCCTTTTGAGTACAGAGCCACTGAGTTCTGTCTGTAGCTCCCTTGCTCATTTCAAGCCCACCCCTTCCTCTCCAGTGTGCCCAGGGCACGTGGCGGGGTCTTCCCAGGCCTCTGGGTGGAGACCTCTCACCAGAGAAGGCATGGAACACACCCCTGCTTTGGTGATCCTTTGGCCAGCCTGCCCACTTCGAGAACAAGCCTCGGGCTGTCCTAGCTGCTCCTTCAGGGTCAGGGTTAGCTGCCTTGGGTTTAGCCTGGAGGATCCTGCTCTCAAAGGAACTGCCTTTACAAATTCAAATCAGACCCCTCCTCGACAAGAAGTGGAGGTGGTTTGAAACTATCAGTAATTTTTAAGGCTAAGGCAACATCCGTTGTCATCTGTGTATCTTAATTTGATGCAAATAGTTAACCCTAAATCTAAAATAGATCCTGTACTTATCTCCTCTTCAGCTGTGGCGGGAGGGGTGGAATAAGGTGGGGGTGGCTTAGGAACAGTGAAGGTGCCCTGGAAACCCTGTACAAAGGTAAAAATTAAAGAGCAGATCGGCACAGGTGATCCATTTCTTTGGTGAACTGTAAAGAAGTGTCTCCCAGGTCCTCATACACCACGCTCTGCAAAGGCTGCTGCTCTCCTCTATAAAAGCACCCGACTCTGCAACAACTCGTCATCACTCCTCGATAAAAATTAATCTACAAACCTGGGGGGAGGGGCAGTGGGAGGAGGGACTGGGTTTGTATCTAAAGCTGGTAAGTAAAAAACGTGACCTGCAAGCCAACAGAGCTAATGGAAAGTGACGATGCTCTCCTCCCCTGATGCCTGGAGCGCGGGGGCTGCGGGACCCCAGCCCGTTAACCGGGGAGCGTGGCGGGTGGGCCCGGAGAAGCCCCGGCCCTGCACCTCTGCAGAAAGCAGGAGACAGCTGCCTTCTGCCGCACCCGCGTAAGGTGCAGTCCCGCGCAGGCGCAGTCCCTCGACCGGGAGCGCAGACAGGGGGGCGGGAGGCAGGCGGGCCTATTTCTCGGTGAGTGACAGCTGGAGGACTTGCTGCAGCTCCGCCTCCTCCTCGCGCAGCCGCAGCTCGCGCTCCTCCAGCTCTTTGGCGGAGAGCTCCATGGCTAGCTGCAGGTCGCTGTCAAAGCGGCTGGTCTCACTGGAGGTGCCGGAGCCCAGGCCTTCGGAGCTGCTGAGGAGGCTCTCCTGGATGGCCCTGCGTTAGAACCACAGAGGGGAAGAAACAGTCACCCCTGTGGGCCGGCAGCACCCATGTTTCTTAACCCGGGACCCAGTGCCCGCCATGCCAGGCGCTTCCTGTCCGCCCAGTATGCATGAGGCCATCAATCTCACCTAACTGGGGGTGCAGGTGCTGGGTGCTGGTACACACCTGCCCGAGGTCACCCAGCCTCTAAGGGCAGGGCTAAGAGTTGAACTTGGATCTATTTTAAAGCAAATCCCAACTTCTTCAACAGGTTTTCATATGTGCCCAGACTATAGGAAGATGTTCCATAAAATGAGTCTTTCCAGTTAAACCCCTCCTCAAACGGATAATCTGGCAACTTCCCGGTGGTCCGGTGGTTAGGACTCCGAATTTCATTGCCAAGGGCGTGGCTTTGATCCCCAGTGGGGGAAATTGTATAAACTTCCCACTAAGGGCAACTCAGCCCTTCTGTGATCATATTACATTCTTCGCAGATCAGAAAACATTTACGGGGTGCCTTTCTGCCCATGACACTGGTGAGGAACTGGTCAGCAATTCTATCACCAGTTCCTGGAAGCTCAGCCACCGTGAGCTTGAGGAACTGCCACAAAGGAAGGAGAACCAACATTTTATCAAGTCTCTCCCACCAGGCCTGCTGCTGCATGTCCTATGCACCTGTACCAACCTCGGGTTAATCAAGAGTCATGTCAATCACCTTTCATACTGGGCGTCATAGGCATGTGCCTGGCTAATCCCTCCATTAGAAGCTGGTCCTGAAAGCTCCTAGGAAAGACACACAGATGCATGTGAATACCCCTTAGAAGGAATAAAGTGTTGTACTGACAACAAAATGAAAGCAGAAAGAACAAGATTAACAATATTTCAAGTCCATTATCATTGGTGCTGGGTGAAAAACTAACAGGGACTGGGATTATCTCTAAAGTAACACCCAAACGTCAGGTAGTATAGGGTCCGCTACCCTGAATGACAGCTACCAGTTTCTCTTACTTGATATCAAACCAATCTATTAAAAACTACTCAACCTTAGGCAAAGTTTAAATGAATAAAGCAAGTAATTCTTCTAGAGCAAGACCAGAATACGTAACTCATTACTAGTCATCTTTGGCTACTCCTCTTTTCAAAATGTATGGTCAAGGTTGATGTAGCTGTTGGAAAAATAAGCTCCCTTAGAATGGGGAAAGGAAAAGCACACTGGATTGACAGTGAGGGTGAGGGGAGAGAAGCCTCTCAGGGGAACATGCCAGCACTGGGGTCTGGCCCTTGGCCCAGCAGCCTCAGAAAACAAAATGGCTCTAAGAATGGGTCCATGTGAGGCAGGGCTCATGCTAGCAAGCTCTGAGACTCCAGAAAAAGCAAGAATGTGAAAAACCTTGGCTGGGAGGACACTGGAGTGTGGGCACTGTTCACAAAGCTTAGTGGCTCCATGAAGGCAGGTGCTGGGGCTGCTTCACCACGGAACCTCCCAGCACCTGGCACAAGCCTGGCACAAAGCAGGCACTGTACAAACCTCTGCTGGATGAATGATGTAAGGAAACCAGTAGATAGCAGGAGCCCAGGACCACACCAAAGGGCAGAAGCAGATCCCACTCTTGTAGAGCAGGAAGCCACCAAGTCTGGCAGGGAACATCCTGTAAATGATGCTGACTGGGGCTATGCACATGGTTTTATATAAGAAGCCTTCATAAAAGACCAGGGACATAAAATATAATCTAGGTAAATACCACAAATATGCCAAACTTGTCATTTAGAACCAAAGACTGAGGCCAAACGGGAGGGTAAAACCTTCCCAGCCCTGCCCTGATACATGTACCTGGCTTCGGCTGGACTCCAGTAAGCTCTGCTGGATGGCAAACTGCATTATCTCGTAATCTTCATCCTGCAGATGCACATTTCTGCCATTGTCTTGGACATGGTAAGACTCAGGGATTTCAAACACAGACTGATCAACCTCGAAGTTTGTGAGAGGGGAAGCTGCAACACAGAAGGTGGCAGTCCAGTGCCTGAGTTAGCAGAATAAATTTCCACTTCAACTCTTATAAAAATTTTTTAAATTAAAATGATTAATATCAAGATTTGCTGCTAGGTGAGAGATTTCGAAGAAGAATAACCTCGACAGGGAAAAGTACCAGAATACTGTTTTGTTTTTTTTCCTTTGTGCTTTGACTTTTTTTTTTTTCAGTAATATAATGCATAATCACCATAAAAAAAAAAAAAAAAACCACAAGACTGCAAAACTAAAAGTGAAGATCTCTCTCCCTACACCCTGTCTCCTATTTCCAAACGCCAGAGGTAACCAGTGTTTACTTGTGTGTCCTGAGGAGTGTGATGTGTGTGTGTGTGTGGATATACACACAATCACACCAATGTCTTTACCTTTTCCTTTATTATTATGAAAAACAGTAAACATATAAAAGAGTAGATAACACACCTGTAAACTCAAAAGTGATAATAATAAAAACAAAGGCCTGCATATCCTTCAACTAGCTTAAGACACACAACACTACTGTACCATAATAAAAAAGAAACTCAAAAAAGAAAATGAAAAAAAGAAAAAGAAAAAAGAAACTGAAAAAAATCCAATTAAGTTTCAATATATTATAAGTGAGTAAACTGGAAAATAAAACTAAGAAACAAATCCATTTACAACAGCATCCAACATCTGAATGGGACTGATGGCAAAGGAGCCTGAGGAAATTTGGGGGGTTAATGGAAATGTTCTGTCTTGCCTGTGGTGATGGTTACATGGGTTTGTATACATTTGTCAAAATGCAATGAACGGTCACATTTAAAATGGGAGGATGTGATTACATGTCACACCTCAGTAAAGTTGTTTTTTAAGATAGGCTGTCTTTTTAATTCGAGGGGTCATATTCATACATTCCTACAAATTTTTTGTTTTACTTAATTGAAACTAAATCTAAAATTTTCTTTCAGGACAGAAATCAACTTCATAAGATACTCTAATTTCAAACTGAATAATCAGTATAGTGATTAAATGTATGAATTTTTTTTAAATCACAAAATCCAACTTTTTTTTTTTTACCTGAATCAGGCTGGGTCCCTTCCACATGTTGAGATACAGTTTCTTCAGCAGTGCTACAGCCATTAACATTTCCAAATGTAATCCGTGCATTTAAGACATGAAACAAGGGAATTTCTAACAAAATAAAAGCTTTTATAAATAAACTTTATCCAGAAGAATAACAGCTACCACTTACTGAGCACTTACTATGCTGGTACCATGCTAAGTACTTTCTGTAAGTATGATTTCATTTAATCATAACAACCCTTTCCCAATATTCAGATAGGAAGACTGAGATTCAGAGAGGTTAAATAACTTCTAGATCACAGGAAGTGATCGAGCCAGGATTCAAGTGTCATGAATATACACCTATCCAAAATGTAAATTCTTCACAAGCAATTATGTATTATATGTGGTATCATGTGCACTAATTCAAGCCCTAAAACATATTAATGTAACAAAGGATCTTAGTGTCAACTGTCTTCTTCAAATAGTAAGTCTAATTTGAAGTTTCACTTCAGTAAGGTTTGATCTTAAAACAAGGCATGTGTCCCCTTTTTATGCCTTTTTCATCTGTCAGCATCATCTGTAAACAGCACTGATGGCTGGGGGAAATTCCTAATTTTGATGTGCAAAATGAACTAAGAACCAGGACACTTCTGTAAATCACACTGAACTCGAGGCAAGTCTGCCCTTTCCCGTTAGGTCCCTTGTCGGGTGCTCCTCTGCTTGACTAAATGTACCTATTTTGATGGGAAATCCGGGCGGGAACTCCAGTTTGATGAAGTCTCTCAGCCGGGCAAAATGTGCGCTGGTGCGGGCCATCAGGTCAATGATGGGGACCACCTGCTCCACCAGGGACAGCGGGAACTCCTCACACATCCATAGCATTGCTTTAAACCTGCCGGATTGCGTGAGATGAGACCGACCAAGGCCGGCTCCCCGAGATGGGGGGGCTGCGTGATTCCCCTGCAGTAGCCTAGACAATGCCTGCTTCCCCATGCCCCGGTCTCCCCAGTTATCTCACACCCCCTGCGTCAGAGCTGGGAAGGGATGAGAGCCACAGAGAACTTGCATCACCCCGAAATCAGGGCAACTGGGGGCAAACGACGTGCGCCACAAGCCTTAATCAATAGCAAGCAGAAAGTACTGGTAGCTGGGGGGAAACCATTTCATTTGACCAGCTGAGGCTTGTCGGCAGTTAAAAAAGGAATTCTTATATCCAGTCTATATTCTATTTGGAGAAGGGCTAATAATAAGACAGGAAATTTACTGTCACCTTTCATCAGATAAAGTGATTTTAATTTTTTGGGGGGGTTACTCAGAATGCAGGATCTCAATTCCCCAACCAGGGGAACTTGTGCCCCATGAAGTGGCAGGGCAAGAAGTCTTATTAACCAAAAGACTGCCAGGGAAATCCCAGTGATTTGAAATTATTTTTCAAGGGAGGGGCTGGAAGAAGAACCATGACATGGGAAACAGCACAACTTCTCAAACAAATAAGAATCTGTAAGTTGAAAATGACCGCTGAGTCCCTCTTACTTTTGCGTCCTAATCGTCAGCTCCTTTGGCCTTCCGATGTCCCTGTCTTTCAGATCGAACTCTTCGTTGAAGTACTCATCAGGCGTGATGGCTGTGGGGTTGTGGGCCGTGGCGCACTCTGTCGTGAGGTCCTGCCGAGCCAGAACTCAGGGGAGTCAGAAATGCCAACGCTGCTGGCAAGTGGAGGTCTATGGCACCCAGCCTCTGAGGTGGCTGTGTTAACCAGCTACAGAGCAGGAAGTTCTGGTCATTAACTTTTTTTTTTTTAACTAAGTTACTGCACAGAACACCTACAAACCTATTACCAAACTACATGGCCAAGCCTAACGGATTTCTCCATTTCAAATCGTTTCTCCAATCTCCTCTGCCTTTTTACCTCCTGATTAGAGAAATGAAAAAGAAAAGAGATATAGACAGAAATATCTGAAAGCATATCTTCAGCCTGAACCCAGGGTTCAATCCCTGGGTCAGGAAGATCCCCTGGAGAGGGAAATGGCAACCCACTTCAGTATTCTTGCCTGGAAAATCCCATGGATGGAGGAGCCTGGTGGGCTACAGTTCATGGGATCTGAAGATTTGAAGATCAGGTTCCAGCTCTGTCCTTCTCTAGCCTGTGACACTGGAAAGGTCACTTCATTTTTCAGACCCTCAGTGACATCCGCGGCAGCAAATTTCAAATGGTTATTGTGAGGAATGAGTCAGAAAATGTTTATTAAGGAGCTCTATTAAAATATAAAGTCTCGAATCCTTTTTTTTTTTCTGGTTCCATTTTGATAGAGAGATCCTAGTTTAAAACAGATACGAGAGAAAGCACCTGATTCTATGATCACTGTCTGCCTCTAAAAATCTTTTATTTTCCAAGGCTTACTCATCTTATTCTCTTCCAAAAGAACATCTCTGATTCCAGCTCTTAAGCCTTTTCAAATTAAGTGGCCTGCTCAGGATGCAGGAAATGCCACCAGAAGCACAGAAAAGTCATCTCCTGTTAAACCATGCTGGAAATCACGTTTTGACTTACCCCTTGAGCACCAAACTGGTGTTCCACAGTCCCAAGCAGCGATTCCAGTGGGTTCCTGTCGGCTACAGAGGGGGGAAAGTTTATTTGACTTTACTTATGATTATAGAAAAGGATTCCCGTTCTACCTTCATGTTTCTCCATTATGCATTAGGAAATCCATCCATGAACAGGCCAATAAAATCATCTCTAATAACCATCAGCTAACACTCTTTCTGGGGGCTTCCCAGGTCGCTCAGTGGTAAAGAATCCACCTGCCAATGCAGGAGACCTGGGTTTGATCCCTGGGTCAGAAAGATCCCCTGGAGGAGGAAATGGCAACCTACTCCAGTATTCTTGCCTGGGAAATACCACAGAGGAGCCTGGTGGGGTTCATGGGGTTGCAGAGAGTCAGATACCATTGAGTGACTGAGTATTTCTATGATCCTTTCATTAAGGTCCCTAAGCTCGATGAACAGAGTTTTAAGAATTCAATCAGAATTACTACAAAGAGTTTAGACTTAGGAATGAGCCAGGTCTGATTCCAGCTGCACCCTGCGGGTCACCTCTTGTGTGACTGAGGCCTTAGCTCCCTCATTTGTTGGACTGGACTAAAGGGGACAGCAGTGGAGGAGGCAGTTAACAGTGACTGCAGGCTTCCCACGTGCTGCAGGCCCTGGTCTCCAACGTGCAACAACTCATCTCATCCTCGCAGTGACTCTTAAGGCAGGCCTGGTAGCTGAGGTGACCACGGCACAGAGTGGACAGGTAACCTCACAAGGCCCTACCAGCCTCAGTGAGCTGAGATGAGGCGGCCACATGCTGGCCACGTTTTGGTTCAGAGCCCAAGTCCTGTCTGAATCTCCCACCGTGATGCTTTGCACTAACTCACTTCAGTGATAAATACTCTTCAATATCTTTACTTTTTCGACTTGAATTCAACAACTGTTCTTCATAAAACATCAGCAAGGTCTTGTGAATGGCTTTAATTACAGCTGATGCCAACTACAGGGAAGTGCCGCCAGGAGTGAGTCAGACTAGGGAGAAACTTGTAAGGAGGAAATTCAGATCGGCATGACCCCATCACATTGACCCCCGAGTTTGGCATGACCCCATCACATTGACCCCCGAGTTTAACAGAGCCGACGAAGGTGTGCTCTAGGCTAGAAAAACGGGGTGGGTGGGGGGCGGGGAGAAGGGAAGAGATTACCTTTGTATCTTTTTTTTTCCTCCTCGGTCAGATGTTCTGTCCGTATTTTGGTGATCACACTTACATTGTTCACCGTGTAAACCTTGAGAGGTGTGTGCAAAAGGAAACAGTGACATGGGGAATCAAAATTCAACAGATAAGCAATAGCAAGAGCAAGAATGCTGAAGCCAAAACAAAACAAGCCAAAAAAAAAAAAAAAATCCAGCAAAATAAAAATGAGAAATGGTTAAACATTCATTAGGACTTTTCAGAGAAAATACAACAGCTACCAACTTAGAAGTGCCTCAGTAGTTACTCTGCATCCCTGACATCCTTCATTACCCCTGAGGAGTTGACAGGGACAGGCTGCTCCTGCCTACTTGCCCCTTATGTTGCCAAACCCTCTCAAAGAGGGGCCTGCAGTGTAGGCCTCCCAGCTGAACTTCTCCTAAGGGAACTGAACCTGCATCGTGTCCTTGGACTGATTTTTGGTAATCTTATACCAAGACTGACCTGGACAGCCATCTGCTGGGGCAGAAGGAAAACGGAAGGAACACAAGGTTCTCTACACCAGTTAAGATCTAGAGAAAACCAGCAAGCCACTGTTTAAAAGGTATTCCGTTTATTGACCCCAAGTTATTTTAACTGCCAGGGTCAATGCTCTGTTTTCAAGGTTGACTGAGGAATACTGGGGTCTGGAAAGTCAAACGGTCTGGTTCACAGAGAATTAGCTGAGGACGCCTAACACCGGATTCCCAGTGTTCAAAGATTCAGGGAAGGAACACACGTAGCACTTCTGAGTGAACCTCGCTGAGCGAGACGTAAGCCTTCCTCACTCACTCAGAGGCCCCCAGAGGACCCTGCCGCTCCTGGCAGTGTGGCTGTGAGCCATCAACCCCTGCCGCACTGCAGGCCTAGCGAGAGGCCAAGAGACGGCTTCCCAGGTGACAAAATGCCAGACGACTCGAGCGACTGTCATCTCCACTCTGACAGCTGTGTTCCAAATTCACTGACGTCGTGTGAGTGGGCTGGGAGCCGACTGGTTTACAGTGAGGTTGACTAAGAATGTTGGGAGACTCCTAAAAGCTATTTTGCAATATATATTTTTTAAACCTACTCAGGTGATTAAAAAAGAAAAAAAAAAAGAACAAGCATGTTAAGTCTAGTCCTTTCTTTTCCTTTTGCTTTTAAAGAAAAAAATTGTCACCCCCACCAGGACAACTGATACTAGGACTGATTTCTCTACAGCACAGTTTCTCTTTGGCCTAACTAGAGACCTCCTTGGGATGTGCTAGCTCACCTTCTGCGAGTCAAATAAGATACAAATCCAAGGAAGAGACACGCTAGACAGAACTTATTCCCCAGAGCACCTCCTCAGCACAGATGCATGACAAAGTCTGAACAGACCCCTCATTTGCATAGAAGCTAAAGAGCCGAATGAAATCTTATTTTAAGAGTGTCCTTTTACCTTTGCTTCGTAACCATTAACAACTTCTGCTTTATCTGTCCTCCAGCCCCAGAATCCGGATTTAGTTCTGATAAAAAGTGAACACCACAAATTTCCACATGTACAATATGCCATTCAGATTCATCCCTGCAGCCTTTACAGGTTTTCTTCCCCCAGCTTAAGTGAGCGAAGGACACTTGGAAATTAGGGTCCCTCTGTCCACGGAAGGATGTTGTTAATGACAGATGGCTCTAGCAGCTCCCCCACACCCCCTCCCGCAGTTATTCATCAATTTGCCTCGCCCCCTCGGCAGAGAAAGCCTCCCGTCTTGGCTTCCTGACAAAAGCTGCCGGCAGAGCTGACAAAGGTGGTGACACTCATGGGACAGCTGTCTCGGAGGAGTGCGCGCAGATGACCAGCGTCCAAGGGCTCGCCACTAGGTCGGGGAGCCCTTACGGGGTCATCCGGACCACGGGCAATGACAGAGTTGGCAGCTCCAGCCCCTTGAGCAGCCGTATCTCAGTCTAGGAATTCTTAGATCCATGAGGCACAGGCCATCCTGCTCCTCGGGAAGGAGAAAGCGGGTGGGGTGGGAACTCATGGCGGTGGGGAGCTGCTTGCAGAAGCCGTGGGCACCGGTAAAAAGGCTTGAAGGCGCGCTCTGTCTCCGGTTTGGTGCAGCAGTGGGCGGAACCAAGTCTCAAGGGGCGTTTTAGCCTAGCCCTCGAGTCCAGCTCCGCTGAGGCTGCTTTAAAGCAGTCAGCACTTCAGCAGCAGCTGCAGCCTTGGGTAAGTGCCTGAACCCCTCATTACTCCACTCAACATATGCCTGGAAAAAAACGCATTTAGGAACCAAAAGCAGCCAAGAGGCTAGGGATCGTTTCCAAGGCAGCGCACCCTGGGAAACGCTACCGCGCCCCGGGGAGCCCCGCCCAGACGGCCCCTTTGTCTAGGACATCACATCCCGGCTCCACTGTGACTGCTGCACGTGGGCCTGCCTCCCGCCCCGACCCTGCGGTGACACAGGGCACACACACGTGGCAGGGAGGGGGTGACCTGCACCCTGTTTTTCTAAACAGGCTGCTTTTCTTCTGGTGAGATCTGGTCAAAGAAATTAGTCCAGGCTGGGGAGAAGGAGTTTTAGGTGTGTATTAGAGTCCAGCACAGAAAGGAGGGGACAGAGCCTTGGTTTTCCTATTCATTATCCGCCATTAGTGCAACATCAGTCAGCAAAAGCAAGACCGGGAGCTGCCTGTGGCTCAGATCATGAAACTCCGTATTGCAAAATTCAGACTTACATTGAAGAAAGTAGAGAAAACCACTAGGCCATTCAGGTATGACCTAAATCAAATCCCTTACAATTATATAGTAGAAGTGACAAACAGATTCAAGGGATTACATCTGACAGACAGAGTGCCTGAAGAACTATGGATGGGGGTTCGTGACACTGTACAGGAGGCAGTGATCAAGACCATCCCCAAGAGAAAGAAATGCAAGAAGGCAAAGTGGCTGTCTGAGGAGGCCTTACAAATACTGAGAAAAGAAGAGAAGCGAAAGGCAAAGGAGAAAAGGAAAAGATATACCCATCTGAATGCAGAGTTCCAAAGAATAGCAAGGAGAGATAAGAAAGCCTTCCTCAGGGATCAGTGCAAAGAAAGAGAGGAAAACAACAGAATGGGAAAGACGAGAGATCTCTTCAAGAAAATTAGAGATACGAAGGGAACATTTCATGCAAGATGGGCACAATAAAGGACAGAAATGATATGGACCTAACAGAAGCAGGAGATATTAAGAAGTGGTGGCAAGAATACACAGAAGAACTATACAAAAAAGATCTTCACGACCCAGATAATCACGACAGCGTGATCAATCACCTAGAGCCAGACATTCTAGAATGTGAAGTCAAGTGGGCCTCAGGAAGCATCACTACAAACAAAGCTAGTGGAGGTGATGGAATTCCAGTTAAGCTATTTCAAATCCTAAAAGATGATGCTGTGAAAGTGCTGCACTCAATATGCCAGCAAATCTGGAAAACTCAGCAGTGGCCACAGGACTGGAAAAGGTCAGTTTTCATTCCAATCTCAAAGAAAGGCAATGCCAAAGAATGTTCAAACTACTGCACAAGTGCACTCATCTCACACGCTAGTAAAGTAATGCTCAAAATTCTCCAAGTGAGGCGCCAACAGTACGTGAACTGAGAACTTTCAAATGTTCAAGCTGGATTTAGAAAAGGCAGAGGAACCAGAGATCAAATTGCCAACATCCGCTGGATCACAGAAAAAGCAAGAGAGTTCCAGATAAACATCTACTTCTGCTTTATTGACTAAGCCAAAGCCTCTGACAGTGTGGATCGTAACAAACTGTGGAAAATTCTTAGAGAGACTAGCTGACCACCCGACCTGCCTCCTGAGAAATCTGTATGCAGGTCAAGAAGCAACAGTTAGAACTGGACATGGAACAACAGACTGGTTCCAAATTGGGAAAGGAGTATGTCAAGGCTGTATACCGTCACCCTGTTTGTTTAACTAAAATGCAGAGTACTTCATGCAAAATATCGGGCTGGATGAAGCACAAGCTGGAATAAAGATTGCTGGGAGAAATACCAATAACCTCAGATATGCAGACGACACCACCCTTATGACAGAAAGTGAAGAGGAACTAATGAACCTCTTTATAAAAGTAAAAGAGGAGAGTGAAAAAGCTGGTTTAAAACTCAACATTCAAAAACTAAGATCATGGCATCTGGTCCGATCATCTCACAGCAAATAGATGGGGAAACAATGGAAACAGTGACAGAGTTTCTTTTCTTGGGCTCCAAAATCACTCCAGATGGTGACTGCAGCCATGAAATTAACAGACACTTGCTCCTTGGAAGAGAAGTTATGACAAACCTAGACAGCATATTAAAAAGTAGAGATGTTATTTTGCCAACAAAGGTCTGTCTAGTCAAAAGTATGGTTGTCCAGTAGTTATGTATGGATATGAGTTGAATCATAAAGAAAGCTGTGCTGCTGAAGAACTGATGCTTTTGAACTGTGGTGTTGGGAGAAGATTCTTGAGAGTCCCTTGGACTGCAAGGAGATCCAACCAGTCAGTCCTAAAGGAAATCAATCCTGAATATTCATTGGAAGGACTGATGCTGAAGCTTAAACTCCAATACTTTGGCCACCTGATATGAAAAACTGACTCAATGGAAAAGACCCTGATGCTGGGAAAGACTGAGGGCAGGAGGAGAAGGGCACGACAGAGGATGAGAAGGTTGGATGGCATCACCGACTCAATGAACATGAGTCTGAGCAAGCTCCGGTGAGTTGGTGATGGACAGGGAAGCCCGGCGTGCTGCAGTCCATGGGTTGCCAAGAGTCGGACACGACTGAGTGACTGGACTGAACTGAGTGCAGTGTGACCCACTCAAGGAAAGAGAGGGCTCCTAGGGGATGACCCTGCAGGCCAGTTGTCTCCAATTCACTTTCCAGAAACACATTTAGGGACCACACCTAACCGATCAATAAACCCAAGGCCCCTTTTCGTCAGCAATCAATGAAAATTCAGATCTTCCTTTGGGGGAACCGATCGATCCTCAGTTCCTGTCTCTCAGTAAGAACTCGATATCCTGGCATAAGAAATCACAGCTTTCTGGCACCTGGTCTTCTGAGGCACCAAAGGACGACCCAGTCTGCTCCACGGCATCCTTTGTGGATGCTGAGAAATCAGAACCACGCTTTCTCACTGGGAACCGTCAGGCTCCTCACTCACCCACCTCTGCACCATCCGCCACCCCAGCTGCTCCACTGCCTTACCCATGTCCACTCTCTGACAGCTTAGTTACTGAACTCAACGTCTACATCCTGTTTTAAAACCCAAGATTCTGGTTTTAACTTCTTGATAAACTGTATGTGCAAAGGTATCTGAAAATGACAGGAGGAAACCCAGCCTCTTCTTCGGCCATTTTTCCTCTGCCTGTCTCCACTGAGACCAGCACCCCGAAGGCCACTGAGCTGGTTCTGGGCTTGGAGGCTGCCTCACAGGTTGGGTTCTGTTTGAGGTGGGCAGGGCAGGAACCTTTCAGATGAGAGAAAAATCCAAACTGCAAACAGAGGGTCTATACCCACAGGCCAAACTTGAACGCGGGAAAAGTACATGTTTGCAAACATCAAGCTCCGAGTGACAGATGAGAAGAAAGGGAAGAAAGAGACTATCCGAATATATCAGACCCTCATCTGCTAAATTTAATCAGCTGAACGCTCGCTCACACCTCACTAGGGTAAGAAGTAGGCAAGCACACTTTTTCTATTTCTACCAGCAAACCTCACCCTCGTGAGGGGCTCAAGTCCTTGCTCGAAGCACGAGAAACTCACCTGAGCACATATTTCATTCCGAGCCCCACCAAAACAGCAGCTACTTTCCAGAAAACTCTCTTTCAGCAACCCTCCGTCAGCTGCAAAAGGAGGGTTAGCCTGAACTATCTGAAAACCCCGAGGCCACAGGAATACAAAATACAACTCAGTACAACCGGAAGGCATGGTCATTGCCCGTCTACCCACTGGGTAACAGCCAGTAACCATCACCTCTCTGTAAACGACACTTCGGACCAAACAATGACCCTGCAGCTCTGCCGCTGAACTAGAGGGAACAGTGGCTCCTCTCATGACATCTGAGATTTCAGCCCAGATTCACTCTTTTTCTCCTTTCAGCTAAGGAAACAGAAACCCGGAGAGGAAGCCGGGGGCTCAAAGCTGCAGAGGGAGCAGCTCTACCAGTCACGCCAGGTTCCTCCAGCCGTTGCTCTCCCGTCTTCCAGCTTTTGGAGCAGAGCCCTAAGCAGGCGGGCCCTCCCGCCCTGCAGAGGCAGGTGCTCAAGCCTGGAGATGTCTTCCCAAGACCCTTCCAGGTATGGTCAGTCCCTAAACCTCACTGTCCTGGGAAGACAGCGGCTGTCACCTGGTGAGACCGGTGCCCAGAGGCTGACGGAAGGGCACTGACCCTGCCTCAGGGGTGTCGCTCCCAAGGCAGCAGATACCTGACGTTTTCTCTTCTGCTACCAACAAGCACCCTAATTCCACAGCTTGGTCTAAATTAGGGGGAAGGGGCACTTAAGTCTTAACATGTGACTACACAGAAGACTCTTGGTTTTAGTAATAAATTTTCTACTGGAAAGAAAGATGAAAAGAAAAAGACAGAACAGTTCACATACTCATTAAGAGAGAAGACAGCCCGAGTCCAGGAGAACACTGTTTGTGTCGGCTCAGATGATGTGGCTTTGGTCGACAGGGAGCGGGATGTGACATCCTAGGCAAACACTCAGGGCTCGTGGAGACTCCCTGGGTTTAGTGTGATCTCTGGAACAAACTCTTAGCCTAACTAATAGCTGTGACAGCCTCTGTCTCCCTCACGAAGCCTCGGCGCTGCCCCTGGGGAAGACACCCAGAGTCGGTGTTCTCACCTGGCTTAACTGCCACACAGACCTCCCCAGAGGTTGCACCAGACAAAGTCTGGAATCAAACTGAAACCCTCCAGACTCTTGCTCAAAACCGTTAGGCCTCATGGGGAAGCAGAGGGCGGGCAAGGGGGAGAACCACATTGAACTGTATGCCAAGTGTGAATCTGATTAATAACCACATTCGATACTGGATCACATCTGCCTTGGAAACTCAAAGCTCCACGGTTTAGGACAAGGGAGTCTTGTGGACTGCCAAACACAAAAATCAAATTCAAGTAAAATCTGTTAGAAAAGGGCCCATAAAAGAATATGAAGATATTTCTCCAAGACTTCACCAAAGTGTGATAAAAATGCCACATGGTGGAGGATGTTAGCTGTGGTATCCATTTGGCTGGAGCAGAGATCAACTTTAAAGTCCACTAGGGTTTCTTACGCCATGGTAGAAAAAAAATTCTAATCCACCCATAGTTTCCAATTAATATATACATGCTATTAAGATGGCAGTAATGGGATTAGACATGAAAATGCAGAACTTAAATCCATACCTTTCAAAAGCAATGTTTTTAGTATCGAGGCTGGTGTTAATGACGGGGCTTGTGAGCCGCCTCTCAACCTCCCTGCTTTTAGGTTTCATCAGGTCCAGAGTGAGGCGTTCCATTTCCTGGGAAAGGTCAAAGTGTTCAGTGGTGACCACTTTGTCATCATGGTTGACTTCCATCAACTCTGCCCAATTGTCTGTTAATGGAAACAAGGGCATAACTAAGCACAGTGCAAGGAAGATGCAAAACCAAAGCTTCGTGTATTAAGCTGCATCATCTTTCACTCACACACACACACACACACACACGTGAACACATTTTGATGGTGAAAAATCACTCTAAACTTAGCAACAGCAGTGGCAACTACTAGGGAAACCCCTCACCTTCTCCTTTAAAGATGAAACTCCGCCTCCCTCTTATCCAGCTCATGTTCTCAAAGCCCAGCAGCGTGATATCCACACGCAGTTTGGCACCGCTTTTCCAAATGCGACAGACATCATTCGGGCATATTCGGGAAACCAAGGGCACTGGAGAAGAGATGTGTACTACTGAGAAAAGTCTGGGGGCCCGGCAGAACAGTCAGGCCCTGCAAGTCAGGACCCTGACTTTACTGAAAGGACAGGAGAGGCAGGATGCCGACGGCCATACAGAACTGGGCCTGGCTCCCATGCTTAAGATACAAGAAGTCATTCTTAAAGAATGAAAGCAGACTTTCAGTTCTAGAGCCGTTTATAAAACTGCAGATCTATGTCTTGCCCAGAGAAAATGCTAAATCAATTTCTCGAGTGTGTTCTCAGTCCCAAATGAACCCCTCTTATTGACCGCCATCAGGGCTAGTGTGTGTCCATCTGGCCGTCCTCATCCAAACACATGCTACTCTTGCCATCTGGCCTCAACCCACTATACTGTCATTCCGAAGATTCACGAGATCAGATGTCTAAAATATGCTGCTTTTTAACAAAAACCTGGGGTCAGGGTGATTATCTTCATTAAAAAGAACTCAGATTTATAGAAGACTCTGAAGTTCTCTTCTTTCATACACTTTTTACTTCGTTTAAATGTTTCATGGCAAATATGACTTCGTGCCTGAAAGTGAAGTCTGGAAGTGAAAATAGCTGAGGCTCTGGGAGTTGGAAGCTGTCATTAACTGATCTACAAGACACAGAAGTAGAACATCTAGGAAAATTACTGTCAGTCAATTTGCCTTACATAAGATTTTGGAGCAATGCATCCATTTTGTTAAAAAACGAGCTATTCCAATATTCATCTCATCTTCTTCCTTAGAAAAACAAGTTTAAAAGAATCACATTGACCTACATATGGAAATGAGTAATGGAATTATGATAAAACTACTTACTAAAGACTTTAGCCCCTTTAAAGTGACATTTTAGAAAATGAATAATATGGATAAATGTCAGCCACAGGTAACAAAAGAAGCAGACAGAATTGTCTATATATTCTATTGACGAATGCTTGGGAGAAAAAGTCCCATGCATGTGGGGTAAGATTGAAAGGAACACACCTACAACAGTAAGCACTTGTGTTAAGTAGGACTGTGGGCGACTGTTACTCTCATCTATGCATTTCCTAGACTTAAAAAATAAATATGTAACTTCCATAAAAGAAAAATAAGCCTATTTTCAAGCTAAATAAATTTCAAGCTCACAGCCACTCACCCCAGCTGGTGAATTCCCATTTCATCTGCACGTAAAAATCCGGAGCCTAAAGGACAAAGGTTTAAAAGAAATCACTCCTGCTATCAGAAACTAACACAACATTGTAAATCGACTATACTCCAATAAGAATTAATTAAAAAAATAAAACAAAATAAATTACCCTTGGTACCATTAGCTAAACACAAACACAGTAAGGGTTGATAGGGTTGTTCAAAAGGGAGAGGGAGAAAGAACAGAGAAAATAAGAATAAACATAAATTGCAAACCCATCAGACTAAATGCCTATTTTTATATTCAGGCTGTTATTTTATCTCACTATAAAATACGTCTAGACAGTTAATAAAGTTAACTGCAGGCGACAAGGTTGGAGGGAGATAAAAGTCAAATCTGATTTAAGGGTTCAGTTGGGTTCCTAGCAGTGAGGGTCACAGGCTGGTGTAAGCAAGAAGGAGCGTGGACCCCAGCTGTTCTACAGGGAGCTTGACTGCAAAAGGCTCGTGTGCTGAGACGGGGGGTGTTTATCAGACCACCCTGAAACCAGGAGGAGGGTGTGAGACATCACTGCCCCAGGAGGCTGAGTCTTCCCTCCAGACTTTTTCCTCTTAAACTTCTAGAATCTGGCTTTTTGAGGTTTCACACCACCACAGCAAGCCTGTTTAGAATCATTTTCTGACCCACCATGAATTCCTGAAGAAAGTTCTGGGAGAGCTACTTGAGAAACCCAAGAAGACAAAAGCTAGAAATTCCAGATTCCAAAGATGGGTGAAGTCACTCTAAGGGACAACGGAAAAGAAACATGGACATGCAGTGAGGAGATGCTGTTGAAAGACAGGCCGTTAGGCATGGTCCTTGGTTCCCTGGAGCACCAGGCCATCTGTGGGCTTCTATAACCTCCACACAGGGTGTAATTCAGGGCAGTTCACTGCTATGGATCAACACAGGTGGAAAAAAAGTCTTACATGGAATTTTAAAATGGGGGGTGACTAGGTAAAATAAGTCATTTTCTGCTTTGTCAAATGGACAGATGATGTTTTTAGTTCCTCCTACAGTGAGTTAGATAAGAAAACAAATCTATGTGATCTTTGTGCACTCAAACACGTATATATTTAAAAATCAATGGACACAACAACTTATATTTCACGGATGGTTTCTGTGCAGTATGTGGAAAATCAATGTCTTAGGCAGGATTTAGCTTAAGTGTTAATAGTTTTTTAAGAAGAATGCTCAAATTGTCTCACAGCAAAGTTATTCCTTTGCTCAACAGAGCTGTTAATTTTTCTCAAGAAGTGTGGGAAGCTGATTTATCTAGCAAGTATCTTTGGAAATACTTGGGGGAGCTCACTTCTGTGCTTAAACTGAGAATAAATGACGTAAAAACTGAACCGCTGGCTGCCTCAGGAATACTGCACGTGGCTGACCAATAAGACAGCTACTGCAAGTGACAAAGGCTACCTGAACAATGGTAACCATCATCCCAAACAATCCAAGAGGGACTTCCCTGATGGTCTAGTGACTAAGACTCTGCACTCTCAATGCAGGAGGCTGGGGGTTTGATCCCAGGTCAGGGAACTAGATCCCACATGCCACAACTAAGAGTTCCCATGCTGCAACTAAAAAACTTGCACGCTAGGTTGAAGAGCCCACATGCTGCAACTAAGACCCAATGAGGTCAAATAAATAAATATTAAAACAAACAAAACAATCTTGAGAGCCTAGAAGTAAAATCTTTTAAGAAACTTCTCCAAGTGTTACAGAGCCCGTACCCTTTTACTCACAAGACAGATAAAGTGCCCCAAAGCTAGTAACTCTAAGTTCAGGCAATGGATCAGAAGTCACAAAATACTACTGGCTAGAAGTGACAGAGGGGTCAAGGAGAGTTGCACACAGACTTCTGAGCCTCAACAGGCCCTGACAATCCCCAGACAGTAATGAAGTTCATTACAATTTCCCCAAGATGACCTGAACTCAGGATGCTATTGTTAAGAAAACAGGCAACTAGACAAATTAATTGCCTGATGTCCATTTGTCTTTAGTTCTAACTTTTAAATAGCATTTAAAAGAGTCAGTCTAGTGACCTGGAAACATACTTTGTGAAAGACATCATATTTAACAGATCCAAAAGCAAGGAATCACACTATTTGGTATTCAATACATTGTTTTCACAATCCTTAAAACCGTCTGGGAAGGCGCACAAGGATGTCACACTCTGCCTGCGGCTGCTGTGTCAGCATTTAACTCCACTGATGGCGCTGTCAGTTTTTATGGCTACCTCGAGAATTTTCTGGAGCAACTCCGGAACTCCCTCAAGGGCCATGGACGTGTTGTGGAAGTCCCGATGCTGAAGGACTGTGTACACCATCTCGGGGTCGCCGGTGCTCACAGCCTCGTGCAAAACTGGAAGGCAAAAAGACGTAATCTGATCACCCTGTATTCTCAGACTTACTCACAAATTCCAAAGCCAGCTTGAAAAGTATCTCTCTGCATTGAAGGCCAGCGATTTCTTTAAAGTGGGACAGAGGCTCCAGCCCCACCCAATCTTCATGATCACCACTACTTACTTCAACCCCTACCTGACTGAGTAGAGAACAGAGGACTCTCAGCCTCTTGAGCAAACCTGCCATTATTCTCTTTCCCCTGTTTCTTACTACTGACTCTGAAATCCTGACGGTGTCTTCAGAGCTGGCTTTCACTGTGTGATCACACAGCTGTGGAGATGGGCAGGCAGGCTGTGTGCATTCTTGCTCAGTCAACCCCACATTACTGGGACCAGTAGTAGGAGAGCTTGCAGAACAAGTGTTGTTATTGTTCTGTTGCTACGTTCTATCTGACTCTTCACAATCCCATGGACTGCAGCACTCCAGGTTCTTCTGTCCTTCAGTGTCTCTGGGAGTTTGCTCAAATTCATGTCCATAGAGTCAGTGATGCTATCAACTATCTCATCTTCTGCCACCCTCTTCTCCTTCTGCCCTCAATCTTTCCCAGCATCAGTTTTTCCCAAATGAGTTGGGTTTTCGATCAGGTGGCCAAAGTATTGGAGCTTCGGCATCAGTCCTTCCAATGAATATTCAGGGTTGATTTCCTTTAGGATTGACTGGTTAGATCTCCTCAAAGTCCAAAGGAGTCTCAAGAGTCTCAAAACAAGTGAAGTCCCAGGATTTCACTGGAGAAGGATACTACTTTCAGCTATAATTTTTTTTAGCTGGGGGGTGGGGTGAGATATGACCTTTATTTAGCTTATCCACCACATATTTTCTTTTGGTACAGAAAAAATGTTGTACCAAACCAAATGTTTGTTACTATAATTTCTACATCACAATTAAAATCCAAACAGTTTTTCAAAAACAGTCAACTCAATCAAAACTCACTACTTCAGTGTTATAGTTTCTATAACACTTAAACATAGTTAAGACTCGAATGCAGAAATTTGGCTTGTTGGAAAGCTAATTAAGCTTCCAACTTGCTCAAACAGAATTACAAAAAAGGCAAAATTGTGTTATTCCCAGAGATACAGTCCACTGGAATCACCAACACTGGATAGCTGTAGGGGTGTTCAGAGTCCTGAGATAATGAGGAATCCAGGCTTCTGTTGGCCTCTCTTCCCAGAGATTTGTGGATGTGTGGACTGACATCACCACCAGCAACTGCAGCCTTGATGAGAGAGTCCAATTCTTCATCTCCACAAATAGCGAGTTGCAAGTGACGAGACGTAACACACCTTACCTTCCAGTCTTTTGACACATGTCCTGCCAATTCAAGCACCTCTGCGGTGAGGCACTCCAGGACGGCTGTGCTACACACAGCGGCAGTCACGTCCACACGTCCGTGGCCGACGGTCCTAGATTTCAGGTATGGATGAATGTGGTCCCCCGGGAACTGCAAACTGACTCTCTGCGAATGAGAAAGCACCTTTGTGTTGGCCTTTCCAGAGTCCTTCCCCGCCTTACCGTCAGCCATTCCGAGTGGCGCTGAGGCGCAAACAAGTAAGGCAGAGAAAGGGCTAGCCAGGCGCTCAGCGAGAGCCCGCGCCTACTCCTTCGTCACGTGGCGATTCAAACTGCCTATCATTTCCTCCTGATTGTCCATCATGATGGATTTGCTGGAGAAATGGCCACGTTCCTCAGGGGAAACCGGGTGTTCGCACTCGTGTCTGGCGCGCTGAGAGCTGCTTTCTGGATGAGGAGGCACCCTCCACCCTGGGCGCTTGGCCCAGGACACAATCGGGGCCATTGTGCTGCAGACAAGCCAGTGGCCTCCGAGGCGCTCAGCTCCTTCCCGGCCCCGAGTCCCCAGACAGACAGAGCTCAAGAGAAAGATGACTCTGAGGACAATAAGGACTGAGGCTGTCCTTTATTCAGAGAGAGAAAACAAAATGGAAGGCTTTACGTTATTTCACTAGTAATAACTTGCCTGTCCAACCCTCGCGATTTTCCTTTGTCACATCTGCTTTATGTCGAAGCAGGACTCTCGCAGATTCCAAATGTCCCAAAGAAACAGCAAGATGCAACAAGGTACGACCTCGAGGATCCAGGGCCTCCACGTTCTGTAAAGTAAACACTGGCATTTATATAACTGGATATATTACACAAAAACATGGAAAGGAGTTTCAGAGCTTAATAGTAAGTATAGAAATTAAAAATAGTATTTGCACACTCAAGACAGCAGTACATGGGAAAAACAAATGCTTACACATGGGCACAAACTGAAATGTGATTCTGGGGGCTATAAATAAAGGTGACAGTTACTGAGTTCCTTTTGCTATAAAGTTAAGAGCCTCATAAATAAACACTGGCTACAGGCCTCTGATCATCAAACACAACCCGAAGCACAACAGCACTCAAATTAAGTCTAAATAAGGCTAAGGGCTTGCATGGAAACACAGCCACCCCGTGGTGTGGAACGTGGGGGATTTCTCCAGCACATCTCAGCACTCAAGTCCAGAACAGGAAGTGCAAGGACTTTAATCAAAACTGAAAGTACAGAAGATAATTTGGGTCAATAAAAGTATGTTCTCTAGCTGGATTCCCACCAAAACACCACTCTCGTTATTGTGTGTTCAGCTCCAAGTGCCCCGAAATGGCAGCATCCGTGGGTCCTACATACAATGAGCATGACGTGCCAGGCACGCGTGTGGACACAGATAAACATCCATGTGGCTTCTACTCTTCATTCCTATTCTGGTCCTCCCTCCGGCGCCTGCACTGGGGTCCAGGGCTCAGTCTGAACGGGTCAGTGTTGCCTCCCAGAGACAGCTCTGAACGGTCTTCCAAGGATACAAGAAACTTCCGTGGGGCTTTTGGAAAATAAAATCCTTTAATGGGACTCCCCCGGTGGTCCAGTGGTTGGGAATCTGCTTGCCAATGCACGGGACATGGGTTCAATCCCTACTCCAGAAGATCCCACGTGCTGCAGAGCAACTAAGCCTGTGAGCCACAACTACTGAACCCATGGACCACGACTCTGAGCCCTTGCTCCCCAACAGGAGAAGCCACAGAAATAAGAAGCCTGCGCGTCTCAATGAAGAGTAGCCCCTACTACTAGAAAAAAGAGCCTGTGTGCAGCAGTGAAGACCCCCCACAGCCCCAAATCATGAGACTGCTTGCTTAGAAAATGTGCTTTATGTTGATGTGCGATGCCAGTTGTGGCGCAGCCTCCAGAGAGATCCAGGACAAGCCACTTTTGGCCACAGGAGAGGAAGGTAAGCAGGACTGTGGGCAAATAGCCAATATCCAACAGCTACCTGACCTCCCTGTTTTGCTAATTGTATCACGGCCACTGTGAAGTGAAGACAGACTGGTACTGAGGAAAAATAGACGTGGCTGCAGACATTCCACTAAGTGAGCATGTGTCCCCCTGGACCAACTCCAGGCCTCAGGGTTCTCTCAGGTGCTGAAATGCCATCACGTCTCCTAGAACGGGGCCCACACCACCTCCTGGGGTTCCCTGACTGTTCCAACGGGATGGCCTGTTTATCTCACTAGAGAAGTCCAAAGGGCAGGATCTGAATCTTATACTTCGCTTCTGCCACCCTAGTCTCTAATTTGTACTAAATCATTGTTCTTTTTTTTTTTTTTTGGTAAAGTAATGTGGCTTAAAACTATTAACTTACCTGAAGTTTAGCAAGAAGGAAAGACTTAGCAAATTCATTCTTATCTTTCATGCCTGTTATAGATGATGCTTTCTTACTCAACAAGTTTTATGTACTACATGAAAGGTCCTAGGGTTAGTATGCTGCCGGACACAGGAGATACTTAACAATATTTACCAGGCAAAAGGGGAAACTACTTACTTTAATTCACACCCTAGAACAAAGCCAACATCTGGGACTAACACTCAAATTTCTGGGCCACTAGATATGATGTATACACTCAAAGTCAAATATATTAAGTTGTTAACTTTTTTCTATTTTTGACCACAGGGTGGGGGTGGGGGGGAACTGTATGTCTGAGTCCCATAACTGCACACTTTGCATAGATAATTATAACTGTGCAGGGCCTCCTATGCCCCTCCTTTTCATCTGAAAGGAGAGAAAGGAGGAAGAATGATATAATGACAGTGTGATTTAAAACAATGGGTGACTGGTGGGGGGAGAAAAGGATAGAAAATCAACAGAGAAATATCAACAAAACCAAAAGTTGGCTCTTGGAAAATATCAACAAAATTGACAAACTTTCAGCTAGATGGACCAAAAGAAAAAAAGAAAGGAGATTCAAGTTACCAAAATCAGGAATGATAAAGAGGATATTACTATCAACTCTACAGAAATAAGAAGTATTATAAATGAATACTATGAACAACTGTATTCCAACAAACAAGAACTTAGACGAAAGGCACATATTCCTAGGCAGCCACAAAACTAGCAAAACTCACTTAGGAAAAAAACAGAAAATGTGAAAAAATTTATAACAAGTAAAAAGATTGACTCAGTAATTTTAAAATTTCCCAGGGGAAAAAACCTCAGGCCCAGAATGGCTTCCCTGGTGAATTCTACCAAACGTTCAACAAATTAATTCCAATTCTTCACAAACCCAAAAACAGAAGGAAGAAAACCTCCCAACTCATTTTATAAGTCCAGTATTATGCTGATGACCAACAAATCACACAAGAAAGACAACCACAGACCAATATCTCTTATGACTGCTGCTGCTGCTAAGTCACTTCAGTCGTGTCTGACTCTGTGCGACCCCATAGATGGCAGCCCACCAGGCTCCCTGGTCCCTGGGATTCTCCAGGCAAGAACACTGGAGTGGGTTGCCATTTCCTTCTCCAATGCGTGAAAGTGAGGTCGCTCAGTCATGTCCGACTCTTCGCAACCCGACGAACTGCAGCCTACCAGGCTCCTCCATCCACGGGATTTTCCAAGCAAGAGTACTGGAGTGGGGTGCCATTGCCTTCTCTGATCTCTTATGACAATAGATACAAAAATCCTCAACAATATCTTAGCAAAATAAATTCAATAATATATGAAAAGGGTTATTGTACACCATGACCAAGTAAGTTTATCCCACCAATGCAAGGGTGGCTTAACATCCAATAATCAATTAATGTAACACATCATATTGATAGGAAAAAATTAAAAACATGACCATCTCAATAAATTCATGCTGCGGTCTGAATGTGAAGTGTCCACCCAAAATTCATATGTTGACATCCTAACCTCCAAAGATGATGGTATTAGGAAGTGGGGCCTTTGGGAAGTACTTAGATCATGAGAGTGGAGCCCTCATGAATGGAATGAGTGTCTTTAGAAAACAGGCTCCAGAGAGCTTGTGAATCCTCTGCCACCAAGTTAGGACACTGTGAGAAGACACTTGCTACGAAGCAGGAGGAAAGCCCTCACCAGACACCACACAAACCCGCTGGCACCATGATCTTGAACTACCAGGCGCCAAAACTATGTAAATTTCCATTGTTCATAAACTGTCCAGTTTATGATATTTTGTTACTGCAGCCCAAATGGACTAAGATGAGGCAGAAAAAGCATTTCACAAAATCCTACACCCCTTCATCATTAAAAAAAAACCAAAACATTTAACAAACTAGGAATGAAGGGAACTTCCTCAAACATCATCCATCTATGAAAAACCCACAGCTAACATCATACTTAACGGTGAAAGAATGGATGCTTTCCCCCAAGATAAGAAATAAGACAGGAATGTTCTCTTCATCATATCTATTAAACACTGTACTAGAGGTTCTAACCAAGGCTATAAGGCAAGAAAAAGAAATAAAAGGCATCTGGACTGAAAAGGAAAATGTAAAACTATTTCTACTCATAGACAACATGATCTCACATATAGGAAATCCTAGGAAATCCACTTAAAAAATATTAGAACTAATGAGTTCAGCAAGTTGTAGGCTACAACAGCAATGTAGAAAAATCAATTGTATATTTATACACTTGTAACAACTCAAAAATTAAAAAATTCCATTTACAGTGACATTGGAAAGAATAAAACATTTATAAATAAGTAACAAAAGAAGTATAAACCTTATACTCTGAAAACTTTAATGCATTGTTGAAAGAAATAAAGATCTAAATAAATGGAAAAACATCCCATGTTCATGGTTCAGAAGACTTAATATTTTAACATGTCAAAACTCCCTAAACTGAGCTACAGAGTCAATGCACTCTCCATAAAAATTCCAGCTTATTTCTTACAGAAATGAACCAGGTGATACTAAAATTCTTGAGGAAATTCAAGGGACCCAGAATAGCCAAATCATCTTGAAAAGAAGAGTAAAATTTGAGAAATCATACTCCCCAATTTCACAACTTACTACACAAAGCTACAGCAATCAAGATTGTGATACTGGCAAAAGGGTAGACATATAAATCAGTGGAATACAATTCAGAGTCCAGAAATAAACTTATACGTTTATGGCCAATTGATTTTCAACAAGGGTGCCAAAATAATTCAATGGGGAAAGAATAATCTTTTCCACAGATGGGGCTTGCACAACTAGATATCAACATGCAAAAAAAGAATGAAGTATTGTATATACTAAATGCAAAAATTAGCTCAAAGTTGATCATAAACCTGAATGTAAGAAATAAAACAACAAAACTCTTAGAGGAAAACATACAATTATATTTGTGTGACCTTGTGTTAAGCAAAATTTTCCCAGATACAACATCAAAAGCATGAGGCAAAAGAAAATATACGTAAATTACACTCCATCTAAACTGATAACTGTTGTACTTCAAATGGTATAAAGTAAAAAGACAACCCAAAGACAGGGAGAAAATATTTGTAAGTCATATACTTATTAAGGGGCTAGTATTTAGAATATGGGAGCTTCCCAGGTGGCCCTAGTGGTAAAGAACTTGTCTGCCAGTGCAGGAGACACAAGAGACACGGGTTTCATCCCTGGGTCGGGAAGATCCCCTGGAGAAGGGCATGGCAACCTACTCCAGAATTCTTGCCTGGAGAATCCCACGGACAGAGGAGCCTGGCAGGCTACAGTCCACGGGGTCCAAAGAGTCGGACACAACTGAGGCAACTAACATGTGCACATCTAGAATATATGAAGAACCCTAACAACCCAACAGCACATGGAAGATGCTCAAATAACTAATCATTGTGCTGTGCTGCACTTACTTGCTCAGTCATGTCAGACTCTTTGTGACCCCATGATCTGTAAGCCGCTCTGTCTTACCTGGACCAGGTAAGAATACTGGAGTAGGTTGCCATGCCCTCCAACAAGGGATCTTTCCAACCCAGGAATCAAACCCAGGTCTTCCGCATTGCAGGCGATTCTTTACCATCTGAGCCACCAGGGAAGTCCAAGAATACTGGAGTGGGTAACCTATCCCTCCTCTAGAGGATTTTCGTGACCCAGGAATGGAACTAGGGTCTCCTGCATTGTAGGCAGATTCTTTACCAGCTGAGCTACCAGGGAAGCTTAGGGAAATGCAAATCAAAACCACAATGAGATAATACTTCACATCCATTAGGATGGCTACAATCAAAAGGACAATAACAAGTGTTGACAAGGATGCAGAAAAACTAGAAACCATTAAACATTGTTGATGGGAATGTAAAATGGTGCAGCCAGACTGAAAAAACATTTGGCAGTTCCTCAAAAAGTTAAACACAGAATTACTATTAATATAAGACCCAGCAAGTCCTCTTGTAGGTGTTTACCCAGGAAAAATAAAAACATACAGTCACACAAAAACCTGTACACAGATAAGCAGAGCAGCATTATTCATAATAGCCCAAATGTCCATCAACTGGCAAAAGAATAAACAAAATATAGTGTGTACACACACACACACACACCAGAATACTATTCAGCCATTAAAAGGAATGAAGTATTAACATCTCCCACGACATGGATGAACACTGAAAACATCATGTTAGGTTAAAGAAGCCACACACAAAAGCCATGTATTGTATGATTCCATTTATAAGAAATGTCCAGAAGCAGCAAATCTACAGAGGTATCAAGCTGCTTAATGTTGCCTGGGGCTGAAGGGTTGGGAGGAAATAGGGGATGACAATAATGGGTGTGGGGTTTCTTTTGGGGGTGACGAAAATGTTCTGGAATGTGCCTGTGTGACAGCTGCACAGGTCAGGGAATAGACTGAAAACAGCGAGCGATACACGTTAACGGGCGAGTTGCGTAAGGGAACTGAATCTCAATAAAGATGTTTAAAAATCAACCTATGTATGTGTTTTATGTAACACATAAACCTAATCGACGATCTATATGCTCTTTGATGAGTTGCTTAACTCCTCTTGAGCTTCAAAATGCTCACTTGTAAAATGGGAACAATAAGAACAAACAAAAAACAAAAGCCACCTATCTTACAAAAGTCTTACAAGGGTACACATCACAGCAAGCTCTTAGAAGAGTCAGCTCTTATGATTATACACCTACACTACATTGCTTCACATAAGCTGTCACTTTCTCCCTAAAAGGGATTTGTTCAAATTTCCTTACAGCTAATAGGAGAGCTGAGGGTCCTAAACTAATGACATGAGTTGAGTTAGCAAGAGATCAGAATTTCACTGGAATTCACTGTCACAGCTGACCATTTAAGTTTTTCCTTTAAGTTTCTCCAGTGATGAGCTGCACCAAATTAAAACTGCCTACCCTCTTAACGATCATAGTGCCCCCCCAAAGAAGAAAAGGCATGAGATTTCTCCATGTCTCCTTATGTGCTAATTTTTAAGCCCACCAATTTTTCTCATCCAAGCCCTCTTTGGTAGCCTGCTGCTCTCAAGCTGAGTGTGGGCTGCAGGGTCAGACGGCAGGATCCACTTCCAGGTCCCTCATTAGCCTTGGGGGACCCACTCTGAGTGGCGCACAGTCAGAACTTCACAAACTATCACAGGTACCTCCTGGGGGGAAGGCCTCGGGCAAAAGGCTGCTAACTGGCCCTCCCTTGGCTTGAGAGAGTCAACCACCCTCATTCCTGTGCGTTCTCAGACGGCCCTGGTCCTCCGTGGCCAGCCGGGGCCTAAACTGGTTCTCCCACGCTAAGTCCGGGGGAGGGGGAGGTATAGATACGTGCCTGGTTTCAAAGATGCGACTGAGCCCGTGGGCTGAGGAGGAGCACCCGAGAGCAGGCTCCAGGCTCTTTCCCTTGGCTCCAAGGCTCTGGCTCAGGGCGGGCCTCCAGCCAACCGGCACTGGCTTGAATGAGTGCCCAGTGGCCTCACCCAGCCTTGCCCTGGGCTGCGATGAGAACCCCAGGGTGGTTCCCGGTCAGGCTCCCAGCACTGCCGCTGCCTAGGACGTCCCCTCTCTTTTGCCCAGATGTTGTGCTGTCACTGCTGGCTCCCTAACCGAGGGCTGGCCCTGGAGTCAGGCCTCCTCGGCCACCCTCTACCCCATTTGATTCCCCAGGGCCTTCCCTCCCCTGCTGAGGTGCACAGACTGTCCTTTGCATCTGCCCCCTTAAATTTTCATTCATTCTCCCAGCATCGGCAGGAAGGCTGAAAGATGTTTAACAGACCTCTCAGGCTAAGTGGCAAATGACATAACCAGAACACAAATCATTTCAACTGCACCGACCAACTTCAAGGCCCCACTGAATAGTAAAGACAATAGAGCTGATGGGTTAAGAGGCACTTAATAAAGTGCCTCGGCTGAGTAAACGTTGAAAGCTTGAAACAATCTCATCTCTGGCAAAGTTACACAAGCGGTGAACTTCAGCTAAATGAACAAGACACGGTGGGACTGGGGCTGACTCACACACATTCAGAAACACGTGCTTATTCTTCTTCATCTGGATAAACTTGATTCTTTCTGTGCTGCTGTTCCTGGAACAAAATAAAAATTCTTACAGCTACCAGTGTGCCCGTTTCATGTCTCACTCGTGGGACGGAAAGAATGAAGAACGGACTGCAGAAAAGTACTGGCAAACAAAGGCTTAAGTGAAACAGCCGGCTTTATTGCTGGGGTGATGGGAATTTTTTGTTTTTAATTATGTAGCCAATACGGGTTCCTTGTAGAAAAACTGGAACATACATAAAAGGAGCTACATTCCCAGGATGATGATGATATTAACAGCAGCAGCTATGGTAAATGTACTGCTTCCAGGTACCCTGGGCCCGCACCTTCTGATCTGTTCCCTTCCTCTTTCTCCAGAATCCTGAAATGGAGGCACTTTTACCAAAAGAAGGAAAGCGGGAGGGTTAAGAATACAGGATTCTTATTCTGTGAGAGTGACTTCCTCAGGGTTGACATCTTGGTTTGATGACTTGGTAAGCAGGTGACTGAACCTCTCCACCTCTGTTTCCTCATCTGTAAAATGGGAATCACACAAGCGTCCCCAGGGGAATGAAGTGAGAATTAAATCTAAAACTGCACATAAAACATTTTAAGGGACTTCCCTGGCAGCCCAGTGGTTAAGACTCCATGCTTCCAACGCAGGGTGTCTAGGTAGGTTTGATCCCTGGTAGGGAAACTAAGATTCCACATGCAGTGCAGTGTGGCCAAAAAAAAATATATATATATATATATATTTATACATATGTATGTATGTATGTTTATGTATGTTTTACCTACAGTATACCACAGGGAACTCTGCTCAACGTTAAGTGGCAGCTGGGATGGGAGACGAGTCTGGGGCAGAATGGATGCATGTATATGCATGGCTGAGTCCTTTTACTGTCCATCTGAAACTATCACAACATTGTTAATCAGCTATACTCCAATATAAAAGAAAAAGTTAAAACAAACCAAAAACAACAAAAACATTTCAGCACAGTGCCTGGCAAAATAGTAAGCTTTTAGTGTTAAAGCTCCGCATTTTGACAGCTCATGAACTGATTTGGTAAGGGTAAATTAAGCACCCAAGCTCACAACTTAACCAGCATTAGTACTGGCCATTAACCTAACTGCCTCCAAGGCAGAGGAGTAGATAGCTATTTCATAATTAACAGAGGATCTCAATAAATATGCAAGCAACAAAATATTCCCTGCCTTGTGTTTTAATGGTATCAATGATCAACTTTTTGATCCTGAAGCAGTTGCGTAATTCACAGGATCCACATAAAAATCAACATGCAAGGCCCCTTCTTCAAAAGAAAATAGTAAGACTTTCCAGATGGTAACAGAGCATTGAACCAAGCATGAACCACTTCTGAGGACAGGGCCCTATGCAACTGTCGAGCCTGCACACCGTGAAGCCAGCCCCATCTCCACCCCTTCAATGGCCAAAGTTTCAGGAATGCAATTGGATTGCATGGTCATGACAGTCCAACTTCCACAGTCAAGATGTTTTTTCTGAATACACTTCAACTATCTCTCCCCTAGAGAAAACAGAATCTTGTGGCATGATCTACAGTGATAACAGATAACAAAGTCAAAATCAAATAATTAGCAACGTTGTGTATTCTTTCTTGACCTCCTTGACACTCAAAGGCACTAAGGATCAATGCATCCCAGGACTACTTCGCTGCAAAATTAGAATGTGCTAATCATCAGTGTTCTTAATGTTTTTCAAGGTAAGCGGCACAGGGAACTTTCAATGAACACTTCTATCACAAGTTGCAGGAAAAAGAAATAATTCAACCATGCCACATTTTAGATTACAAACCAAGACTTTGTTCTTATCGACTGAGTTTTTCTATAAAGAAAGACGGTGCTTCATTTTAACTCTCTTCCTCACCTCCCATGAACAGAAAGCCTGATGTTTTCTGAAGCTGGTATTGAACGTGTGTGTGGTTCAATGACGATGCTGAACCACTCTATCAGATAGGATTTTAGTTTTGTGACTTTCCTTGTACTTTATCTCAATATTTCACAAGAAGCTGTGAGGCTCCGATACTGAGGAAGTACAGAGGCAAAACACAGCAGGCCTAAAAACAAAGATTGTCTGGTCATTTTTAAAGTGTCTAAGGTGAGACTTAAAGCCGAGAACAAAACGATGGCAGATTCCCTCTGAGCTATGTCTAGTAAGAGAAAGGGAACTGAGTCATCAGGTATACTGTGATGCCTAACTGTTGAATCATTTACTCTGGGGGCATGATCTAATTAGGCACAAGGACTCTTACGACAAAAGTTTATTTTGCGTGGACAGAGATCTTAAAAGAAAAAAGGGCAACTTTTGACTTCCAGTGGGAGCTCAGCAGACTTAAAGAAAGATGGCAGAGTACAAGAACACACTTAGGGCTTCCCTGGTGGCTCAGTGGTAAAGGATCCGCTTGCCAGCACAGGAGACATGTATTAGATCCCTGATCAGGGAATATCCCCACATGCCGCAAAGCAACTAAGCCTAGGATCCACAACAACTTAGCCTTGCTCTACAGCCCAGGAGCCGCAAATACTCAGCCCCTCTGAGCCGCAACTGCTGAAGCCCACTCGCCTACAGCCAGTGCTCTGCAACAAGAGAAGCCACTGCAATGAGTAGGCCCTGCTCACCACAACTAGAAAAAAGCCCAGGCAGCAGTGAAGATCCAACACAGCCAAAAAGAAAGAACACACTTAGCAGTAACTGTTCATCAAGTATGGGGGGTGTGGGGGGGAATGCTGACCTTGCTCAATTTTTGCAAATCAGAAGAAAACCAATGCCCTTGTTCCTCTAGAATTTCTTGACAATTAGAGCATCAAATTTGAGCCATTCAAAAACCAGAACTTTAACACACTAGATAAAATGAACTCAACCAGAACAATTACACGAGGTAATTACAAGTCTCTATCCTAACTGCTTGGTGCTTCCCTGGTGGCTCAGACTTAAAGAATCTGCTTACAATGCAGGAGATCCAGGTTTGATCCCTGGGTCGGGAAGATCCCCTGGAGAAAGGAATGGCCACCCGCTCCAGTGTTCTTGCCTGGAGAATTCCAAGGACAGAGGAGTCTGGTGGGCTACAGTCCAAGAGGTCGAAAAGAACTGGACACAACTGAGCGACTAAAACACACACATACACATCCTAACTGCTAAGTTTGTCGGTTTGTAACTTGAGGGTACCAATACCTCCCAGAATCACTGTGCTGCTTTGAAGACAGAGTTTCTCAAGCAAGATGTTACTGACATTTTGGGAAAAATAAATCATAACTGGGGAGGGGGATGTCTTACACATGTGTGTCTTATAGGATGCTGAGCAGCCTCTGTGGCCTCTACCCATTAGATTCCAGTAACACCCACTCCCCGCGCCGTGTAACAAACAAAAATGTCTCTATTAATTACCAGATGTGTGGGATGGAGGAAATCACTTCCAACTGAGAACCATTGCTTATAAAGCTGGGAATAAATAAAAAAGCAATCAAAGCACTTTAGAACAGGAAGTGATTTTAAGGATGCTGTGCACCAGCGATTCTCAAACTTTGCTGTATATCAGCCTCCCTGGGGAGTTTTTCTTGGGCATCACCCCAGACCTATTGGTAACAGTCAAGTACAGAATTTGCCCACATGGGTATCAATACCCTCATTCCACAAAGAAGAGGACGTGGGTCAGAGAGGGGAAAATGCCTTGCCCAAGGTCACAGGGCGAGTTAGAACCTGGACTCCAAACCCAACCAAGCCCTTCCTGACAAAAAGAATGGGTGGGGTGAGAGGTGTGTGTTGTTCACACATTTTGGAGAGAGGCAGGCGTATCTGGTTAAGACGGTGCACGCTGGAGCCAGCTGGCCAGAGTTACAATCTCGATTTGGTGTTGATTAGGTAAGCGACCTTGTGTAAGGGACATAATCTCTGAGAGCCTCAGTTTCCTCCTCTGTAAAATGAAAGGATAGTACCTACCTCCTAGGGCTGCTGGAAAGGTTAAGAGGGAGGATGTATGTAAAACCTTCGACACACGGCCTGGCACACATTAAATACTCAGTACACATCCTGCTGTTATTATTATTGTCCCTCGATTGCTGAGTGGAAGGGGACGGCGGTGCCCCGAGGGTAGAGGGCTGGAGATGGGCTCAGGGAGGCGATACGATCCCCGACTCCCCGGCTCCTCTCGCCGGGGGAAGACCCCCGCCTCACCCCCTCACCTGGTCCCGCAGCTCCTTCTCCAGCTGCCGGTAGTCGTTGTTCCAGACCAGGAGGTGCAAGGGGAAGTCTCCGCTAGCGTCGTGGGGCGAGGACATGGCGAGGGTGGCCGCAGCCCGGCCCTCACCGCCCGCCTGACAAGCCTCAGCCCCCGGTGGGGGTCTCCGGCGCCCGCCCGCCGGGCGGCCGGCGAGCGAAGAGAACCAGGCGAGCGAGCGAGCGAGAGGGCGCGGTACGCGGCCGGCCGGCCTAGCGGCCGGGTGCAGGGCACGCGCGGGAGGTCGGGGGTCGCGGGCCGGGTCGGGGACGGGGCTCGGCCGCGCCCACCCTGCGCCCCGTGGCGCTCCCGCCCGCGCTGACAGCTCGCGAACCGACTTCTGCGGGCCGAACTGCCCCAAACAGGGAAGTGCGGAGAGCGGACCACCGCGCGCCACGGCGAGGGGGGAGGCGAGGCTAGCCACCCGGCCCGGGCTCTGCCCAACCCCACCCACCTCCGACCCCACACCGAGAATCACAGCATCATACCGAAAACAGAAATAAAACTCTCTTGCTTAGCCTAGGATCTCGACCTGAAAAACTCGATCTAGCCTTTATCATCCTTTTTTCCCCTGCCCCAGGTCCCTCATATGGTTCGGTCCACAACTGGGCCTCTTCCATCGGCTCTGCGGTCAGGGGGGGTGACAACAGGCTCCTGGACCAAACTATTCTAGTTCCTGACTCTCTTGCAGCCTTTTTGGACCTGAGCAGATGCTGCCACGATTGGTCAGGAGCCATTTTGGAAGTGGGCAACACCAACCAATTTTCAAGTAGGCATGATAAACTCTTGGAGAAGTGGCGTTAAGTACTTGCCTCATGAGAGGGTGGTTCTAGCTCAGAGTTTCTCAACTTCAGCACATTTGAACCAGATAAATTTGATTTATTTGTCTTTGCTGTTCTGGTAACTCTTTTATTTTTTACTTTGGATTTATTTTTATTTTTTATACAGTTTTAAAAAGTTGCTTTCCATTTACAGTTTTTTACCAAATATTGGTTATATTCCTGGTATTGTACAATACATCCTTGAGTCTATGTTACACCCAGTAGTTTGTGCCTCCCACTCCCCCACACTTATATTACCCCTCTCTCCACTGGTAAGGACTAGTTTGTTCTCTGTATCTGTGAAACTGCTTCATTTTTGTTATGTTTACAACTTTGTTGTAATTTTTAGATTCCACATGTAAGTGATATCATACTGTATTTGTCTTCCTCTGTCTTATTTCATTTAGTATAATGCCCTCAAAGTCCATCCTTGTTGCTGCAAATGGCGCTTTCATTCTTTTTTTTTATGACTGAGTACCATTGTAGAATGCTACATACTGAGGGAACGTACTGCAACATAAAAAAGACCGTATATGACAAACCCACAGCTAACATCATACTGAAGGGTGAAAAGCTGAAAGCATTTCCTCTAAAATCAGGAGCAAGGATGCCCACTCACATCACTTTTATTCAACATAGTTTTGGAGATCCTAGGCACAACAATCAGAAGAAACAGAAATAAAAGGAATCCAAATTGGAAAGGAAGATAGGATCCACATAATACTTTATGTGGGGATGTTGGGCAGAAGGGAGAAGGCAATGGCAACCCACTCCAGTACTCCTGCCTGGAAAATCCCATGGACGGAGGAGCCCAGTAGGCTGCAGTTCATGGTGTCTCGAAGAGTTGGACACAACTGAGTGACTTCACTTTCACTTTTCACTTTCATGCATTGGAGAAGGAAATGGCAACCCACTCCAGTGTTCTTACCTGGAGAATCCCAGGGGCGGCTGAGCCTAGTGGGCTGCCGTCTATGGGGTCACACAGAGTCGGACCCGACTGACGCGACTTAGCAGCAGCAGTAGCAGTTGGGCAGAATCCCCGCCATTTCTACCCGCTAGATATCAGTAACACTCCGGCCAAAATGTCTCCAAATGTCCCCTGGAGGAGAAAAATTCATACACACACCCCCGCCCACTTTGAGAAACACTCTTCTGCCACAACTCAAAACTGGGTTATGATTCAAAGTTACCTAAGTTGCTGGTTTATTCTACATACGAGTGTCCTTTATTTTTGAATTTGGGGTTATGGCCGAAAGGACTAATAGATAATACTTACACTTGACCACAGTCAGCCAAACTTAAGTTCATCCTTTGGGTTTCAACCTAAGACACTATAGCTCCTTGATTCAATGAAGAACCAAGCCAACTCATGGCTGCTCGCCAGCCTGAGCTTTCTGCACAGCTGTCCACAACCAGACCGCATAACCAGGCAAAGTTATTTGATGCATCCTGAAAGCATACCCTCTGCCTTCTCTGCTTGTGGACATCAGCTTTTCAGACGCCTGCAACAACAGCTGTTCAAGAATCCTGGCCTAATCCTTTCTCCACACATGTTGAGGCCAGAGGATTTGTGAGTCTGTGAACCAAAACAGGATGCAGGAGCATCAGGATGGAACCCAGAGGCTCTAATTGTGGAATGTGTGGGATTTATGTGGTTATGCCCACACCATACATTTATAAAAATGGAGAGATGAACCAAAGACCAGTGCTCCTGAGACCCCTTCCAGGACTTCTTATCCATTCAGAAGTCTCAGGCAATTTACTCCTCTGCCTCGTCATCTTTCCGTATTTATTGAACATTTCTCTTAATTTATTAGTGAAAAAACTCCACAATGGCTGCTCACCAGAGTACCTGGAAGTCAAGACAGTTTCTGGCCCACAATAGCCATGGAATATTTGCCGAATGGCGATCATAGTTGTGCTTACCCATATGTAATACATACAATGTTCATTAGCATTAGGACATCTCTGCTCGCTTTCAGACTAATTAAACTCATCTCATTGTGTTTATGTAGTCCTCTAAATTAGGTTATCTATTCTCACCCTCAAAGATCAAAAACAAAAACAAAAAAGTTGTGATTAGGAAATAATAGCAGTATCTAATTCAATAATAGGAGCAACTTTTACTGAGGGCTTACTATGGGGCAGGCACACTATATGCTTCTGTAAGTTATTCCATTTGTGCTTAGTAAATATTTTGCTTTTGCATGTCATGTAAGAGTTTTGCTGAATATTCTTCGTTCTCTCCCTCCTCTTTTTTTCCTCTTTACACCCCTTTAAAAATGTAAAAATCATTTTCAGGTAACAAGCTATACAAACGTGAATCACTGGCTTGAGGTAGACAGACTATCTCCACTTTCCAGATAAGATTTAAAACTGCAGCATAGGGAAACATCTAATATATTCCTCCTTATTTTATTGTAGATCTAGCACAGTTGAACGGAACTCCATAAATATAGAAAATTTCGTCTTCTTGGCTCACTGCTCCTTCTCCAGTGCCCAGAACAGTGTGTGGAACATAGTGCATGGTCAATAAATGTGTGCTTAGCCGCTCAGTCCTATCTGACTCTGCGACTCCATGGACCCGCCAGCCTCCTCTGTCCATGGGGATTCTCCAGGCAACAATACTGGAGTGGGTTGCCATGCCCTCCTCTAGGGGATCTTCCCAACCCCAGGGATCAAACCCAGGTCTTCAGCATTGCTGGCGGATTCTTCACCGTCTGACCCACCAAGAAAGCCCAAGAATATTGGAGTGGGTAGCCTATCCCTTCTCCAGGGGATCTTCCCGACCTAGGAATTGAAACAGGGTCTCCTGCATTGCAGGCGAATTCTTTACCAGCTGAGCTACCAAGAAAGCCCTGGTCAATAAATATTTGTTGAATAAAGGAATGAATAAATAAGTGAACTTGGCCAAAGTTATGCTAAAAGACTTGACGAATGATTGCCTCAGGAAGGCTGTGGCCGCATACCTCTGGTCACTACATTTTGCTGCTTCCCCTGGTATTAATCAGCACTGGGAGGAAGTGAATCTCTTCCAGAGAGGGAGACCCCCAAATCAAGAAGGTTTAGAAACAGGAGAGGAGACACCTGCCCTCACTCAAAATGGCGACAAGGAAGCGTGCCCTTTCCGGTCACATGACCTGCCCCGTTGCCGAAGGGCACCTCCCCGCGCGTGCGTGCTGCGCCGCGGCTGTGAGGCGCTGAGGGGAGAGGCGGCCGCCGCCAGCGCCGCTGCGGGGACCCGTTAGAGCGGAAGCGCAGCCGCCGCCTTCACTGTCCCGGGGCCCTAGGTTCCCGGCAGGTGGGAGGCGGTAGCCATGTCGAAGCGGGTCCGGAGCAGCGAGGTGTGCGCTGACTGCAGCGGGCCGGGTGAGTCGCACCGGCCGGGCCCGCTCCCCTCAGCTCTTCTGGCAAGGACCCCTACCCCGGGGCCGCCCCCTCGGGCCGGGCGGGTCCGGGCGGGTCCGGGCGGGTCCGGGCGGTGGAGCTCTGCACCCGGTGCCCCGGGTCGCGACGAGGAGGAGCCTGGGCGGCCGTGGGGCGGGACCCGTCCCGGGCCTGTCAGAGCCGGGCGGGCAGGGGGCCGCCGCCCTCCCGTCACTCCCGTCCCTCTCTTCTTTCTCGTCCCTTCTGTCCCAGGCCGGGCGGGGAGGCGGCGGGGTCGGGGCTGCTTTCCCAACAGGAAGGGGCTTGGGCAATCCACGAGGAGGCCAATTAGAGAAATCAACTGCGAGCGTTCTCCCAGCTGCGGCCCCCAGAGGCTGCAGGTGTCACCCCCCCCTCCCCACAGCCCCCCAGACCCTCGCCCCGGGGTGGGGGGAGGTCCTGTCCGGAGTGGGCGACGCTCGCCGCTTCCTTCCACTGAGACTCGCCAGAGGAGCCCCAAGGATGTGTTTTCCCCCGCTTCTCTGACATCCCGACTCCCACTCCGCCACGGACAGTCTCCCGGATGACGGGGTCTTGGCAAACGCCGACCGTCACTTGAGGAAGTAATGCTTGTCTCAAGTTTTGAGATCTGAACCGGCGGAGTTCAAACTAGATTTTGCCTCTGGGTGACCTTGGGCTGGTGACTTCATTTGGCCGACTCTTGATTTCCTCATTTTTCGAGTGAGGATGATTGAGAGTACGGTGCTCAGGAATAGAGCAGTTTGAATGAATATGCCTAGGATCGTCTCATCTAAGGTGGTTTTTGGGGTTGTTGTTTTTGTTTTTCCTGTTTTTTGTCTTGTATACAGAACCTTTACAGCCTCTTAAAGCTCTAGTTGAATTTCTAAATTATACATTAATACTGCTTACAAAACAAACACACCAAATCATTGACAACTATAACCATTTGGATATTCAGGCAGCTTAGGCATATGGGAACACTGAAGGGTGGAAACCATCCCTCCCATGTTTAGTATGCAGATTTAGAGTTCAGATCTATCTTAGAGGTTGGAGACGGGTTGATAGGCCTCTGTGCTGTTTTCAGTGCTTGGATTTATCTGCTTTGAATTTGAAGTAATTCAAAAGGTAAGATGGCTTCTTTGGCACAATAGTGTCCAATAAACAGTCTTAATGAAGTCACTGAGCACCACTGATTTAAACTTCATCTTGTCATATGGAGGTGGAGACCAACTTTAAAAGTACTATGATAACTCAAACCTTATGTGGTTATTTCACGGCCTGTATAATGTAAGTGGGGTTACCAGTTTCCTTTGAAGATAGGGAGAACGGGTGGAGCAGTTTAAAAAGAGGTGTTTTAGAAACTAAGTTAGTTTGTCATACGAACTCCATTGTATTCTCTAAAAATGTTATTTGCTCCACTTCCTTATTTTCTTGCCTGTTTTCGGTTGAACTTTCTGTGATGTTTGATTCACATGAATCTA
The DNA here is from genome assembly GCF_910594005.1 of Cervus elaphus. Classification (NCBI taxonomy): domain Eukaryota; kingdom Metazoa; phylum Chordata; class Mammalia; order Artiodactyla; family Cervidae; genus Cervus; species Cervus elaphus. The sequence goes on along the minus strand of NC_057819.1, from coordinate 9,578,717 downwards.
GATTCAAACTTCCTCTTGAAGTGCATGTTCTTTGCTTCTCAGTGGATGGTATACGGGGCACAGGAAAATTGCATCTGTGTTGTCACGCTGAATTTTGTACTAAAAACTGTCTTGCACTTCTGTGGCGTTTTGTGCATTTGAGAACATTTTTCTCTTCCATTATATCTTTTTTAGTTGTTGTCTCATATGCCTAATCTACAGAGACTTGAGTCACTTCCTTCCTGTTTTGAATATAATTAGGCTACCTTGAAATGTTCAGAACTTGAGCAGCTAGGAATTTGTGCTGCCTTTTCTGCAAAGCCCTAGTGAGTGAGTTACCTTTACGGTTCAGGATCCCTTTGAGATTCTGATGAATGCTAAGACCTCCCTCCAAAATGCACGTGCACTTCGCCTTTCACACAGAACTTGTTAAGATTTCTCAGTGGGATAATAGACGCTTCTGAAGCCAATTGGTTGTGTTCCTTGAACCCATGTTAAGAAGCCCTAGCGTAAAGCGTTCACATAAATTGGAAGGGATTCACTGGATTTTACTGTTGTTAACATTCTGATATTCTCTTCATGTGATTCTGATTCATGATGTTAAAATGACTAGTAGAGAGCCTTGTAGTGGAGAGGCTTGCTTAGTGTGTGTTAAATCCTTGCTGTCTTGTCCCTAATTTAATTTCTTCCAAGAGGATTGTGAATTCTCTGAATGATAGGTGAAAACCAAGGCTGATCTTCAAAATAAAGTCTTTTTGTATGTGTGTCATTCGTAGTAGTACCTTACTGCAGAAAGCAAAGTTGTTATGTATCTTTGCAGGGATCTTTCATCTTGATGTCTCCAGTCTGTTTTTTAGCATGCTTTAGTAGTACTGACATAGTTGTACTTCACTGAAGAATTTTGTTTGAGTTTTTGTTCCATGGCAAACTTTTGATTGTTGCTGTTCAGTCCCTAAATCGTGTCCAAATCTTTGCAATCCCATTGACTGCAGCATGCCAGACTTCCCTGTCCTTCACTGTCTCCCAAAGTTTGCTCAAATGCATGTCCATTGAGTTGGTGATGCCATCTAACCATCTTGTCCTCTGTCCTCTGTCGCCCTCTTCTCCTCTTGCCCTCAATCTTACCCAGCATCAGGGTCTTTTCCAATGAGTTGGAATTCCAATGCTTTGCAACATGGCAAAAAAAAAAAAAAAAAAAAAATTGAAAAAAAGATAGGTAAACTAATTACCAAGATTTGATGATAGTTAATCAAATGTTTTGGAGCTTCAGCATTGATCCTTGCTCCTCGCAGTGAATATTCAAGGATTGATTTCCCTAACCAGTCAATCCTAAAGGTAATCAACCCTGAATATTCATTGGGAGGACTGGTACTAAAGCTGAAGCTCCAAAACGTTTGATTAACTATGATCAAATCATAATAAATAGTTTACCTATTTTTTTTTTTTTCATCGTGCTGCATGGCGTGCAGGATCTTAGTTTCCTGACCAAGCATTGAACACGTGCACCTTGCAGTGGAAGTGCAGAGTCTTAACCACTGGATCGCCAGGGAAGTCCTGGTTTACCTTTTTTTTTTTTTTAAATGAATCTAGTTCATATCCTATTCTGAGTTCAACTACCTGAAAACTCCCTGAGGTTTTTCAGTGTAGTAAGATAGTGTTCATGTGGAACATTCAATGTTTCGAGTATTAGCAATCAAAGACTTTCTCTAGTGGCCGTGAATTGCAGTGGGCTCTTGAAAATACTTGAATGGTACTTACAAAATAATTGGGAAAAGTTATAACAGCTCACATTACTGAGTACTTACTATATGCAAAGAGCTTCACTTACTCTTTATATCCTCACCTCTCTGAGATGTGTTGTTGTTCTATTTGATCCATGATGAGCACCCTCAAAGAAATAACTTGCCTAAGATCCTTGCGCAAGAAGTGGCAGAGTTGGGGTTCAAACCCTGGCCTGCTTGTCTCCAGAGCCAGCACTCTTAACCACCACACACTCTTGACTCCCAGTTTGTCTTTGATTGAAATCCCATAACTTTTCATTATATGGTTGGAAGGAGTTTGAATAAACTGTTAGAAATGGTAAAGATGGTGTACATGCATTTTAGAGATTTTTGTGGACATTGAAGAATTTTTAAATATAACCCTCAAGCCAAGCAGCTTGAGCGGCACCTATTGTCACCCCTTGTGTGAGTCTGATGAAATGTAGAAGGTCTGTCTGTGTTTTGAATTTCTAAATATTTAGTTTACTTTCCCAGCGTGAGTTATTCTTACTGCTTACCAAGTGTGTGTTTTTCCTTGTTTCTAAGGATGTCTAATGAGGCTTTGTCGGACTTCACAGGAAAAAAAGCATCATGCACACATCAAAAATATTGCTCATTTGTATTTTGCATCTTTTTTTCTGTGAGGCCGATGTTTTTACAGCTTCTGTTCTTTCAGGTCTGTGGTGAGATCAGACTCAACAGTTTATTTAAGACAGCTAATGGATATCCTAGCACATTTCCTAGTGGAGGAGGCCAGGTTTCCCAGTCTGTTTTCAGAGCCACTGCGGCTGAGCTATTTTACAGTTGTGTCTCTTTCAGCTTTCTGCTAAGCCCGGAGGCATGTCGACATGCAGTGCTATTAGGGTAGCTGTCTTTTCACCATTCACTTCACATAATTCCATGTGGATTGTTCACGGACAGTTTTGTTGTCCTGCCATTTGTGGAAATGGAATCAGAATGATTCAGGTGAACCCTCTCAATTTGCTTCTCTTAACATTTAATGAAAGAGCACACATCCGAGATAGTAGATCTTATTAGGGCTACAGATTGTGGCCCTGGACCAGAAAGCAGATAAGTACTCACTCAGGGCTTCAGTTCATGTTTTCCATACCTATTAACATTGTACCCCCAGCCAAGATAGGTGGTATCATCAGACAAGCTCCCCAGCTTAACATGTTGACTAGCATACCAACCCAACAGAATTGTCTTGTTTTTCTGAAACACCAAACCTTGGTTGTCATTTGCCACCTGGCAGAATAGCTACCACCTCGTATCCTTGCCACTGATCCCACTCTTCTTTCCAGATCCTTCCTGGGCATCCGTAAATAGGGGAACTTTTATATGCGACGAGTGCTGCAGTGTCCATCGGAGTCTGGGGCGCCATATCTCTCAAGTGAGGCATCTTAAACACACACCATGGCCTCCAACATTGCTTCAGGTAAAGAATAAGAATTCTCCTTTTCTGGTAAGCGGCCTGAGCTGACCCTTAAAAATGGTGCGCTATTCACTCGACCCAGAAAACCCCACAAAATCATGCAAATCAAGAGGTTCAAATCTTCGTGTTCACTTTAAGAACACTCGTGAGACTGCCCAGGCCATAAAGGGTATGCATATCCGAAAAGCCACCAAGTATCTGAAGGATGTCACTTTAAAGAAGCAATGTGTGCCATTCCGTCGTTACAATGGTGGAGTTGGTAGGTGTGCACAGGCCAAACAGTGGGGCTGGACACAGGGTCGGTGGCCCAAAAAGAGTGCTGAATTTTTACTACACATGCTCAAAAATGCAGAGAGTAATGCTGAACTTAAGGGCTTAGATGTAGATTCTCTGGTCATTGAGCACATCCAAGTGAACAAAGCCCCCAAGATGAGGCGCAGGACTTACAGAGCTCACGGTCGGATCAACCCCTACATGAGCTCTCCCTGCCACATTGAGATGATCCTTACTGAAAAAGAACAGATTGTTCCTAAACCAGAAGAGGAGGTTGCACAGAAGAAAAAGATATCCCAGAAGAAACTGAAGAAACAAAAACTTATGGCCCGGGAATAAATGCCGCAGAAAATAAATGCAAATAAAAGTAAAAAAAAAAAAAAAGAATAAGAATTCTCCTCAAGAATTTAAGTTTTTAGGAATTACTGTTTTAGCAACTGAAATTACACTTCTTAAACCTTACAAAAATGTTTGACTCCTAATTGAGTAGAGGTGCCATGCTTATCAGTGCTATATATAAGTATTGAATTCATTATTTAAGATTATTTTCCTCCTAGTGAAAATCTGGAAAAGCTTGACTATAGGTAGACAGATAGTCATTAAAATTTCTTCCTAATGTTTTACTGCCGACTTTCTAGAATATAGCCAGAAATTGTTTTTAAACAGTCTATCTTTCCACTTACCACGATGAATGTTTCTGAAAGCAACTGCCTTAGAAATTTTTCATGAAGTTTCTTGCTTTGATAGGAGTCCTCTGAAGTTTCTGATACATCTGGTTTAAGTTCTCTTAAAGTTCTTGTAACCTGTTAGAGACAATCAAGTTCTGCTTTGATTGAATGCCTAACACCCTGCCAAGTATTCAGTGGGCTCTTTGTCTTATTTGGGGGTCCGTTGTCATGTCACCGGGTACTTCTGTTTTGGGGTCCACATTCTTTGAGTTCTGTTGGAACTCAGACGTAGGCATGTGTCTCGCCTTCATTTGTCTTGAGCACATATTTTACTAAATCTGTGGCAGCTGCACAGCCTGTCCCGAAAGAGTGAGTTTAGATCTCTGATATGACAGTATCTGCACTGTTGTAAAACTCAGACGAGGCTTTGTCAGGAGGCATGCTCTGAAATGAAATTGGGAGATATGGTTTATTATTAGTAATAACTTCTGCTCAGAAGTTTCTAGCAGCTCATTCCCATGTGAAAATGGGTATTTACTGCTGTCAGATTATACAGAGTACAGATATTATGTCATATCCTATATTATAGGATATGAATAAAGTCCAGAGATGAGTGGTTTAAAATGCCAGACTTGACCCTAGAACAGCAGTTCCCAGAGTGTGACACATGGACCACTGGTGGTACTTGAGGTAGATGTCCATGTTCACTTGTTCAGTCGGGTCCAACTCTTTGCAGACCTGCCAGGCTCCTCTGTCCTTGGGCTTTTTTCCCAGCAAGAGTACTGGAGTAGGTTGCCATTTCCTTTTTCAGGGGATTTTCCTGAACCCGCATCTCCTGTGTTGGCAGGTAGATTCTTTACCACTGATCAAAGATAGATGTAGGTAATACTCAAATATTTATTTCAATGGTTGCATTAAAACTATAACTAGCACATCAAATTATAATTGCTAGTGAAAGTTTTAGAAAGTAAGTGGATTTAAAGAAAAAGATTAAGAATCTTGAAAAATAGTATTTGGATGCTCAGGCTTGGGCAGTGCTGTCCTAAAGTGTCAAAGTGCTCTTTCTTCATCATGTATTAGAAAATGTAATCAAACCCATTGAAGTATTTAGCTGTCCTCCTGGTCAAACCTGAATCCTGCATGTAGGTTCTTCTTTCTCATTCTAAAACAGAAAATAATGAAGTGTGTGATCTCCTAGTCATGTTGGTGTTTGTAGTGGAATCAGTTCAGTTATTTATTTCCACGGGATGTTTGTAGAAAGAAATTAAAATGTGATTTTATACTGCTTGGTTTTAGATGGTTGAAACCTTGTATAATAATGGTGCTAATTCTATATGGGAGCATTCGTTACTGGACCCCACCTCTATTATGAGTGGAAGACGCAAAGCTAATCCACAGGATAAAGTACAGTGAGTGGAATGTTTATAAATACTCTTATTTCTTCTTAACCCCTGGGGCCCACTGAAAGGAGCGCAGCTGTTTTGGACCAGCCTTCACAGGGGCAGCACAGGAGGTGGTCACCCAGTTGTGCATTGAACTCTTTGCCGTTAGGAATGCAGAATGAAGCCAGGCTTGGGACCGTCTCCTCCGCATGGCTCTCCAGCACAAGTCTGGTTTCTCCAGTTTAAGACTAAGGCTTGGTGGCTATCGATGTCACTGGGTTTGAGCTTAGGTGCTCAACCAACAGGCAGTCAGACCAGACATCTGGATTCTTACAAGATGGGACAAAGAGCTGCTTCCTCCCAAGGTTGCTAAGTCACTTCAGAAAATGACACAGAGAAAAAAGATACTATAAAAAGCAGGTATTCTGCATTCCTGGCCGTTATAATGACTAATGTACGTTTTTAGACTTCAGGTCTTAACACACTGCCAAAGCTTACTTCAGTATTGTTCCTTTTATTCTTGAGTGGGGGATGTGGGTCACTTCCTCTTCTCTTTACAGTCTGAAGAATGGGAAATGTATCTGAACTGCAAGTGAACTGTTTTCTTTTTTTGTTCTCAAACCAGTCCTAATAAAGCAGAATTCATCAGAGCCAAGTATCAGATGTTAGCATTTGTCCACCGCTTGCCCTGCCGGGATGATGACAGTGTGACTGCCAAAGATCTCAGTAAGGTGGGTCACACCTTTGAGAATCCTGAAATTACTGGATGAAACAGCACATTGTCCTGTTTGGGGGAAAAAAAGACACTTAGAAAGAAAAGAAAAACAACTCCTTTCTGTACACGAAATAATTAGTAACAGCTTTTTTTGCAGTTGGTTTCTTCTCTCATCTTAATTCAAATGGCAACCATTCATTTTAGTGGAGGTATACTAGTGGGACAAAGGAAAAAATAAATATCCAGGAAACTATTTTTGTTTTCTAGGTCTGGTTCTAGAGTCATATTTCTGTAAGTTTTTGTTTGCGGAGCTTTGAAATAGGAGCCATGTCAGAGTTTGTTTCTAGGAGGGACTACAAGGTCTGTGGGATTTCTGCCGGTTTCTAGGTTGCATGCTGAGTGAGATCTTCAGGAGTAGGGCGTCACTCAGAGCCATAGTCTGTGGGATGGTTTATTAAACTCACAAGATGAGTCGCTGGCTTTCTTCATGTGGGCCTTTGCATGTTTTTGAGAGATGCCACAAAAACGTGTATCTTTATTTTCAAAGTGCTGCCTTTGGCAGATGCTCATACAGAGCAGAAGCACTCACAGTTCAGAATTTTAAACTTTGCCTGAAGGTGGATGTGATTGTTACTTCCATTCATTGTGGTTTTAAACCACAATTTCAAAAAATAAAATTAATTAGGAAAACAAGACCTGGATGCAGATGTTAGAGTAGCTTTCTTCAATCCTATGGTAAGGATGATTGCATTTTGGACAATTCTAGGGTTGAAGGAAGAGTTGAAGGAAGGCAGCTTATCCTCTGAATGTATAAGGGCTTTTCTGCAGTGCTACAGAATTTGATATGCCACAGGCCTGTTTCCACCCCAAAAGACTTCATTAAATCATTGTACACAAGGCCAAGACTAATGTTGTGGAGAGGGTGTGATATAAGGCAGAATCCTGTGATTTACACAGGCTAGGATCTGAAGCTTTAAAGCCCTAGGTTCAATATTAACAGCTAATAACAACAGCAGTAATAATAGCAGCTGTTTTCTTTGGTCATTTCCTGTGTACCAGGCTCTATGGTCTGTTGTATCATCAATCCCTTATAGTTGCCCGTGAAGAGGTGGCATTTTTATCACCATTTTAGAGATAAGGAAACAGGTTCAGATTGCTTTAAACACTTTCTCAAGTTCACACAGCTTGAGGGGTATGTGGTTTGAAATTCAGGTCTGTAAGACTTCAGAGCCATGCTCAACCCCTCCGCACACTCCCTCTCACTCAGAGACTGGTTGCGCCACTTAGACAGATCACGCCTTTGGGCACACCAGCCTTCCCAGCCCTAGTTCCCTTATCAGTAACATGGGCCTGACTCTGCCTTAGAGCCCAGGGGTAGCTGTGACCAGCACGGGAGAGACAGCTTCATCCACCTTGCTAAGCAAGATAAAGATGATGTAGTGCTGTGATAATGTAGATTGCCGTGGTCTGCCAGCTGCTTTGCTCCCTCATTCTTCACACTTTTAACAAACGTTCTTTTCTTGTTTGTGTATTTTTCAGCAACTCCATTCAAGCGTGAGAACAGGGAATCTCGAAACCTGTTTGAGGCTGTTATCTTTAGGAGCACAAGCCAACTTTTTTCACCCTGTAAGAAAGCACAAATTGGTTCAGATATTAGGTTGAAACTAAATGGGTTGCATTTGCTTAGCCTTCCGGTTATTTAATTCGTTTCTTTTTGTGTACTTTGTATTAATGATTCTTAGGAGAAAGGAAACACCCCCCTCCACGTGGCCTCCAAAGCAGGGCAGATTCTACAGGCAGAATTGTTGGCAGTATACGGAGCAGACCCGGGCACCCAGGACTCCAGTGGGAAAACTCCTGTCGACTATGCCAGGTGAGAGACTCGACCCTGTCACCTCTCTCTGTTTGGAATTATTTACCTTGTGTATGATTCTTTGTTAAAAGTGGCTGAAATGTGCATGGGTAGCATTTAGCTCCTTCAAAGATTGGAATTCTATTATTTTGCAGATGAAGATATTTCAAGTGCATATGATCTTAGAGCCAGTCAAAGTCAGGGAAGGTAGAACCATTAACCATTGTGCTTTAGCTTCTAATCTTTCATTTTTTTTTTATCCTTTGTAACATAGTGGTATTTGAGCCATAGTTAGAATCCACATCAAGTATAAAGAGTTGCAGAACCCACTCCTCAGTTTTTTTTTTTTTTTTTTAATACTTCTAGTCATTGCTTGAACTTAGAAACAAATCTGTATGGATATGCATGTGTGCTCAGTCGTGTCTGACTCTTTGCGACCCAGCGGACTGCAGCCCACCAGTCTCCTCTCTCCATGGAATTTTCCAGGCAAAAATACTGGAGTAGATTGCCATTTCCTACTCCAGGGGATCATCCTGACCCAGGAACTGAACTTAAATCTCCTTCATTGGCAGGCGGATTCTTTACCACTGGCGCCACCTGGGAAGCCCCTATGTAGACAGATATGTGGTTCAACAAGTATAGTAAAATGTCAATTGCAGAATTTAGGTAGTGGACATCTCGGGGCTTCCTATAAAATTCTTTAAATGTTTCTGCATTTGAAAATTTTGGCTGTGAAGTAGTGGAAAATAAAAAAGTAAATCCATAGGTTAGTCTTCAATATCATTTAAATGACAAGATGGATCATCTTTCCTTCTTTTTCCAAATTAACTTAATTAACTGCAAAGAACAATGCACAGGGTAAAATGACAGTTGACAACTTGAAAATGACAAGTGAAATGACAAAACTCTGCTCCCAGAGAGACTTTTCACGGAGGAGGGGATTCATAAATGCATGTAAGAGTTAAATGTGGCAAGATAATGTAGAACTCATTACCATAATGGATACGTACATAGTATTTCTTCACTGTGGCCCAGATCATTAAGTAATGTCTTTAGTTGGTCTTTGAAGAATGGATTGTATTTGGGTGTGTGAAGAGGAGCTAAGGTATTTCAGATGAGAAGGATGTGGGTCAAGTTCTGGAGGGAGGGGTGGACAGGGCACAAACGGCAGAGCAGGGGTCCTGACTGGATAGAGCAGAGTGTCTGGGACTAAGAGGTCAGGTGTTGAGGAATGCAGTATTTCATCAGGTCTAACACTCCATCATTCATATGTGTGCGTACTAAGTCACTTCAGTCATGTCTGACTCTCTGCGACGCCATGGACTATAGCCTGCCAGGCTCCTCTGTCCATGGGATTCTCCAGGCAAGAATACTGGAATGGGTTGCCATGCCCTTCTCCAGGGGATCTTCCCAGGGATTGAACTTGCGTCTCTTATGTCTCCTGCATTGGCAGGCGGGTTCTTAACCCTTGGACCACCAGGGGCATCCCCTGTCTTATAAGTTAATAAGAGAGAGGGGGTAGTTGAGACTATGAAAGCAGCTTTATAAAAGTGGGAATCAGAGTCGACCTTGACAGTTTACCTCACACAAAAAGCTTGATTATTCTGAAAAGTCACGTTTGATAAACTCCTCAGGTATCTCAGGGGATGTCTCTGTACTTTTCTCTTCTAGCACCCATGGCCAGTGAGTAGTATAAACGGCACTTTGTTTTCTCTTGTAGGCAAGGAGGGCACCATGAGCTGGCGGAGCGCCTTGTAGAAATACAGTACGAGCTGACTGACAGACTAGCCTTCTATCTGTGTGGCAGGAAACCAGGTGAGTGAAAGGAGAGCAGCCTCTCGACACCTGCAGCCAGGCAGTCCCTGGAAGAGCAAGTCAGGGCACTGCTGTTTATGGTCTGTACTCTAACGTTTCCTTGAGAAAACGGCAAATAAGGATTTCTGTGTGAAATGATGACTACGGCGTTTTTTGCTATATGTGAAATACATAACGTCGATCACAGCTTGAAATTTTAGTTTTTAAAATGATTGCTCTACTGTGGCCGTTTCAGGAATCAGAGAGCATCGCTGAACCCAGCCTGAATGCAGCACCACAGTTCTTGTGGTTAATGGGAGTCAGCATGGAAGAGCAAAGCCTCAACCTCTATAGTTCCTTGCAGAATTCTGCTAGCTAAGGAATGGGGAAAAGGGAAAAAGTGAACTTTACCATTAACCTGCTTTGTTCATGAGGTAGAGCTGGGATAAGCAAAGCTTGGTCCGTGGGCCAGACAAGCCTATTACGTTGCTTTTTAAAAATAAAGTTTTATTGCAAGATAGCCATGCCCACTCGTTTATGTATTGTCTGTGACCGCTTTCACACTACAGCAGCAGAACTGAGTAGGTTGAATAGTTGCAACAGAGACCATATGGCCACAAAGCCTAAAATATTTACAGTCTGGCCCTTCGCAGAATAAGTTTGCCAACCCCTGATATAGCATATCCACATATGTGTATAATCACATAACCAGTGGTTCTCCACCCTGGTTGTACAACAGAGTTAAGGGCCCCTGGTGTGATTCCAGTTCCCAGTGAGATGGAGTAAGCACACTTCACCCTGTCTCTCCTTCTGAACACAATAGAAACCCTGAACCAAAAATGCATGGAGTAGCTATCTAAGGACTCCGGCAGGCAGGTTAGGGAACTCACAGTGACGTCAAGCCGGTGGTGAGTGTCCCCTTTATTTTACTTCTGATATGGCCTCCACAACAGCCCAAAACCTGGAACTGCACAGCAGGTGCAAAGAAGCCTTCTCTGTGTGGTCTGAGGAGCAGGAAATGGGACTCTGACAGGACTGAGAATCGGGGTGTTCCCACAGGATTTTTCTCTTTTCCTTTCCCCATCAGTAATCCTGTGGCTTCAGTCGTGGCAAGCACAGGTACCTAAATCTCTGACTAAGAGCCTGAGGGGAACCCTGACGGCTTTTGTCTTATCTTTAGTCTCTCTCACTGCTTGGCCCAGGAGGCAGAACCTGCCTGGTAGGTGCCTGCTAAAACAAAATATTAACATTCACCACAGAATTCAAGGAAGACTCACAAGAGTCTCCACAACATACTATGCAAAATATCTGGGATACCATCCATAATTACTTGACATGTGAAGAAACAGGAAAATCTCAGAGACTTGCATGGGAAAAAGTAGTTATTAACAGATGCCAACCCTCAGTGACTCCGAGGTTGGAATTATCAGATAAAGATTTTAAAGTAGATAGTAGTATCATGCTCTGAGAAGTAAGTGTGAACATTCTTGAAGCAAACTGAATAAAGTCTCAGCAGAGAAACAGAAGATATAAAAAAGAACAGAAATGTTAGAACTAGAAAATACAATAACTAAAATTTTAAAACCCATTGGATGGGTTTAATTAGGATGGAGATGACGAAAAAGTCAGTGAATTGAAAATAGATCACTAGAAGTAATCCAGGTTGAGCAACAGAGAGAACAAAGAGTGGGAGGGAAAGGAGGCTTAGCAGAGCTTTGGGGACCTACGGGACAAAACCAGAACATTTGTATCATCAGACTGTCAGAAAGAGATGAGAAAGAATGTGGTGCAGAAAAAATATTTGAAGAAATATTGGGTAGAAACTCTAAATTTGGCAAAAGACGTAAAATCACAATTTGAGAAGCTCAGAGAACTCCAAACAGGATGAACGCTAGTCATCACTCAGACACATCAAAATCAAACTGCTAAAATATGAAGAAAGACAATGCCTTGAACGCAGCCAAGGAAAAAAAATGACACTATATAAAAGAACAATTATGTGTATGACTGTGGATTTCTCATCAGAAACCATGGAGATAAAAAGGAAGTAGAACAATATTTTTTAAATGCTGAAAGAAAAGAACTCTATTTCCCTGAAAATAACCTTCAGGAATGGGAAAAAAAAAAAAAAGGCATTTTAAGATGAAAAAAAATAAGAGAATTAGTTGCTCTAACAGAAATACTAAAGTAAGTTCTTTGGGTGGAAGGGAGTTGATAAACCAGAGCGAATCTCAGAACTTCAGGAATGAAAGAACAACAGAAATGATAAGTATTGGATAAATACAATAGTCTGTTTTCTTCTTAAGTTTTTTAAAGGTATGTATGACAGTTTAAAGCAAAAGTTATAGTATTGTATGGTGTGGTTTTCAGCATGTGTCAGTAATATATTTGACAGTTACAACATGAAAGGGGAGAAGGTAAAAGAAATATGAAGGTAAGTTTTTGCACTTTTCTTGAAATGGTAAAATATTATTTCTAGTAGATTGTAAAAAGTTATGCATATTATAATCCCTAGCATTGAGAAAAGACTATACGATCATATGTGGTCAGAAACTCTAGAGATAAATTAATATGGAATGTTAAAAAATTATCCAAATAATCAAAAGATGTTTTGATTCAAAATATTCAAAAAAAGAGAGCAAAGAGGAGAGAGAGGAACAAAAACTGTGTAGTGAGAGGAGCAAAACATAAATTCAGAAAATAAAGGTATTCCTTTACAGATCTTATTAGTATTTATACAGATGAAACTCTGGCTTGGTTTCTGTTTCAGATCACAAAAATGGACAGCACTTTATAATACCTCAAATGGCAGACAGGTAAGGCCATTGAAATACCAATCAATTATATCTGTCACTAGTATTTTCCTTGGTTGTTTAGTGTATAAATGTGTTATATTTTGTGTTTAACAAAGCCCATACATTTTTCTCTTTTATGGCTATGCACTTTGGAAATAAGACGGCTGTAAGTAAACCACCATATAAAATTTTAAGTTTGAAAGGGCGCAAGTAACACATTTGCTAATAAGAAAATCGGAGTCTGTGATGCTGTCATAGTTTTAGCCAGCTGTGACAGTATATTGTGCCTCTAGATATATCACAGAATATTTCTGTGTCATAAGAGAATATATCCTTTGTCTATGATAGGGATCAACAAATTTTGTGGTTGTTGTTGTTAAAGGCTAGATAGTAAATACTTCAGGCTTTTTGGGCCACACACCCTCTGCCACAGCTACTCTGCCAGTTGTAAATGAAAGCATCTGTGGACCCTGTAAATGAAAGGCATGTCTGTTCCACTGAAATTTTATTTCTGGATACTAAAATTGGAATTTCATATAATTTCCACATATTACCAAGTATCATTTGTTGTGTTTTTTTCCCCCAACCACCTAAAAATGTAAAATCCATACTTAGCTCATGGGCTGAACAGAAAGGGGGATTATAATCTGTTGACCTCTGGTCTATAAGGTCAGATGAGATCATGGCTGTAGAAATGAACTTTAAACCCTTATATAGCTGATAACCTTTGCACAGATCCTGTCAAGAGTTTGTGAAAAGATTAATTGCTATTCCATATGTAATCTTGCCACTCTGGTTTTTAACATTCTGCCCCTTTTGTATTTTTCTTCTATTGTACTTTTTAAAAAAATACTTTAAAGATTATGATTTCTCACATACACACTCTGGGGACTAGCATGGCAATAGTTTTTGCCTTTTGGTTAGTAGGTGGTTATTTTTCTCTTTACCATGAGAAATGTTTGCATGATTGTGGTATTTCTAGGAGATAGTCTTACCAAGTTCTGTTCAGTTTCCTCACTGACTATTGGGCTAAAGAATTTTAACCTCTGACCTTGTCCATGAGCTGTAATGAATATCTTGATCCCTTGGCTACCTTAACCTTTTACAGAGCTCATGAAAATGGTTTTATTTGTTTGCTTATCAGTGTTGTACATTTTCTTAGCAGCCTGGATATTTCTGAATTGGCAAAAGCTGCTAAGAAGAAACTTCAGTCTGTGAGTATCTCTATTTACTAGTGAACTCTTCTATGGAAAACCACGTGTCCTGCTAATACCTGTTCTCAGCCTGTTACCTAGTACATCAGACTACTGTTTCATGCTCTCAGACATTAAATCAGAAGCAGACCATCGAGTCTGCAGTAAAGAAGAATGGAAGTACTAAGTTTAGTACATCCAGTTCACTGGCTCTGCTTCAAATACTGCCATCTTTCTCTGTCATTTTAAAAGTGAGGACTGTGCCTTTGACTTTAGAAAGTTGTTTCTGCCTGTAAGAGCTCCCTGGTTTCTCTCAATGTAAACTAGTAATTGGGGCTTACTAGTCCCACTCCTTGGGATGACTTCCTGTAGCCTCGTAGGATGCTAAAGACTGATATAAAGCTCACTGCCATTTGGGATCCAGCTCCCACTTATGTTGGGCATGTTCTACACCATTCATCAGAGCTTTGTAAAATGTGGGCTTTTAATCAGTTCTGCCTCGGCTATGTGCTCACAGTTTACCCAGTTCTTCAGGTCACAAGCTCGTGTTAGTCTGCATGTTTCTTTCCAGCCTGTCCATTTCAGCTTAAATCAGGCCCCTGAGAAATCTACTCCTCTGGTAACACAATCTCTATGTTAAGTCCCCACAAATGAAGCCTCACCTGGAGCTTCCTCAGCATTCTAACGACCTGATTCACCCACCTTAGCTATTCTCTGTGCCCTCAAGAACAGAACCAAGATCCTTCTTGTTATAACCTTGAAGGGCATCATCCCACTCTCACTCTTCAGTTCTGGCCCCTCTTCCCATCTGGTTCCCACTGTGTGTGGGTGTGGGTGTGTGCATTTAAATATTTCTTCAAGGGTTAGCACCCTCTCAGGCCACCTTCAGGTCTTCTTTCAGGAACCCTCTTTTCCCAGCTGTTCTCCCTTTCATCATTCAAGTGGCTGAAGTCTGACCACCCTTGCAATATAGGTAGGAGTTTTCCCAAAGCTCAGCTCTGAACTCGCAGCTCTCCTAATTCATGTCTTACTCTTCATCCCCCTTTTTATAGAAGACTTTTTTTTTTTTAATAGAAGACTCTTTACTAGAACTTTGTATAGTACTAAGTACTACATAATACATAAAATGAATTTCTCATTAGTAGCATTTACCTGTAATATGCAATAAATGTATTTTATGCAATTTGTTTGCTGTATCTGCAGTTCTGTGTGTATGTGTTTTTACTGCCTTTCTTAAACTAAGGAGGTCCTATAGTTAAGATGATAAGCTTTGGAGTCAGCACTGAATATTCTGTGTTTCCTTTTAATTACTTACAGTATGTCAGCTGATTTTTATTTTAAATAATACAGACATTAAAGAGAAAATGCCAGCTCCCCTTGACTATGCTGTTTTGCATTTGCTTGGCTGAAATCTGGGGTTAGGTCTGTAATATCTCTAGCTGTTAAAGGCACTAGATAAATATCTGGGAGAAAGTCGAGTGTAGCTCTCCAGACCCTGGGCTCTGGGTCAGACTGGTCAGGTGCAGACCTCGGCTCAGACGAGCTCTGCACCGCTCTGCGCCTCGGTGTCCTGTCCTAGAACGTGAGACGGTGGTCCAGCAGAGCTGCAGGTCAGAGCTGCTCAGCGAGGGTCAGCTGCCCACCCGCCGCGGTCTCCTCCTCGTGTCAGTGCCAGTTCAGTGTTCATCCTGCAGTGTCTCCCTTTCTACCTCCCTGATGAACAGCTGGGAGAAATATAAGATGACTAATGTATTCCTTGAATTTATAAATCTTAGCATTTTGAGAGAGACTCGCATCTCCAGTCTCTCACTCCTTGGCTCTGTGACTTGAGGCACGCTAACTCCTGTGCCTGGGTATCCTTCTCTGTAAAGTGGTATAACAGTAGTTCCTGTCTTCAGAGAGCTGCAGTACTTACTATGATGATGATATTAGCAAGGCACCTCCGGTGTAAGCCCTCAGCAGTGTTGGTGTGGCAGTGATTGTTAGTAGTAATAACATTAGCTTGTTAGCCCCTTGGAGGAAGCACACTGGGTATTTATGATGCAAGTTCAGTTTCCCAATCCTTCACCTTATCCAGCAAAAGTCTCTCAGAGCTGATTTTTAATTATAAATGTAGTCTAACCACACTAGAGAAAATCTGGAAAATAGAGAAAGGGAATCATCTTCATTTACTATATTTTTTTCTTCTTTCATTACTATATTCTTAATAAGTTCAGGCTTAGTATTTTGGTATATTTTTCTGATTCTTGTTTCAGATTCGTGTCTTTTTTAACTGGAGCACAGTTACAGAATTGTTTATCCTGCCTTTGTCATCTAACAATGTACTTGTAACCATTTAACAAGTCCCAGTGAGGTGTGCACAGCCAGGTTTACACTGTGCAGGAAGTACCTCCTGGTCAGTGAGTGAATAGATACTTAGAGCCCCGTCTTGTGCTGGGGCCTGTATGGGGATGAAAGGAATAGTAGAGAATGGAATAAGTTCAGCATCTGCCCTCACAGAGCAGGGCAGCAGTCACCCACTGGGCAGCAGGGTTTCATGAGGGAGGAAGTGCAGGGAGAGCTGGGGCCAGCCTGGCAGGGGCTTAGTCTCCATTGGTTCGAGGAAGACCTGGCTGCTGCCAGGCGGGTGCCCCAGGCTGTGGGGACTGTTTTGCTGGGACACTGCATGGTGTACTTATTAGACAGGCTGTCCTTGGCAGGGGACAATCAGGTAGTTCTTTGGGGGTTTGGAGGACCCCTACCTACAGAGGAAGACAGCAGAGAGACTTAACGCAGAGGTCTGGGTGGTATTTTCCTGCAGGGTTTTACCCTCTTGAGATGGCATGTTTTGACTTCTTTATCTTACCAAGGGTTTAAGATCCCTTACAATGGGGGCGGGGGGTGCTGGCAAACATTCTCCAGAAAGAGCAGAAGAGACTTTAAGGTGATGTCATGCGAAGATTGGAGAATGTACCTTGTCTTTGAGATTCGCACTTTAGCTGCCTTGTGCCTCTCTTATCTGCATGTCTGGAGGGAGGCTGCAGCGGGTGGCAGGTGTTTTTAGAGGATCTGTACCATTTTGGAAATGCTATTGTCTGTTTAACAGTGGGTATTTGCTAAGTAAGCACTGACCTTGGATAAGACGTTGGAGGTAGAAGGGTGAATAAGTCACAGTCCTCACTCATTCTCCTAGCGTTAATCCTTGTCCCTTGTGTCCCTGATATGTTTTTGCTTTCAGCTAAGTAATCATTTGTTTGAAGAACTTGCCATGGATGTGTACGATGAAGTTGACAGGCGAGAGACTGATGCAGGTGACTTAACATGTGGCTCTATCTACTAAGCTTCTGTTACCGTAGGCAGCAGCAAGCTGCCAGCCTCAGTGTTTCTCCTTGCCCAACTCCTGCTGTCCTGATAACACGTGTGTCGACTCTGACTCTTGTGTATGTTGGCTTCGGAGTGCGCTACCCCAAGTCTCTCTAGTAACGTGGGAGCCGCGGCTCTCAGAGGAGCAGTAGCACCCGTGGTGATGAGATTCTATCTCTGGCTCTTTCCTCCGGCTAGTCTGGCTTGCCACGCAGAACCACAGCACCCTGGTGACTGAGACAACTGTCGTCCCCTTCCTTCCGGTCAATCCCGAGTACTCATCGACACGGAACCAGGCAAGTGGCCAAGTCCAAAAACACACTAGTAGTGATCTTTGGGGAATGACTGATATTGTGGTATTTTATTTTCCCAGGACAGGTATTTTAAATGTTTTTGACTGATTAAAATGGTAATGTCCTTTACGTACCCACACACACATCACAAATTGATAAGAAAAGCAACAGAAGTTAATAAGTGACTGAGAAAGAACATAAGACAGTTCACAGAAGAATTACAAATGGCTTTCAAATGCCTTTTAAAGAAATATTTCACCTCATTAGTAATCAAAGAAAGCAACCTGAAGGCATTAATGAGCGTTTCATCCATCAAACTAATAAAGTATATGATAAAGGAAACTCTACACTGGTAAGGATGTTGCGTTCTTATGCTACAGATAAGAGTTTAAATTGCTACAGACTGAAGAAAGGCAGTTTGTTAACTGGTTACAGACGCCTCAAAATTAACTGCTTCCTTTCACCCAGGGTACCAAATACCTTTCATCCAAATACCTTATTTGGGAATATGTCCTAATAGAATAAAAATACAAAGCTTTATGCACACTTTCATTGTATGTAATGCTAGAGCACAGTAAAAAGCCTAAGTATCCATCAAGAGGAGAGAAGTTGAATAAATTATGAAACTCTCTTCATTTTTATTGATTAATGGTTATCTATAGTGATAGAGTCTCAGCATCTAAACTCTATCTTGAAATTTAAAAATCTGTCCCTTCAAATTGATTTTTGACTAGTAGGCCTATTTCAAAACAGAATTAATAATAGAAAGAAAGCATTAAGTAGAACCATTTCGTTTCAGTTCACAAAAAGAAATATGCCTTGTGAGAACTTAAATGTTAACATGGTTCTATTATGTAAATAGTTTTAAACTATCCACAGAAACAAAGTTTGATTCAGTTATGGCTGTGATTGATGGTACTTTGAGCATGCTGGAAGGTCTTTGATGAACTCTAACAATAGTCTGACTAATTTTATGTGAACATGTGTGTATTTTTATATCTGGGAATATTTCCAATTATTTTCTCACTCTCAGGGCAGACAGAAACTAGCTCGGTTTAACGCCCATGAGTTTGCCACTCTGGTTATCGACATTCTCAGTGACGCCAAGAGGAGACAGCAAGGCAGCCCTCTCTCTAGTTCAAAAGGTAACTGTTTCAGACCTCTAAATGTTTGCTTCCTTGGCCTTCTGAACTTCACACATGTGTTAAAGTTATAAAAATAATTAAAGCAGTCATCGATACCATAGCTTAAAGCCCTGTTAAGTTTTATTGATACTATGTTGTGATGATAAGTTTCTCTCTTTGAGTCCTGGTGAATTATGAGTATCTCAACATTATTAACTGTGATTCATATTTATCTTATATATGAGTTTTTACCTCTTCAGTCACCTGCCTTCCTTATAAATTTGCATTCTGAAATTAATTCAAGTATGACTTAGATCTTGTTAAAGGACAAAGAAAATAAACCCCCTTTATTGGAATTCCCAGTCACCTGCTATTGTTTACCTACAAGACTGAGTTCTACGTAATTGGAATTTGTGATTATTAACTTTCGATCTCTGCAGTGAGAATTTTTGGTGTTTAAAGTTGTGAAGAGAGCACCTAGCGCGTATTTCCAAGGTGCCCTTTGAGTCTTGTTCAGTAGCTCAGGTTCCTGCCTTGGTGCTTGAGAACACACTTCCTCCCCAGCCCTGATACTGTATTTTTGTTGTTTTTATTTTAAAATTTAAAAAATTTGAATAAGAAAAATACATACAATAAGAATTTAGTTTTCAGTCAGCATCGTATCCCCAAAGATAGTAATCATTAACTGACAGCAATTTGTCCTTCTTAATTTTACTGACTCAGTTCAGTTCAGCCATTCAGTCATGTCTGACTCTTTGCGACCCTATGAAGCACAGCATGCCAAGCCTCCCTGTCCATCACCAACTCCCGGAGTTCACCCAAATCCATGTCTATTGAGTTAGTGATGCCATCCAACCATCTCATCCTCTGTCATTCCCTTCTCCTCCTGTCCTCAATCTTTCCCAGCTTCAGGGTCTTTTCCAGTGAGTCAACTCTTCACATCAGGTGGCCAAAGTATTGGAGTTTCAGCTTCAACATCAGTCTTACCAATGAACACCCAGGACTGATCTGCTTTAGGATGGACTGGTTGGATCTCCTTGCAGTCCACGGGACTCTCAAGAGTCTTCCCAACACCACAGTTCAAAAGCATCAATTCTTCGGTGCTCAGTTTTCTTTATAGTCCAACTGTCACAGTCCATACATGACCACTGGAAAAACCATAGCCTTGACTAGACAGACCTTTGTTGACAAAATAATGTGGATCTGTACAGTGTGGTAAAAAATTTGAGTCACCCAAAACACATGTTCCCATGTGAGACTGAGCAAGGCCATGCTCTTCCTTTTATTTCAGTTCTTATACTGTAAGCAAGTAGTCTTTTTGATATTTATTTAGTGCCACAGTTTTCACATTTTTTGATAATTTCACTATGTAAAGTGGTCCCCAAGTACAGTGCTGAAGAGCTGTATAGCATTCCTGAGCACATGAAGGCGGTGACATGCCTTACAGAGAAAATACATGTGTTAGATTAGCTTTGTTCAGGCCTGAGTTACAGTGCTGTTAACCATGAGTTCAATGTTAATGGATCAGTGATACATGTTCATTGATCTTCAAACAGAAATGCACGTGAAGGAAGATTATGTATTTATCAGTTGACAAAAATGTGACCAGAGGTTTGTAGGAACCTAACTGTATTTCCACTTCAGTATTTGCTGATTTGTTCTTCACAGCAACTTTATAGACCGTGACTGCTACCAATAATAAAATTTACCGTATATATGTGTATATGCTTGGGAAAAAGACTGGCAGGAAATAGAACAACATGTATCAATAGCTGTGAATGATTACTCTTTTCATTAGTTTCAGTTTTTCTATATTGAGTCCTTACTACTTCTATAATCTGATGGTATGTATATTTTACATATTCATTTTGAAAACTAAAATTCCCTTTGTGTAAACATAGTTTATCACCCAGATATTATCCTTCAAAATGTCCATAAACAGTATTGGAAATTCAGCGTTTGCTTGAGTTGCCTGAAAGAGAGCTGAGAGACTTGGATAATTTGCGAAATCTTTCATTCATTATGTGTCACAGCTGATAGAACCATCATTACTTCCCAGTAACCATATGCTGTTGGTCTGTATGGGTGTGTCCAATGGGTCATTTGCTTTCTCTCTCTCACTGGCATTCAGTTAAGGAAAGGCCAGCGTGCCTATTCAATGATCTTCTAGTTTCTAGGCTTCCTTTAGCAGTTTTCTTTCTGTTTTGACTTGACATTATCTTGTAAAAAAGTTACAATTGTAACTGAATTGCAGTTAATCATACTTTAGTTACAGCTTTATTTTCATGATTTCAGCTATACTGTTTCCTTCAGTGATTCCAAATTTGGGAACCTGCCACCTTACATGAGCAGTTCTTCCCTAACCATCTAATTCGTGTGCCCATTTTTGGCAGGTATCTCAGATGGTTGCTTCACTCTCCCTCTATAGTTTTCAGTAGACTCTGTCCAGTTGATAATGTGCTGTTATCCCTTTTTGGGGTGACTAGAACCTTGTTACTTCTGTCATTTTTCTCCCAGTCTTTTAAATGGCTTGTTTTTTTAGGAAAAAAGAAGTTCTTTTCAAAGCTGAAGTAAAGTTATTCGCTTCTGTTGGTAGACAATGTGGAACTGAT